>NC_083358.1:77589235-77915826 GCF_030254825.1 Meriones unguiculatus | reverse complement strand
TAAGTCAGCAGGTTCCTTCTGTGAACTTATCAGTCCTTGCTTCTTAACTACCATGAAATATCAGAGACATTTTATTTTTGCACAAGGAGAGAGTACCTGGCAGAGGTACTCTGGCAGAGTACCTGGCAGAGTTTACAAGCATATATGAATGCTATTTCTCAGGAATGTTATAAATGTGCCCATTTTGAGCTTGGCTCTTGTGTTACACCCCATGCTTATTTATGGACAATAGGAAAAGTGATTATTTTACTTTCCGTATTGTTTTATTTATATCTTAGCCACTCCTTCCTTTTTTCATGTCTGTAAGACTTAAGAGTTAGGAGGAACAGCAGGTCTTCTGGGTTGTTGGTACACCTTTCATTTTATTTATGGGCTCTGTGAATTTGTCGGATTATTTTTTCCCCTTTGGTTCCTCAGAAGTCGGAATAAACTTATAAGCATTTTTTTTTGTCATGACACAATCTTCCGTTCACATTTCTTGACCTGATTTTAACCTTGGGCTCCTTTTCTTTCCCTTTCCTTACCAAGAAGAGTGTGTATGTTGGGTCAGACCATCAAAATTCAAACCCATCCCAACTGCATCCCAAACTTGGGATTTCAGCAAGTCAGCCTTCCTT
The DNA here is from genome assembly GCF_030254825.1 of Meriones unguiculatus. Classification (NCBI taxonomy): domain Eukaryota; kingdom Metazoa; phylum Chordata; class Mammalia; order Rodentia; family Muridae; genus Meriones; species Meriones unguiculatus. The sequence continues at coordinate 77,915,209 of NC_083358.1, read as the reverse complement.
AGGGTTAGTTTCTGATCTGAGGGGAGAAAAATCAATGGCCTGTGTAATGTCATTACGAGAATTAAATGAAATAATGCATGAGGGATTCTGAGAACACTTACCCATACTGTGCGTTTGTATCTATTAGGTCATTGAATTGCTCAAATTTGTGTGTGTGTCTACTGAAACACTTTTTATGTTGAGGCTGCATAGAAACAAACAAGAAACTGTTATCCTTTTCTCTGGGTGGTGTGAAAAAAACATAAGCCTAAAAAGTCTCACAAAAGTTGACGTGTTTTCCAAAGTGTATGTTAAGCAGCATCTACAAATCAGAAAGTACAGATTTTTAAATTTTGTTTATTTTCAAAAGCCATTTAGGGAATTTAGACAAAGCTGAGAGAGTCAGTATATCTTAAGAACTTTGAATAATTGATACGTTGTGAAATTAGAGACTAGATTCAGAGTATAAGCTTCCGAGTATAGTACGATAGAAAAAGGATCTTTTCATCAGACAAATATACGTTCTTATAAAACAAAAAAACTTCTGAAATAAAAATAAAACTCCACAAATACTTCACCTTTTCAAGGAAATGAAAGCTTTTCCTGTTTCACTGTGTGGGAGGAAGCATTTGAGTTTCAGCCACAAATGCAGGCATGTCCAGGCACTAGGGCTCCTGCAGAAAGGCTTGGCTAGGCCCTATTTCTTCAAGTTCATGAAAGATGAGTTAATTAGGTTAATGCTGTGGCCTAGGAAAACCCTATTGATGGTAAGTAGACCTTGGTGGGGGGGGGGGGGAAGGGCAATGGGGCCCAGTGTTTCCTTTAGTTCCTTTTATTTTTTCAAAGCTTGATCAATCTGTACAATGGAAAATATTCTCTACAGAAGCTTGGAAATAGCATTAGATAACAGAGAGCAAACTTGCAGTGGTAAATTCAGTTGCCATTTATTTGACTTTTGTCATTAAGGCTTTCTCATTATGTTATCAATAGTTTCTTTTTGTTCTGGATTGTTTTTAGACTGTTAAAGTCAATAACGGTCTATATTTTTTTCCTCATTTGGCTGTTCACAAATGCCAGACTTCCAGTGCTAGAATTAGAAGGATGGTATGTGTCTAACACTGTCTTAGAAAGAATGAATAGGGGAGGAATCAGACTGAATGTGTATTTATTTTCATATACATGGGAAAGAAGTTGGGATCCAGCCCTGAAGTAGGGTCAGATGTGCTCCGCAATCCTAGAAGGCACTCACTCTATCCAAGGTTTGATAGCTTAGCTCAGCTAATTACTCTCGGGGGTTACATTCTCCAAGCCGAATGAAGCAAGGCCCACAACCTACATATGTGCTCCCGTCACACTCCAGTTTGAGATCTGCCAGCAGAACTGAATCCACAAGTAAGATGTCAAAGTCTAGAAGATATCTGTGCGGCATCCAAACTTATAAACACGTGAGCTTTTCGAGGAAGCTTGGGTAATGCAAAGAAGGGAAGACAGCCCAAGGATACCTGTGGCTTGAGTGTCTGGAACCAAAAGCAACATCCATGCTGCCTTCCCAGGCCTCCAAAACACTGTACCTTACTAGTTATGGTGATAAAGGTGGATCTTCGCTGAGAGACTAGGGATCTATTTAATATCCAATTTAACTTAAGCCACAGAAAAGATACTGTGATTTAACTTCCCAGTGCACATATGAGGAAAGTAAGTTAGAGAAAGTGTGTGACACGTGAGGTTCAGCAACTCTGGACTGCAAGGATGTTACAACTTTGCCGGCAACATGTACGGACGTGTGTGGACTTGAAGACATGTACTCTGCTATAATACAATTCCTACAACACAGTTAAACGTTTCATCAAAACAGAGGAAGTCTACCAAACCAGCACAACTTTCACTGCGTGGCAGTTTAGGATCCTCTGTGGTTTCAGGTTCTATAACCGACAGTTTTACCTTGAATACATAGGTCCCTCGAAATGCTCAGTGGCACCTGAGTATTGGTGGGTGATGGAGAGTTAAATTTTGTTTTTATGCTTCACTCCCTCGCTTACACCGGGCGACATTTATTAGTCACCATGCAAATTTCCATACTCGTCAGTATAGAAATGGAGTGCCTACTTGTATAGTTGTTAAAATGAGAAATTTTTTTTTTCATTCTAAAAGAATTAAATTAAACCATAAAATATAATCTTCAGGAATCCTTTTCGCCTTTAAAGTTGGGCTCTTTAAATTGCCAAGAGGTAAAGAAGACCTCAAAAGAACTGAGCAGAAGATCTTGGTCTGACAACATTTACATTTGGGGAATACCTAATGTATACATTGGTACAATAATATTGCGTGTATTAGGATGTAAATGATGACAAACTTAAAGCTTTTATTTTCATTATTTTCTCCTTGCTTACGAACCACTAGCATGGCCTTTTGTCATTCTTCCTTCTACGTTATTAGACATGGCAAAAGAGTGAAAAGAGACTGCTGCTTGAGGGAAAAAAGGTATTTGTTGAGTAATCTAGCTTTCTATATACATGGATTTTAAAGAGTATTTTCATAAGTTCGTTTGGTTTAAAATTTGGGTTCAGTGACCCATTCAGCACAAATTATGGAAAAATATAAAAATACTCTTTTAGTTTGTAGGTTAATAAAATTATTTTTTTTTTAAATCTCAGGTAATCTTGATGCCATATTTATAAACTTAAAGAGACTATTTTACATCAGCAATTGATACAGTTCCTTCTTTTTCTTCTCCCTCCTTTTTCTTTTTCTTTTTTTCTTTAAATTGGGAAGTATTTTTTATCTTTAAATATTTGCTAGATCTGGCTATATCACATACAAAAGATTTAGCTCATAGGCAAAACTCAACCTGGTAAAACTAAGAAGTCAAGATTTGTCTCGGGCATGGAGAATTACTATGATCAAGTCATAATAATAAAAGTTGTCAATCCAGGGGATAAAATTCTGGTAATGATTTCAGACAACTGGCACACAAGTGAGAGAATTTTTGTGTGGGTGGAGGCCTCGCCTCTCTCCTGGAGCCATGGAATCTCATCAAGAATGGGTTGCTTGGTTCTGACTCCTTGGCTGGCACATTTGTAGACATTTGCTCACCTATTGAATTTAGAGATTGAAATTTACTTCTAATCCATGTAATACTATGTATTGTGCAAGCGAGGGTAACTATTTTTTTTTAAAGCGTTTAAAAGTGTATAGGTCAGCTTAAATGCTATATCTTACTTGTAAGGCTAATCCCAGTGTTTGCCAGATTTATTCCCAACTGGACAAGTGATTCAAATGTGTCGCGACCTGCAGTGTGAGTTGCCCACCTGTGTGTTGGTAGGCAACACACAGCGTTGATTTCTACGTGGTGGGAAAGCCACCGAGACTTCAAGCGGAACTTAGGGATGGGAGTGGTAACTCTAGAGTTTTCATTTTATTTTATAAGAATTATTCTTACTATTTTAAACTTCGTGTCGGTGTATGTCTGCGTGTGGATATGTGCACAGTGAGTGCCGATGTCTGAGGAGGTCAGAGGTGTCAGATCTCCTGGAGCTGTGGGTGTTGTGGAACAAAAGCAGGTGCCCTTAAGCATCTCTCTGGCACCTACCTCTGGATTTCTAAAGTTGATGGAAAACAGAAACTGAACAGGTGATTCTTGATAGATAATGTATTTTACAAACTATTTTTCCTCCTTCCCTCCTTTTCTCCCTCCCACTCCTTCTCTCTCCCTTCATCCCTGTTTCCCTCCCTCTTGTCTTTTAACTCCCTTTCACCTGTTAATCACCTTTTGAAAATGAAGTACGAATTAAGGGAAAACTTAAGCTCAGTTGAAATCTGAGGCATTATTTGAATGCCTTTCAAATTGATTTAAATAAATTTTATTAAAATGATTTCAAAGTAAGACTTTGAGATATAAGTGTTTAAAATCAACCCTTGTTGTTGTATTTGAGCTCCTAATGTCACTGTTCCCACAGTCACACTCAGGCCTTAAACCTTGTCATGGTCATTAACTCATTTCTTACTGTTATTAACTACAGCTACCCATGAAGTTGTGTGGCATACTCTTGGTGACTCAACACTGCAGTCTAAGTCATAGCATTTTTCATGTTTCCTCTGGTACTTATCTTTCCACAACCATAATGATATACCGGAGACAATTAACATATAAAAAGAAAAGGATCAGTTTGCTCCTGTGCCTAGGGATTCCAGTCTTGGGCTTCTGGCAAGGCAGACTGCAGTGAGGTGGAAGTGCATGGCAAAGCAAAGGGCTCCCTGATCCTAAAGGTCCATAGTACTTCCCAGTATGGTGCCATGCAGATCACTTGGGGCCCCTCATCCAGACTGTAGAGTTTAGCTAATTCACATCCTTCATGTACATTTAAAAAACCAAACAACATAGAAATATCCTGTTCATGTCTGCCTTGGTGGCTTAGCAACTATTGCTTTCCCTGATTCCCTTTTCATGTGACATGAATGCAGAAGAAGGAAGCATTGTGGAAGAGAATTGGCAAAAGAAGAGGAGGAGAGGTGAGAAAGGAAGGGCAGTATATATAATGTAATGATCAACATGTGAAAATGTCACAGCGGATCATTACTTTGTACACTAGCTAAGCATTTTAAAAATTGCCATTCCTTCCACTTGAAGGGAGTTAAAATATTTTCCCCATATCTTTGTTCTTTTTGATGTCACGAAAAACATATCTTCCTTTGATTGTTTACTAACTTGTTTGGAATATTGTCAGCAATATCTAAGATGAGACGTTCCTGGGACTGGGAATAGAATCCTGGATTCCATTCTGTTCCACATATTCCACAGAGCAGCAGCTGCTGCCAGATACCTTGCTTGCGGAGGGAGGTGCACTACGGGGATGGATTTATTTGTTCAACAAATATAGCTTCAATGCCTAAACCTACTAAGCCCTGTTTTAGGTGAAATTTTCTGCCCCCAGGGGGCCTTATGGTCCAATGGAGGTGAGCACCGCTAATGCCTCTCCCAGAAAATTCTGTTTGCCACAAAGGGAAGCAAAGGGCTGGTGTCTTTTTCATGTCTTGAACGCCTCCTTTTTTATTCTCATGTATTCTTGTTTATGTTTAGTCTACATTTTCAGCTCTATTCTCTGTCTTCTCGTGTTCTTCATCAGCCAACTTACATCTACTACATTCAATTCTGTACAAAGCCCTGTTAGAAAATTAGCTGCCTATTCTCTCCTGATAGCTGAAAATGGGTCCTCATGTTCACGTCCCTTCTCATCATGCGACTAAAAACATTTACACTTCCTCCCGTCCACCTCCCTTCTCCTGATTTTGAGTCGGTGGCATCGACTTTTCAGTTATTTAGGCTTGAAACCACCCAGTCATTTTTGACTAATCTTCTGTTTGAGCCCTTGCATCTAATTAGTCATGAAATTACATCCCTTCTTCCTTCTACTTGTTTTCTGTCTTCCTTTCTTCTGATTCATGATCACACTGACCACACCCAATTAGGCCTCCATCCTTTCGTACCTGAACTATTACGGTAGTTTCCTAACTGGTCACCTCTTGCTCCCCCCTAGTTCCCATCATAGGTCAATAGTCCTTGAATTTTTCCTTTTCTTATTTTTCTTCCAGTTTAAAAATCTTTAAAAATATTCCAGTTTTTCACACAATGACCTACTTTTCCTGGGTTTTAGATGCTCAATATTTTGGTACTGATTTTGCAATTTAAGTTAATTTTTTTTTCTCCATTTCCCACATGTGTTTGTCTCTAGGCAGGCTGTTATAATGTATGCTCTAGGATGTTGTATGCCTTTGCTATAAAAACACAGGCTAAGAACTCCACGTGGGAGTCAAATAGGCCAAGGCTGTAAGCCAGCTTTTGCTTATGTCTTTTCCTAGCTCTGGGACCTAGGACAAATTACTTGGCGCAGTAAACCTCAGTTTCTCTTTATAATAGTAGTAGTAGTAGTGGTAACTTATTTTTTTTATAATAATTTTTATTTTTTATATTAATCACAGGTTATTTACTTTGTATCCCAGCCGTAGCCCCCTCCCCCATCCTCTCCCAATCCCACCCTCCCTCCCTCCCTCCCTTATCTCCTCCCTGCCCCTTTCATCATAGTAATAATCATAGTAACAACTTATTTTTTATTTTATTTCATGTGCATTAGTATCTTGCCTACATGTTGGATCCCATGGAACTAGAGTTACAGACAGATGTGAGCTGGGTGCTGGGAATTGAACTCGGGTCCCCTGGAAGAGCAGTCAGTGCTCTTAACCGCTGAGCCATCTCTTCAGCTCCAAAGCTCAGTTTCTTAATGAGCCGGTCTTAATGAATCCTGCATTGTGGGAAACAAAGAAAGTAATGTAAATTAGCGGCACCTCGGCTGGTAGTGTCAGTGCTTACTGTTGTTACCATTTTGCGCCTGGCTCTGCTTTTCTCCTTGGCTTAACTCTTCTCTGGAAGCCTTAAATTATATTTAAAAATTTTAATGAACAAATGTGTATCAAACAACGGTGGGTCCAAATTGTGTGTTCAGAGAGTGAATACGAGGTGATATGTTGGAACTCAAGGGTGTATGACGTAACTTACTACTTAAATGATTAACTTAAGACGACAGACATGATTATACTGATTCTCAGTTTTCTTATTTTTTTTTGGAATAGTATAATTACCAATGTCTTCAGTTCATAAAATTTTCACAATAGATTTCTATTGCATATTTAACTACACACCCTATATTATCTGCAGATTGCTCAGCTATTTTAGTAACACTTACTCATGGATTTCTGACATATGCATAGATTTTTGGGAAAATAACGATACAAAATATAGTTGTTATCTAACAGATATACTTGTTTAAAGACTATTGAACTTATTGATTATGTATAAACTAAATATTGTAAGTCCATTTGCATATACAACACATTCTTTTTTTTTTTTTTTTTTCTTTTTCTGGGTCTACTTTGTGAGGATCACACTTTCAGAAAGGACAATGGTATAATGATCCAGAAAAAAAAAACACGTTATTAACATTTTGGCTTCTCAGAACAGACCAACAGTTTCAGAGAAAGTCATCTTGTTATACTGAGTTATTTAAAGTTCTCCACTGAAGAGCAATGCCAACGTTACCAGCAGCCGCTAACTGGTAAAGTTAAAATGCTTTTCTAATTTTAAAGCACAAGTTTTCTTCAGTTGTTTAATAGCAGAGCTTGCCAAAGAGTCCACAGACCTCTGCCTAAAGGGAAAAGCTAGCCGGGTGTGCTGCCTGACACCTATACATTCCAGCATTTAGGAGACTGATGCAGGGGGATTGCTGGGAATTTGAGGCTATCATGTGTTAAATAGTAAGTACCAGATGAAGCTGGGCAACAAAATGATACCCTGTCTAAGAATAAGGATAAGAAGAGAGTTGGGTGAGTTGGTACATACCTGTAACCCTAGCACTCAGAGAGGCAGAGGCAGGTAGATCTCTGTGAGTTTGAAGCCAGCCTGATCTACAAAATGAGTCCAGGACAGCCAAGGCTGCACAGAGAAACCCTGTCTCATCTCGGAAACAACCCCCCCCACACACACAAAGAATAAGAGGGGGAGGAAAAGGAAGAGGAAGAAGTAGAATGGCTGCTTGGGGAATGACCCCATGTGGCCCCACCAAGATAATAGGCTCTACTGAAAGTGGGAAGAAGGAATGATGGCCACAGGGAGTTTCCCCGTTTCTGTGACTCACACATTAAAGACACCAGGGAAAAACTTGGGGGGAACCCACTGCTACTTAAATGCCAGGTTCTCACCTCAAGACAATTATTTTTCAGTAAACATTTTGTAAAACTCGAGACACACCTTTGAGAACACACACACAAAAAAATTACATCAAGCAACCATCACAGGTCCCATCTTCAGGCTTATTCATTCAGAGGTTTGTAAACCGCAGACACAATGAAGAAATAAAACCTAGTAATTCAAGGTGGTTGTTTAGTCTCGTCTCTGGGAATATTGTAAATAAGACTGCATGTAATAAAGATTGATGTGATTTTCTTTCCTCAAATAGACCACTCACTTCCAGGAGATCACACCACCAGCCTCCTCTGCCTTGACACTTTGTGCAGAAGTGACATTCCACAGTTAATGGCTCTGAGGAGGAGCATGGGATTGGGGGTTGGGAACAGAAGATTCCCAAATTCACCCATTAAGGCCCAAGGGCTAATGTGAATCCTTCAGAAGCTAGAAGAATGAATGACAAGAAGAATGGGAGATGCAACTCTGATAGGATCTCTGGCTGGTAGTCTCAGGCAAAGAGGTGTCAGGTGTGAACACAGCAGCAGAAGACAATGTGGCTTACAAACATGGCTGATTTAGTGGGCTGTAGTAATAATTCTGGAATTTTGAATTCTTAAAAAAAACAAAAACACAGAAGTATTATAAGAATGTGCTTTCACTATAACCCCAGTGGGTGTGTGGGGATGTGGGGCTGCTTTGGAACTTCTGCAGCAGCTGACTATGATTTGTCTCATGCTCTAGCAGAAGCATGCTTTTACCAGCTGCAGATAATTTCTGCAATTGTGTGATGTTTGGAATTCTGAGATTTTTTTTTTTTTTAGAGGGTACATAAATGTGAGGGCCCTGAGAGGTCGGTGGTTGTTGGTGATTTAGGGAGGTAGGTTTCAATTTGCTAGTAGCTTGTAGTCAAAGAAGAAACAAAAGGGAAAAAAATTAGATTCAGGGATCAGTGTCTTTCCCCCATGCCCCATCCCTCTTTCTCTCCTATCTAGTGATGGGGGTGAAGCCGAGGAGGAGGAGGAGGGGATGAAGGGTGGAGGGAAAGAAGAACCCACAAAGTAGCAAAGGTCAGCTACCGAGGATAAAGCTTTTTGGTTGTAATTTTGCTAAGGAAACTTAACCGTTTTCCTCTCGGAAGTAAGAAACTAAGAAACCCTCTGAATTTCCTTTTTTTTTTTTTCAATGAAGACTTGTGCTTGAGTGTAATTTGAAATTTTATGGTCAATATTTAGCTTTCTAATACATTTTTTTTGTTGTTGTTTAGTTTGTTTGTTTGAGACAAGGTCTCATTATGAAGTTCTGATGGGCCTGGGACTCACTAGAAAGAATAATCTGGCCTGAAATCACAGAGTTCCACCTGCCTCTGTCTCCCATGTGCTAAACGTAAATGCTACCACAACCAACTAGTATATTGAAAACACTTTCTTAAGTTTCTCTTCCTCTGGCTATTGCCTTCTTACTGGATTTCTGGGCCTGAGCTTTTGTTGCAGGGAGATGCTAAGCAGGCTGCTGGCAATTACTCTTTTCCCTTCACTGATTTTTCTACCAACAAATTTCAAAGTCAGATACAATTCTGTGACTTATTAATTCATTGGAAACAATTACATTAAACATCAAAAAGCCATTTATTCAATTGCATTTAATAATAATTAGGGAAGAAGGCGGAGAATTTTACTTAGTGGGTAAGAGTCCCCTATGAATTGTGACAGGCAGGGAAAGAAACAGCTTTACAAGACTCCACTACCAGTCTTTGCTCTGGGTCTGTTTCAACTCAAAATTTACATGTTTGAATGGAAAATAAAAAGAAGGCTTGACTGTGTAGACATCTCTCCCTCCCTCCCTCTGTCCTTTTTACTTTTCTCCTTTTGTTTTTGATAATAATTTATCAAAACTATAATAATTTATCAGGATTAGTCCTGGACTAATCCAGGACTTTTGAAGGATGAGAGATTTAATGAGGTCAGGTGTTCATGACTGAATGTGGGCGTTGGTATTAGACATGGCAAAAAACTCAGTATTTTGGATAGAGCACAAGGAGAAAAGACTAACAACTGTCTTGTACCAAAGTAGAAAAAAAAATGAGGTTGTAGAAATCCCTCAAGAAGAGGCCCAAGGATGATCTATGCGGTGAATTTGCAAATTTTAGTTGCCTTCAGAAAGAACTCGGCAAAATTTATTCCTCGGTGTGACAAATTACAGCAAAAGTGACACTACCCCCTACCCTGGGTGCTGTTGACTGCAATTCTCATTCTTATACAAGATATCTGATTTTCACACTGTTTCACTGGAGGTAATGAAGAAAGTGATTTTGCAGAGTTTTGTGCTATGCTGGCTCGTTCTCATTTTTCATGGTATGTATGCTTTCCATACACTAATTTTTCCTCTCAAATGTCTACAACCTGCATCCAAAGATAAAATGGGAAGATAGCCTCAATACAAAGCTAGAAGAGATTAAAAGGCAAATGAAAAATACCATTTTTTTTTTCAGTTCAGGTTGCAAGTCTCAATTGCATTTCAGGAATCAGGCAAGTCCTTGCAGGAAGGTTTTCCCCTGTTGCTGTGACAGGTCACCATTTCTAATCTGAGGGTCACAGCCCAGGCCCCTGTTTAGTAATTGCTTGATTTGACATCTATCTTGGCCTTTATTTACTTTGGCCTTTCTGGCTAGAGGTCACAAAAGCAAAAGAAGATAGAACTTCGTATAAATGCCTTGATGATGAAAAATGAGACACCAACCTTTGGGTCCTATGTATGAATACACGTATAATATGCTGAGGCCTTTTAACTCTTTGGGTGATCCAAGTGGGAAACACTCATCCGTTCTTTATTTCGTTCTAGTGACCTGCTTTGTAATGGCTTGTGGTGATGGTCACAGACATTAAAAGTAGCAACATCTCATTCATTCAGAAAATTGACCATAAAAAAATGGCGTCAATAGCCCTGGACTAATTATTGTTGATCTGATCAGAATTTACAAACGTACAATTGTGTTGCCACAGATAGAAAGTGTCACTTTCCAAATCCTTTAATGCAGGGCTGACTGAGGTACTAGGTGTGCACTCATTAGTTGCTCTGGGGTATGTGATGTCATAGATTCCTCTCTCATCCAGCTTTATAACTGGGATATAGCTCCCAGCCTTTCTAAAGGCAAATAATTTTTTCTTTTCCCTCAAAATATGATTAAATAAAATTCTGATTTTTCTTCTTCTCACAATCAGGCCAGAAATTTGAAGGTGAGAAACCATGTTTTCTTTGACAAGTGTTTGTGTTGTTGCTGTTTTATCTATCTATCTATCTATCTATCTATCTATCTATCTATCTATCTATCTATCTATCTATCTATCTATTTATTTTTTGAGGCAGGGTTTCTTTGTGTAGCCATGGCTGTCCTGGACTCACTTTGTAGACCAGGCTGGCCTCCATCTCACAGAAATTAAAGTGTTGGAAATTAGGATTTGGCTTTTGTAATAGTATGGCAGGTGGTGAATTGAAATAATGAAGGATACAGCCACCACACTGCAAATGAAGCTAGGTGCCAGCATTCTGCGCAAATGCTTTTCATTAAAAAAAAAGAAAAAGAAATAAGAAACAAACAAAAAGAAAAAAAGAGTGTTGATAATTTGTCTGGGGAGATGGCTTACCAGTAATGGCAGTGCAGGTGTGAACACCGGAGTTATCTTTTTCACCCGTATAAAAAGCCAGGCACAGCTATTCATGACTCTAACTGCAGGTCTGGGGAGGCAGAAAAGAGGAGACAGGACGGTGAATGTGGCTGGCTGACTGCCAGCCTAGCCCCTGCTGCAGTGAGAGACCTTGATTCAAAGGAATAAAGCAGAAAATGGTTGAGCAGAGTATCCAGTGTTCTTTCCTGGCTTCTGGGTGTGCACTCAGACCATACAAACATGTCACACACATATTATTTACACACAAAACAAGGAAATAAATCAAGAGTCAACTGGTTTTTTTTTTTTTTCCATTGGTGAAGGAATATCTTGAAAATGTTTATATTAGGCTTTCTACCAAAGTGGATAGTTAGGGTTTGTATTGACAAAACATCATGACCAAAAAGCAAGTTGGGGGAGAAAAGGGTTTATTGACTTATACTTCTATGTTGCTGTTCATTATTGAAGGAGTCAGGACAGGAATAGCATCATAGCCCCAGGCAGCAGCCCAGACCGGGAATGCTCACAAGGCCTTTAGTAGTAAAATGGGCCACAGACATTGACACAGACACCTGCTGCTACCAGGCCGTGGACCCAGACATGGCCCTCAGCAGCGACATGGACCAGGACCTCACCAGGTGGCATCATAGGCTACTCACATCATGTTGTCCCTCATGACCCTTGGGCCTGCAGTCCCCCTCTCTTCCTTGTGCATGCATCCTTCTGATTTTCTTGATTGTCCATCTCTCTACCACTTGCTTGCTCATCTGAGTGGCACCACGGCCTCTGGGTGTCATCCACCCCACCCGCACAGCATAATGCTGAGTTGGGGGTGTGAGAGTGGGTTCATCCCTGCTAGTTTCTTTTAAAATCCAAAAATATCTCAATTGTGGCCTCCAGTAAAATAAAATAAAATAAAATAAAAAAATACTTTCTTATTTCAAATGGGAAAGACCAGGGCACAGTTACGATCGTGTCCAAGTGATATCAAACTCTATACTGTCCAACGTTTGGGACCCACTCACGACCTTCTGGACTTGAAGGGCTTGGGTCACTTGTCCAGCCCCCCTCTATGTAGCACACGCAGCTTGTCTTCCTGTCTTGGACTGCCCCCCTACACTGCTGCTGCTGTTCTTGATGATCATCCTTTTGTACTAGCATTTCTGCTTTGCTGGGGTCTTCCACTGCAACTGGGCCGCACTTTCACCAACAGCCTCTCCTAGGCTCTCTTTATGGTGCCAAGCCTCAACTTCTCTGCATGACCCCCCCCCCCCTTCAGTCATGGGAGTTGAACTGCCACTGAGGATTCACCTTCACTAATGGCTCCTCCTGGGCTCTCACAGTGCCAAGCCTCAGCTGTTCTGCATGACCCCATCATGCCTTTAAAACCAACCACATGGATGACTCCTATTAGTACCAAGTGCGGCAGCCAGCATGAGATACAACCGTGGGCCGTCCTGGAACACAAAACGTCAGCATGCCATTTTATATTATTGTAAGTAATACAGAAATTTACAAGAGAAAATAATTTATTTAGTGTAATTATTCGTCTTCTTTTTTTTTTAAATTTACTTTAGGGTACTTATCACCATTTGTGATTGTAAACTTTAATGGTTTATCTAAGTAATATGTGTGTCTCCCATTTAGCCATGACTTCTAAGACAAGGAATGACAAGGGACTACATTTGTTTGCTCAATGTTGTTTTGTCACACTCAGCTTTGCTTTCAACCACATAGTAAGCATGCCATACACCTCCCCTAACACAGGCAGAAGCCATGGATGGAAGAACCGATTTATGTTTTGAACCTCTACTTTGCTACGTGATCTCACTGAAATGACTTGGTGGACAGGTTAGTGAATGGAAGGGCACAATCTTTAGTTCTCTCAGAATAAAGCGACAGGACTTACTCTCCATGGCCTCTTCTCTTTCCGATGGCATATTGAGTGCTTCCTAGCCAGATGTTTTTGTTTGTTAAACTTAGACTTGCAGACACAAGAAGTATAACTTGTATGCTGCTAAACTGGCCCTTTGAGAAACTGATACTAATGGAATTTTAGAAATGGAATTACGTTTATTTATTTGTGTGCGTGTATGCATGCGGGCAGACATACCAGGCTGTTAGTGTGGAAGACAAAGGTCAACTTTCAGGACTGGGTGCCCTGCCATGTCAGTCTTGAGGTTCAAATGCCGACGGTTGGTCTTGGCAGCTTGAGCCTTAATGTGCTGAGTGATCTCTCTGGCCCTAAAACCTTGATTTCTAACTCCTACTAGTTTCTGTTTTGCAAATGCTTCTGCTGTGAGTTCTGGCTGTGACAACCCAAAAGGATGTCATGGACCACATGAGTAGCGGTGTGCACTGATGGCTCTGTCCAGCAGTTCAGATGCACCAGCCTGAGTCCAGCTTTGAAAATGCAATTTCCCAGCATCTTTTCACACTGCTGTGCACAGGGGATGTACCATCCAGTCCTTCCCCAAGGGAGCACACGTCACACTGTCTCCAGCTTCTGTCCTCTTCTGATTCAGTTTAGAGTGTTGTTGCTCCCACCATCATACTCTCTAGGCATCCTGTATTTGGTGACAGACGAGAAAGAGGCACCATGTCTGTTGGTAGTGATGAATCCCTAGCATCCCATCTCAGAGTCTCTCACTGCCCAGTGCTTCCTCCTTCCCTTTTCTTCCTTAGACATGAGTTCTCATTAAGAAAAAAAAAATCTGCATGTAGTGTCTACTTCAGAGAGGCCGGACTGTGAGCATACTTCTCTGTTGTTCTTCACTTCATGTCATTTCAATCATATCTAGTGTTGAATCCTTGGAAAATTCAAATACTGAAGCCCCTTCCCTAGAACTTCAGGATATAGCTTGACTTGGAAAGAAGGCAGCTACAAATGACATTGGTTAACGTGAGCCCATATGATTTAGGATGGCCCTCCAGAAAAATCAGTGACAAGTACACTGCAGAATGCTGCATGAAAATTAGAGTCATGCTGTCACAAGCCAAGAGACCAGAGGATCTATCTAAGGAGACATCTCCTCTTCCTTCAGCAGAAGCACTATCTGGCTGACTCTCTAGCTTCAGATCCCATTTCTTCACAACCAGGGACAGTCAATCTCTGTTGCTTAAGTTGCTTCGTTTTAGGCATGATGCTAAAGCCCACCCAAACATGCTGACAGTTCTTCACTTTTAGTTGCTGACAGAGAGGAATTTTTCTCAATCATCTTCTTAAGTCACATGCCAAATTTAGGTATTTTTACTTAGATTTTCCAGTAACCAAGAGTTAAGCCAGGAAAAATTAGGAAGCCAACATTATGATAATAGGTGATGTCTAGATTCTGAGAATGAAGCAAATACAGAATCACAAAATTCCAGATAATTCAGTTTACTATGAAAAACGATCAGACTAGAGTCCATCATTCTTTTCTCTGTAATGACAGGCATCGTGTGACAAGCCCAGCTCTCCACAGCCTTTACATATTTGTATCATCTCATGTGTGATGGTAACATTTAAAACCTCCACTTCCTCTTTAGAAAATAAGTGATATCATCATACACAAATATAGAAGAAATTCTCCAGAATAAGATTTCTTTATGCTATTCTCTAATTCTTACAGCCTAAACATTTCTAATGTCAATTTCATGAAAAAAAACAAACAAAATGGAACTCAAGAGAAGTCTTACCAAAAAATTCACAGTCTAGGCACACCAATAGTATATTCTGGTTTAGTGATTTTATAGATAAAAACATTTTCTAATTTCTTCAACTTTTGTTCTCCAGGGATCACTGTGAAACATAATGGCCAAACATAATCCAACAGGTTATACATGTAGAGACATCTCAAGGTCATTAGTAAATTCTTATTCCTTATAATTCCTCCTAATACTTCTTTGGCATCACAGGCACGGATAATTTTTGTTTGACCAGCTTTATCTAGGATTGGGACTATTTTTTCTAGGGCTTGCAGAGCTAAGTTGCTTTCCTGTCAAAGACAGAATGAAAAGGTCTCCAGAACACAGGCTACAAAGCCAGGAGATTCGGGCCCCACTATTTGCCATTTGGTGCTGTTGGGAAAGCTACACAGTCTTCCTTAAGCCTCAGTTCCTTTTGCGTTGGTTATGAGTTTAGACTAGGTTGATTGTTTGGCTCTATGCTACTCAGAAAGCTTTAGACACTCCAGAGGCCCAAAGAGAGCAGCATGGGAAAACACAAGGCCAGATACAGCTCTTCCAGTGAGGCAAGCTGCTATCTTTTTTTTGGGGGGGGTGGTGGTAATCAGGGGACAGTAAATCCATGTGTGGATTGTGAGAAGACATTGTGCTCTATTCTGAAGGCTCTAAGGAACACTTTCAGGGTGTTCCTTCCTTTTCTTTCTTTCTTTCTTTCTTTCTTTCTTTCTTTCTTTCTTTCTTTCTTTCTTTCTTTCCTTTCTTTCTTGCATTGGTGTTTTACCGGCATGTATGTCTGTGTGAAGGTGTCAGATCTTGGAGTTACAGACAGTTATGACCTGCCATGTGGGTGTTCAGAGTTGAACACAGGTCCTCTGGAAGAACAGTCAGCGCTTTTGACTGAGGAGGCATCTCTCCAGCACCTCTTTCATGGATTTAAATAGAAATAATACCATGCCCAGATCAGTCTACTTGAAAACTCATCCTGATTGCAGGTTGGAGGTGAAAAGATCTTTTGAGAACATTTCAGTCTAGGAATGAAATTATGCCAGTAAGAAAAAGGTAGTGCGAATATATCAGGAAAAAAGTTGGATCAGTAAGATACACGGTAGAAAAGTAAATAAAAGAAGATGGCTTACTGGTTTGAGAAATGAGGGAGAAGAAGGAATTAAGAGTTTTTTTTTTCCCTGTTTTCTAGATTTGTACTTGGTTAGGGGTAGTGTCATCCATAGTAGTATAGATTGGCACAGTTGGGGCTGATTCTTTTGTAAAATGGATTAAAATTCAGCTTTCCATGTATTGAATTAAAGGTGGGTAGGCTGCTTAAAATATATCTCAACAAGGAAGTTTTGAGAATCAAGGATGAACTACAAAAGGTTTAGCGACAGATAAGTTGTGTGGACTGCATGGTTGCCTTGGCAAAGAGGAACGGTCCAATGGAGAGCCAGCTCTAAGGAGAGCAGTATAGCGCAGTGGTAGATAGAGGCCAAACTCTGGAGTCAGATGGATTCCAATCTGAATCCCTCACAACATAAGGGATTTGAATTTTGATTTTCTTTCTTTCTCTCTTCTTTCTTTCTTTCTTTCTTTCTTTCTTTCTTTCTTTCTTTCTTTCTTTCTTTCTTTCTTTCTTCTTTCTTTCTTTCTTTTTTCTTTCTTTCTTTCTCTCTTTTCTTTCTTTCTTTTTAATTTTGGTTTTCAGTCTTTGATATCATATGGGTTGAGCGAAGTGTTTAACCTCTCTGAGCCTCAAACTCTTCCTGTCTAATGTGGGGATTGTAACATCAATGCAGCAGGAGCACTGTATGTTACTACCAAGACATAAAAGGATTGTAACGTCTGCTACTACTAGTGCATTGATTTTTATGAGCTTATGAGAAGTAGAATTCTGGCCCACAAAGGAAGTCATATAGCAATGGTAGGCATTCTTATTAACTCATCTTCTGAATCTCTCAGTCTTCATAAAGTCAGATGTCTGCTTATGACTCTTATTCAAGACACTATGAGTTGACAAAGAGGAAGCCTCAAAAGCAGACGAAAGTAGACTGCATTGTTGTTCAGTGTTAAAGAAACATTTTAACCACTGAAATGTCACTGGATTCAAGAAATGATGTGAAACTTCTTTATAAATGAATACAAAGAACTGTTGAAATCTACTTCAGACATGTAACTTTGTGTTCTTGAAACTTTATGCAACTGAGACATATTCTCGGAAGGAAGTCTTGGCACAGCAAAATGAAAGCTTGGGTTTTGCTTAACCACTGTGTGGGGGCATTTTTTTCTTTCTTTGCTGTGTCATCGTTAATTTAGTGTCATATAAAATCAGACACTTTTAGTAATAATTCTACCTTCCAGTGAATGCAACTTTCTTCTGCTTTATCTCATCATATAATTAAGAGCCATTAGCTACTGTTAGGGGATTTGGTTAAGTCGACTTTAAGTTCATGAAAACAAAAATGAATGGCCTTCTATCATCTCAAGAAAAAGCCACAAACTTCAGCAGCCTGTGAGAAGCTACTGTCGACAATTCTCCTTGGATATTACCGTATTGTATGCGTGTCGTTATAGATGTTTTAAGGACCTTACAGAGTTTTTATGTAAACTTACTAAAAGGTTTTCTACTTACAAAGTAGCATCAGCTAATTGTAAGAAGCTATTTATTGTGTAAATGGTTTTCGAGGGAGGTACCATGTTTTCAGCTGGGATGGCTGAAGAAACTAAGCAGAAATTAAGATCAAAAGAGAACTTTTAATGTTCATCCTTAAAACGAGCTTAGTTTTGCTTTTACTTCTTTAGAAAAAAACAAAGCAGCACTTCATGAACCATACGCTATGATAGAATTTTTTTTTCCAGCAAGTTAGACAAAAAAGATTTTTTAAGGATTTTTTACATCACATTTTAAATACTAGTATCACTTATTTTTTTTTTTTTGAAAGGAGAGTGAGTTTCTTTCCCATTGTGCCATAGAGTTGTGATAATACATTTAATTCTAGGTTATTGAACATAGTAATTATCGAGATAATGTATTTTGTTTCGGCATGTCTCAATGAGAAGACTTGGTTGAAGGTGGAATGAGCTTGGGGGAGATATCTATGATGTCAGACGATAGGCAGCAGGCTGAGGATACTCAGTCATGTGCTGTCTCTTCTCAAAAGGTCAGGTGATGCCACAGGTCATAGACAAGTCTGGTCATGGCATGAAGCCTAGGTATGGAGGAGACACATGCTCCAAGGAGGAGGGTGTCAGATGTCAAGCATGGGGGCAATGTAGTTGTTGGTCCACGAAAGTGTGAAGCTCAGGACGTGGCAGGTGGATTTATTCAGGTCAAGGAGCTAGAGATCCATAACAATTTTCTTCAGTGAAAGTGCAAGCAAATTCTGTAAGTGGAACACAAACATCTTCAAGGAACATTTGTAAAAAGATATTCTGTAGGCAGATAAAATGTATGGGTGATTAATTTCAAATAATCTGGGATACCCCATTTTCTCTCAAGAATAAATGGGGGTATATTATGAGTCCCTCACCTGTCCAAGCCTAGGCTCACCTGTTCATTCAGGCTCCAAGGCTTTGCATTTCTGCATGTCAGGCCTGAGATCATGACCACAGCAAAGGACTGGATTTTGCACTTTCTCTCTGTCTTTTAAAAGGACATTTCCTTTTTTTTTTTTTTTTCTTTTGTTCTCTACATTTTTCCAGGTCTGACTGACAAGCATTTATTCTAAAGGAGAAACACTGGTGTTAGGGGCATGAGGAAGGCCTATTATGCAAAGTCAGGTTATGAAAGTCAAAAGCCTTCTATGCTAACCTACTTAGCTGAGCATATAGTACATGCTTTCTAACGGGGCTTAAGTTGTTTTTGTAAGAACTATAGAAGGGTCTCATTTAGTTCACACTGAACTTCTTAAAGATGATATACCTGGGCTGTTTTTGTTAATTATTTTTCTTTTGATACAGTGTTCCATTCTGTAGGCCTGGTTTCAAACTTGTAATAATCTTCCCGCTTTTGCCTCCCAAGTGCTGTAATTACTTGCAAGTATTTGCAATCATATTGTCTTGTGTGAGTTATTACATGTAAGGTGTAATATGAATCATCTGCCTATCAGTCATCTGTCAGATACTCTAGCCTTTGAGGATTCTTGCAGGGTCAGATGAAATTGTCTCTCCTCATGGGGCACATAGTTAAGATGGAGAGAGGGAATTCATAATGTACACCAGTGTACAGTGTATATAGCATTACAGAGACCGATGACCACGTGACTAGTGCTGGAGGCTCTTCTCAGTCTGTAAAGCCCCTGCACAGTCCTGATGCTTAAGCTCCACTGCATTCTTACCTAACCTGCCTTGGAGATGTTAGTAGGCTGTGCAAAGCCCTTTAATATCCTCCATTGCAAATGAAGTCTAACTTAAGTGTCTTCTCATACCTCTACTGTCCTTGTGTGTTGTTGTTAACAGCCTTGTCCAGACTCCTTTAGCTCCTCAAGAATGTCCAGGCCACACTCCCTTCATCTTTCAATGTTTATCCTTCTCCCCCTCCCCAACTATCTTTCACTTATTCCCTAGGTCTCAGGTTTTGTAAAGGTTCTAAAAAGGTCATCTGCTATCTGACATCTAAATTCAGCCCCTTACCAATCCTCTGTGTCCCTATACTACACAGCCTTTGTCATGTTCCCTTGTCATGTTCCCCCTTGTCTTCTTCAAGCGTTTGCCTTGAGCATTGCCCTCCCACTCTTGACTGCATGCTGAAGAGTAGGAAAGCGGTTTGTGTCATCACTATCTCCTAAGCCACACACAAATATAGTGATTTCCAAAGAACCAATGTCAAAGGGCTCTGTTAGGAGATGAAGTGAACAAATGGACAATTGCTTTCTGATTGCTGAAGGTCAACTTCAACTGTGTAGCTTTCTGTCTGCACTGCTTGCTGCGTTCCTTTTTTAGTCTTAGGGGCAACATCCACCATCCAGGATATTCTCGAATATTGTTAGCACTTGAGGCTTACAAACCTGACAGGTAAATACCGTTTTGGAGAAATGATTCCAAAAGAGTTCCTCTTGGTTCCATTGGCACAATACAGTATATACATGTTTTGTTTCCGGGGCATTCTCTAATTATAGACTGCCTTGAACTGGGTCCTCCATTTTCAAAGGTTTGTGAGCCTTGGTTCGTTCTGTTAATCATTGCAGATCTTCTTTGCGTTTCGGCTATGATATGTTCTCTGTACTGCAACTTTTATAGAATTATTCATTCTCAGTCCCATACTCTTCTGGTTTCATGAGTATCTTCTTCTCTATTCAGTGGTATCCATAAACACAACCTTATTTTGTGTCATTACTTGCACCAACCTGCCAAGTTCTATCAAATTCCTTTCGCTTGTATTTTCGCCAAGTCATTTATTAGCTCCCTGACTATTGTTTAGTGGTTGCTGGCCGGGCATTTGGGACATTTTATCCAATCCTTGAGTCAATTTAAAAATTTCAGGCAGATGTCTGTGGTCTGGAGGCCTTATTCCTTTGAAACAAGGGATTTGCAGTCTTACATATTTCAAAACTCATGCAGCTACATATGCGAAATCCTGTCCGCCCAACATTTACTACCTAAAACAAAGCTCTATAACACAAATCATTTTCAAAGAGCAGAACACAAACACATCAGTTTTAATGGCCATATTTTAATTTAGCTTTATAGTTCAATAAAAATTGTAGCCTCAACAGACTTAACTAGAGAGCTTTTCAATAGGAATTTGAGGGGATTGCCTTTGTCCCCATCCACTTGAACCTCATCCTGCCATTTGGTTAGGTTAGAAAGTCACTCACTGTGGTTTGCCATCTTTTGAAAGGTTGCATAATCGATCTTTCGGTTTACAAATCCCAGAGTCATACTGGATTATTCCCTAATTTGAGTTGTGTCCTGAGATGACACTTTGACCTGGAGAAATGTGAAGTCTCCAGGAAGTGATTTCAGTCACCTGGCCAAACTGAAAGTTATTCACATTTACACAACTGGTCGCCCTCCCCCCACCCCCAAACAAGCAAACAGACAACATGGGTGGATGTTTTCCATGTTATTGTTTTGTTGGAAGGCCATGCCTAAAGTGATAGAATTTATGATTATTACTCCTCAAGAAATTGTAGACAGCTCCTCTCACTAATATTAATTCTGAAAATCCAGCCATTCAATTTCATTATCCTTCCCTTAAAGTTAGGCATTAATTTTCACCTTGATTGTATATAAACACTATTATATCCCCAAGCTATATATTCAAGTAACAAAGTGGGCACTTAATGAGTGAGGTTCCCATGGGGTTACAAATTTTTATCATCACTTTGGCTATTCTGGTGCTCAGCAGGAATATATTTAGAGTACAATCAGTAGAGAAAATTTTATTGTTATGAGACCAATTCAGTCCTAATTTAGCACGCCTTACTTTAAATAAGCTGTAAGAAATGAAGTGAGAGCAAATGGCTATTGATTGATATTGGTCTGTAGTTATTATGATTCATACTAGACTAGAGGCCATAAAGTAATCATACATACCATCGCATTCACCCCAGATGGTTTTATAAATTAATATCTAAATATTTATAGGAAAGTAACAGATAGAGAATGGTTGGGTCATACGAGTATTTATCAAGTTGTTCCCCTTATCTTTCTATTTTAGTTCAGCTTAACAATCTTTTCACTTAAAAAAGCGATTGCCTAGAGACCTTTGAAGCCAGGGAGGATGATGAGGGGGCAAGAGGTTTATTCCCAGGGTCATACTTCATTTGCATAGGCTAGTAACCATAGGGCACTGTGGAATGTCTCTAAATAGATTTCATTACAGAAGTTCAGCTTAAGGGGACTAAAAATAATCCTCAAGCAAACATCTTATACAGCTTCAGGTTCTGCCGTAATAAAAACATCTTAGCTGCATGACACTGCAGAGTCAGGAAATGGAACAGCAGGTGCCTATGTCTTTCTTGTGGTTCGCTGTTATGAAATGTTTTAAAGGAGAAAAATACAATATTTTTATTTTAACAAAATGGTCCTACAAAATAGGACTGTGCCATTTGCAATGGCTGTTACTAGGCAATAAAACAAATTCTCTCTCTCCTTCTCTACTTCCTCCTCTTGTTAGCTTGGCTTTTGTTCCTCTGAACTCACACTTTTCCATGTTGTCAATCCTTTAGGTTCAGAAGCCATTTGAAGAAGTTCTCACAAAATGCCACAGGAGCTCTTTGATAAAACGTGGCCTCAGCATATTTCTCCTTAGATGTGCTCATATTATCAACATGCATTTCTTTACAAGATAGTACATGCTACAACGCTTTCCCAGGATGGAAGGCAGAGAGTTGCGTACAGAGCACACAGCCACATCCCTTTCCTATGGAGACATTAGACTTCAGCAGTAATTTAATCAGATAATTTCAGTTTATGTTGCTTGTGTTTCCTTGTGTTTACTCTTCTAATAACTACAATTATTCTCAGACTGACGTTACATTTTTCTTCTAGAATTGATGTGCTTAAATTGAAAAAATCCAATTGAATAAGAGCATGTAACGAGAAAAAGTAATCCATCGTTATTAAAAAAGGCAGCTTACCTTTATCTCAGTGTTAAATAGTACAAATCCATGAGAGCCAGTGAATGTTTTGAAGTCAAAACGAAAGGCATTACTAAGGCTGAAGTGGATTTGTCACAGAGTTATACGAATTACTTCAGAAATAGGCTCTTCTATCTAGAAGGGGTGTGGGGAGATAGGAAGAAATAAAACCAGAGAAAGGGCATTTTATTTTTATATGTCCTAACCTGGGTAAAATATTTCTGCTTTAGGCTTTAGTGCAACATTTAAGATGAGTGAAATCCAAATGAATGAACTGTAAGGATTTCTGCGGCATTTACTAAGCAGGGCACCGTTCACTGGAAGGAAGCTGAAGTGATGTGTTTGATTGATAGCACAAAGACCAGCCACAAAATGGCATGTGCTGAGCCTGGGAATCCACGTGCTGTGCCTACAGCATTCATGTTTGGCTCAGTGTTGTTCCTTCGTTCTTGCAGGATTTATTAACCATGCCTTCCTTGCGAGAAGACACAGTTGTTTACATCATTTTAAAAGCTTTTTTTTTCCTAGAGAGAGCAACAGAGTCAAAATGTTTTCAGCACAGATCTTTAAATGAAGCAATTAAATATATGGATTTATTGTGATTGTAGTGCCCTGGGATGGATTTTCAGGGAAAATAAGCAGTAAGAACTATCATTTCATTAGGAAACATCACCTTGACATTACAGTAAGCACAGAAGAGTTAGATATAAGCTACCCGGATAACTGCAGGAATCTGAGCATAAGGCTTTTCACATTTGCCTTACATGCCGCAGCATGGATTTTACCAACCTAGAGTGCTGTGACACTATATCTGTCAGAAGCTTAAATTGAATTCAGATGTGTGTCCTCTACCACCAGATGCTCACAGAAAGCAACAGCCAGGTATGTAGTACAGTATTAGATAGTCATTACATGTGTGTGTTCATATGAAGTGATTCAGGAAAAGCTAAACAAAACAAACACAACTATACAAACAAACGAAACAAACAATTTTTATCAATAAAGCTCATCCTAAAAGTTAGCCTGGCCTGGTAGTACATGCCTTCAATTCTGGCACTGGGGAGGCAAAGGCAAGAAGATCTCTGTGAGTTCAAGGCCAGCCTGATCTACATAAAGAGTTCTAGGTCAGCCAAGGCTACATAGAAGAACCTTGTCTCAAAATACAATAACAAAAGCAAACAAAACAACTAGCTCATAGGTAATCATGCTAATCAAAAGAGGCTTTGCTCTTCTCCTTGCTCACTCTCCTGCAAATATGTTTTCTGGAACTCCGGAAGAAAACCCAAGGTTATATTGAGTATAAGGAAGAATGTTTTCTGCCATTCAGGTTCAGTAACTCCTCACATGGAATGGTTCTGCTGTTGTAGTCCAATATTGCTATGAATGTAATACTGTATTGGTGCCCTATCCTTACCACCTCCAGCCCCACTACCGTTTTGTGTGTGTGTGTGTGTGTGTGTGTGTGTGTGTGTGTGTGTTTTCTTTTATTCTGGCCCTATGCTCCAGGAAAAATGACTCCTGTGACTTAAAATATATTACAAATACCTAGGCATATAGCTAGGCTCTTTTCTGACTAGCTCATAACTTAAAATAACCCATTTGTTCTAAACTACCTTCTGCCATGTGGCTGGTTATCTATTCTCAGGTACCATGTGTCTGTCATCCTCACATCTTACTGGCTGAATCTCCTGTGCCTATCCCAGAATCTTTTCTGCCTGCTGGATGTCCTACCTTCTAATTTCTGCCTCAGCTATAGGCCGTTGATTTTTTTAATTGACAGGCAATGCCTCCATACAATATACAAGATATTCCTTGTATATCCCAATCTTCCTCACTGACAGACATTAGCTATATAATCTACATTGGAAGAAGATAGACTTTAGTTTTAATTTAAGTGATCTGCACAATGCCTCTCCCCCCACATCATGGGTACAGATACTGTTTCCATAGTTTTGTTTTTTTTCAGAATGTCATGTAATTGTACTCATTGAGTAGACAGACTTTTTCCCACTTATGAATGTGAATTTGAGTTTTCTCCTTGTCTTTCAATAGTTTGTTGGCTTGCTCATTTATTAAAACACAGAATATTATTCCACATTATCTAGATATAAGTACGAGCTTATTTATACATTATCCAAATATGAAGATTAGCTTTGACACAATATAGAATAATCTAGGAAGAGAGTCTTAATGGATTTCCTGGATCAACTTGGCCTGTGGATGTGTGTGCTAGGGATTATTTTGATCATGTAAACAGATGAGGGAACATGGGCAACACTGTTCCCTGGCTTGGGATCCTACACATTTTTTATTATGAAGGATAATCTTGATGTCAAGGCCATCCTCATCTACATAGAAACTTTCAAGTTAGCATAGGCTATGAATCCATATTTCAAAAAACAAAAACAAAACAAAACAAAACAACAAAAGAACAAAAGACAAAACAAAACCTCAAAACCAAAACAAACAAACAAACAACCCAGAAAGCAAAAAACCCAAATGAAAACTCAATAACTAAAAATAAATGAATATTCTAAATACATGAAGACTTTAGACAACTGAGTTAACTGTGTGTTGGGCTCTGGTTTTCTGTGACTTTGGCCATAATTTATTTGGACTCTTAAAACAAAGCAGATTCGAGCCTAAGAAGACATTTTAGTTCAGGGCATTTGTCCATATAAAGACTTCTGTGGATGGTTTCAGTACTGTTTAATTTTCAGCCACTTGGCTTGTTTGAGTCACACTACAACAGTTAATTGTGAAGTTCCACAAACGTGCATTCAGAAGGGAGCTCTGAGTGTGAGAATTAATATACACACGGATATCTCACAGGGTGTCATCTTTAAGGGCAGGAAACTGAATGCAGTAGCCAATGGCTCAAGGAGATTAAGAGACCAAGAGAGTGCTGGCAAACCCAAGGATGGAAAGGTGTTTAGAGATAAATGACAGGAAAGGAGATTTTCTGGAAACCACAGGAAAGCAAGACTGTCAAGTCACCATTATCTGTGGAATCATCGCTACATACTGCACTATTTTTCATTTTTGAATGAAAAGTTTTTTTTTTTGAGAATTTCACCCACAAGTGCTACATTTATATTTACCTGTCCTTTTCCCTCTTCAGCTCCTCATATGTCTCTAAGAGGGGTGTGGGAGGAGCTAAAGGGGGTGAAGAATGAGGAGAAATGATGTAAGTATAATGCACATAAATGAGTGTGCACACGAGCAGGCACTCACTTGCACACACACACATACACTACAGTCATGCGTGCACAGATACAACCTGCTGAGTCCACTGAGTGCTTTTCATATATGCACATGAGTTTGAGCACATGTGTGGCTCCTGGCTTTGACTCTGTATAGATGCTAGTATAGAACCTAGAGTAACTACATAAACCAGGGAAGGAAAATGGGATCCTGAGAGGGAGCACAGGAATGATAGGATGAAAAACACTGTGAAAATTGCATTGGAAACTGAGGAGGGGAGGGAGGGGGCATAAAACACCGAGAATGCTTGAAAAAGTCATAGGGGGACATTATTTTAAGGTTACTTAACAATACACAGGTCAGCATATGTGTATGCACACATATTAATGAAGTTATGTCACTTGGGATGAAGATCTGTCCCCCGTGGTCATAGACTATCTAATAAAATAGTGTCAGGCATGGGAAACCTCCCTTTCAGTTCTTGGCAAAGGGGGAATTCAGGAGACTCCCCCAAACAATACAGGCTATTGCTGGTGTTCTCAGTTGCCTCCCAGAATTTAAAGGTAATACCCTATTGCTGAAAACACCATGTGCTCTGTACACAGGACCAGGAGAAAGAGAGTTCAAAGTGGCCTAGAAGCCTCCTCCCTGAGCACTAGCTCCTTTAGTATCTGAAAGTGTCCTGAAAGCTGCCAAAAGACAAAAGCAAACAATTTTTTCCCTTTTCTTCTTGCTTCTTCCTTTTTAAAAAAAGTTATTTATTTTTATTAATTACAATTTATTCACTTTGTATCCCAACTGTAGCCCCCTCCCTCTACCCCTCTCAATCTCACTCTCCTCTCCTCTTCTCCACCCATTCCCCTCCCTCAGTCCACTGATAGGGGAGGTCTTCCTCCCCTTCCATCTTATCCTAGTCTATCTGGTATCATCAGGAGTGGCTGCATTGTCTTCCTCTGTGGCCTGGTAAGGCTGCAACCCCATCAGAGGGAGGTGATCAAAGAGCAGGCCATTGAGTTCATGTCAGAGACAGTCACTGTTCCCATTACTAGGGAACCCACTTGGAGACTAAGCCGCCATGGGCTACATCTGTGCAGGGGTTCTAAGTTATCTCCATGAGTGGTCCTTGTCTGGAGTATGAGGCTCAGAAAAGATCCATGTGCCCAGATTTTTTCTTCTTCTCTCCTTGTGGAGCTCCTGTCCCTTCCAGGTCTTTCTATCTCCCCCTTCTTTCATAAGATTCTGATAGGATGTGGAGAAAGGGGAACCCTCCTCCATTGCTAGTGGGAATATAAACTTGTACAACAACTTTGGAAATCAATCTGGCGCTTTCTCAGACAATTAAGAATAGTGCTACCACAAGACTCAGCTATACCACTCCTAGGCGTATATCCAAAAGATGCTCAAGTATACAAGGATATTTGCTCACCCATGTTCATAGCAGCTTTATTTGTAATAGCCAGAATCTGGAAACAACCCAGATGTCCGTCAGTTGAGGAATGGATACAAATATTGTGGTACATTTACACAATGGAATACTACTCAGCAATTATAAAGAAGGAAATCATGAAATTTGCAGGCAAATGGTGGGAACTAGAAAAGATCATCCTGAGTGAGGTATCCCAGAAGCAGAAAGACACACATGGTATATACTCACTTATAAGTGGATATTAGACATATAATATAGGATAATTATACTAAACTCTGTACACCTAAAGAAGCTAAGCAAGGAGGGGTAAGATGCTTAATCCTCACTCAGAAAGGCAAATGGGTTAGATATCAGAAAACAGGGAACAGGACAGGAGCCTATCACAGAGGGCCTCTGAGAGACTCTACCCTGCAAGGTATCAAAGCTGATGCTGAGACTCATAGCCAAACTGTGAGCAGAGCTCAATCAAAAGTTTTATCCAGCTGCAAATCCTGCAAATTGAAGCAATGACCAGTCTAGCAAGGTATTCCCAAGGATACAATAGTGGTCCTTATATCACTGGGGCAATCAACAGATGTTTAAGCTCACTAACAAGGAGGAAATTCATGCCTGGTACTATAGACCTAGCCAATTACCTGTGGCTGATGAGGTCATGGACCCTAAAGGAAAACCAAGTACTGCCAAGTGATACTGCTAAACCAGTATCATTTTTAACTGTATTCTAAATGTTTGTCCCCATATTGTTTTTCTCTGTTCTAACCACTATATAATAACAAGGTTCAGAAAATTAGGAACTTTCACAAAGTAGGAAGCATCACTTACAGGGACTTTAGTATAAACTAGCTTTCTGGCTTGTACCTAGTTTTAATAGTTGGAGGGTAATGAATTTTAATGGGGGAGGAGACAGGCACAAGTCACAGGTTTTCAAATACAAGCTTTAAAAAATCAAGTTATTTAAACTACGGAATGTCTTTCCAGCCTTTGAGAGTTATTATAACAATAAGTGAGGACTTCGGAAAAGCTTTTGGCCAAATATGTAGTAAGCTCATGGTAAAGTCCATAACGAAATGATGTGACCCCATAAATCCTACTTATGCTTGTATGATAACAGTAATCTGAATAAGGTTTTGACCTTTGAGTTCATTTGCAGTGTTGATCAGCTTTCTGACAGCATATTACCGATTGTATAAAGTAGATGTTCATATCATGAGTACCGGCACTGTTAGCCCTTCATGCCGTAGAATGTCTTATGCTTTTTCAGAGTGATTGGCCCCACCCCTTTTCATTTGATTATTTTAGGGTTCTTCTGTATACAGCAGATATTATCTGAGTTACAAAGACTTTTTTTTGGGGGGGGACCTAAGTAACCTAAGTATAAGTAAACTTCTCATTTCCATACTAATGTCATCCACTTTACATGGCTATCTTTCCCAAAACATGTACTATTCAAAACTAAATCTCACCTGTTACTGGTAAGGTAACATCAGACTCCACAGTTGAGAAGTTTGCTCATCTTATGGGGCAAAGATTAGCAGGAGAGGCAAATTAGGACCCCCCCCCAGGAGAATATAACTTTATATCGAAATTGATGTCAGTTTAGTTGTCTTTGAGTCACGACTCCGTTCCTGCTTTACAAAGTATGTCAGAACATCTTCGCTGTTGCTGAAAACTCCCCCAGGATGCTCTATTCCCCCAAAGCCCATGTTTTTCCTTCATACCAACCCTGAAGGTTTGTTTCTGAACCAGCCTCATGTCTGCTTTCTTTCCTTTTTTTCTCCTTTCCCTCTCCAGAAGTCTCTGATATCTTTATATATCTTCCAGGGCTGCTGAGGCACATGAGAGCATGGCTTTACCAAATCTGTAGAGAGACAAAAAGGTAATTGAGCAAAAGGACAAAAGCAAAAAGCAAAAACAAACAAACAAAAAAACTAGGCCAACAGACCAAAACTGGGCATAGAGTAAATGTCAACTGGGGATTATAGTGGAATCAACTTTCAAGTTACTGTGAGCTGAATTCATACTTAAAAAAAAAAAAAAGATGTATAGACACACAAAATTGAAAATACCAGGAATAGCAGTAGCTCTTAAGATTGCCATGGTCACCATTGCATTTTCTGTATTCTGCATTTCTGCATGCGCTTCTTAATGGTTCCATTCCTAGGCAGCCTGTTTTCTGATAGTAGAATAAAATGTTATGTTCAAAGTTAAGACTGCTGTGCATGAATGTACCAGCAGATGGGTCATCAGAAGTCAGGGCCAAAAGAATATTCAACTGAAAACACAAAGGAACATGTGGACAATGTAGAAAGCACTCTACAAGATGTGGCTTATACTGAGGCCTCTATCTAATTATCTTACGTGTAATTTGAATGACAGAAAGGGGAGGAAGAAATCAGGAAGAAGCATGTTTAGTGGGATGGTGACTTAATGGCAGTGTACACTCTAACCTGATCGAAGAGATCAACTCATACATTAAAAGATCTCAGCAAACCTCAAGAATAGCACATAAAAAAGCAACCCACATCCTCCCATTAAAAACAACCCAAATCTGTGTGGGAATGTACAGAGTAATGGGTGTAGACACATCATTATGACCCAGCCACAAAAAAAATGCCAAAACCTAAATCACTGAAGACTTATGAGAAAGATTAGCAACTGTAAAAAAATTAACTTTATGACTTACAACGGGTAACTTAGTATAAGCCAAGGACCTCTGAAAGGTAAAAGATAGTAAGTGCCTGCCAAGACTCTGCATCCTGAAAAAACATCCTCCTGAAACCAAAAATTCTCTAAAGACAAGTTAAGCAAATAAAGAGCTGAAAAAGCTGTCATAAGCAGCATGAAGTGAAATAGATATTAATAAGGATTCCAAAGGAATAGGGAATGATCTTAGAGAAGATAGGAGAATGCTAGAAAGAAATGTAGAAGATTGGAAAATGTCTTCATAAATTATAAAGGAAGGGCTTCAGAGATTTAGTTAATTGTAGCCTAGTTGCAGAATTAAAATACAAAATATTTTAATGATTTATTTTAAATTGTGTATGTGTATGTGTGTGTGTGTGTGTGTGTGTGTGTGCACATGACTGTAGGGGCCTGTGAAGGACAGAAGAGGACCTTGGGTTCCAAGGAGCTACACATGGTTACAATTTGGTTGTTTGAAAAGGTCTATACAGTTAAGAACTTCTTGGAAGAGTGGACCATCAAGAATATGAACCCCCAATATCAATAATGAATGACCGGGGGGTGGGGCGCTCAATGGCAAAGTACTTACTTACTATGCATGGGGCCTTGAGTTCAATCCCCAGCAAAAGCAGAAAAGAGTTATTGGAGCCAGGTGGGGTGGTAACACTGGTCCTGGGAAGCAGAGGTAGCTGAATCTTTATCAGTTCAAGGCCAGCTGGGACTACACGGTGAAGGTGAGACCCTGTCTCAAAAATAACAAACAAAACAACAAGCTCTGTTCTTGTGGAGTTCTGATCCTTTATTTGGGCCAGGAAGATGGCTGCCCCCATACTTTTATAACTCCAGTTCTAGGGGATTCTACTCCGTCTTCTGGCCTCTGAAGGGTACGGATGTGTATAAGGTTCACAGACATACATGCAGGCAAAACACTCACACATAAAATATTTTTAAAAATATAAATAATGAAAAGGGCAATGCTGTTCTGATATCAATGAGATCAAAAGGTAATGAAAGGGTGTTATGAAACAAATTTACATTAGTAACTTTGGTAACCTGAACAAAACCTTTGGCAGAGTACAGGGAATCATAAGAAAGAAGGGGAGTTAGTCTGATGGGGAAAGGATAGGAGCTCCACAAGGACCAAATATATCTGGGCACAGGGTCTTTTCTGAGACTGACATTCAACCAAGGACCATCTATGGATATAACCTAGAACCTCCACTCAGATGTAGCCTGT
Organism: Meriones unguiculatus; assembly: GCF_030254825.1. NCBI lineage: Eukaryota > Metazoa > Chordata > Mammalia > Rodentia > Muridae > Meriones > Meriones unguiculatus. The sequence goes on along the minus strand of NC_083358.1, from coordinate 77,884,044 downwards.
GGTAGCTCAGTAACCAATTGGTTTCCCAAAGTGAGGGGAACAGGGACTATTTCTAACAGGAACTCAATGACTGGCTCTTTGGTCTCCCCACCCCTGAAGGGAGGAGCAGTCCTGTTAGGCCACAGAGGAGGGCTTTGCAGCCAGTCCTGAAGATACCTGATAAAACAGGATCAGATGAATGGGGAGGAGGTCCCCCCTATCAGTGGACTTGGAAAGGGGCATGGTGGAGATGAGGGAGGGAGGGAGGGACTGGGAGGGAATGAGGGATTGGGACATGGCTGGGATACAGAGTTAATAAAATGTAACTGATAAAAAAAAAAGCCTATATGCCACAAAATTTGAAAATCTAAAAAAAAAAAAAAATGATGGCATCTAAAAGGAAAAGCAAAATTAACAGAAGAGAAAAATAAAGTGCAAAAATCATTCAAGTCTTAGTCTTTTGCTGTAGCCTGGTATGTTTCTCTGCTTATTATTAATTAATTAATTTTTCATAATTATAGCCTCTTGCTAATCTTTTCGCATTTGTTTCTCTTTTCATTATTTAAATGTTTATGTGTATATGTCTGTATGCTCTGTCCACATGTCTAGGTAGCACATGCGTGCAGTCGGTGCAACTTCTCCGTCACAGACTTAACTGAAAGAATTCCTGAGAGGTATTTCAATAAGATCTTCTGGAGTCTGAAGGTGTGCTGTAATTTAAGAAACTGTCCTGCCCATAGGAAAATATACCTTTTCCTAAGCTTTTCCTACGTGACCTATGTGGACACTACTGTGCTCTCCTCGTGCCCATATGTACATTTATTGATCACAGTTTGCTACGCCTTTTGAATTACTGACAGACCTCCTTATTAATATGCAGGCTTTCACATATGTATTTTACCTTCCCAATGCTATTGTAAGTCATTTGAGCTGGGAAACATTTACTCTGATGCAGATTTATACATAACATACTCTGAATTTACAAAACCCACCAGCACACCTGGCATATTTTATTTCCAATGTTGCTGTAACATATCGTCACATTTAAGCACCACCCCCTTCTCTCTCGATTTTCATGTGGGTTAGAATCCCTGGGATGTTAGGGTTCTGCTGCTCAGAGTCTCCTAGGGCCTAACTCACAGTAGATTAGACTATGTTCTTCCCTGGAAGCTGAGGAAAGGAATCCTTCACCTTCTTTCAGGTTGTTTGGAAAATTCAGTTCCTTGTGGTTTCAGGATGCTGTTCCCTTGTTGGTTTTTAGGGGAATAGCCTCTGCTCCTAGAAGCACCCTACATACTTCATGATTTCTGCAGGATTCTGTAAACATAGGCTGTCTAGAGTACTTTTTTTTTAAAGACAGCGATTTTAGTTTCATTTTCAAGGTCCCCTGTAACCTTGGAAGTTATTATATATGCTAAGACTCCAGGAATTAGGGGAATGGCATTTTTTGGGCCTCCACATCCTGCCTACAGTACTAGACAATTGATGTATGACCATATACAAAAGTACCCATTTGAAAGATGGGAAATTCTGCGTTGTATTTATAATTCAAGACTAGTACAAAGCCAACTAAAAGAAAAGGACAGCACACAGTAGCCAGACTACTCCATACTTAGAGTTAAATGGAATGGGTGAAACAAACAACTCTGAAATCGCTTCTCAGCTGTGGTGATGAAAAACAGACTTCACGCAGAGCACGCCTGTGTATTTCAGCTGGCAGCACCCACTCACTCCAGTAGCAGTTTCTGCACGATGGCTTCTTTCTTTGAGACTCCCAGCGTCCCCACTTTGGATTTACTTTAAGACAAGTCACCATAAACAAACATGCCCAATTTGGTGATACTCTGTGCCATCTTCTTGAGTATGGTATAACAGAAACCAGACCCAAATTTTACCTACGTAGAGTAGGACACCGCAGTTAGTAGGCCAGCCTTAGCGTGACAAGCATGCTTTGAAGAGCTTTGACATCCCTGAAACAAACCTTAGGTATTATTATCATCACTAAACAACAAGCCCCTTGCACTGTTGTTGTTCTAAGCACCGTCATTTTATTTCTGTCTATAAATAAGAAGGGATAAGGTGGACTATCGGATATCTGTTTAACAGGGCTTAATTATTTGTTATGGGACTTTATGGTATATTTAATAAAATTAATGAGATTCTGATTACTTGAGCCTGCCACTCTCTCTGGCTTGGAAACTCTCTTTGATAAGGAGTAAAGCAAGATTGTCAGTTTCCTTATGAGAATTGCAGGGTTTGAGGATTAGTCAACTGAGAATTGGTAAGGTCCTCCTCTAATTAATGTCTTCCCACCGATGTTTGCCCTAATCTCCCCTTTTATTACATTTATTACAGTGCTTCAGCGGGATGTCTGTGTGGCGGGGAAGATCTATTGAATAAAGTTACTGTTCGGTTAGTGAAATCGCAATAAAGAGCTAATTCTGTGTTTGCTGCTTTGTTAATTCCTCTTAATTTAAAAAGCCGACTTGAGGCAGAGAACATACTTTACATAGAGAGAAGAGCTGGGCAGGAAGCTAGGGGACCCATTCTCAGTCTTGGCTTTGCAACCTTGGGCAGGTCATTGAAATAGCTTGGCCAAGATCATTCTTAAAACCACCTTATCAAAACTGAATAATTTCATAAACTAAATGAAAGATTCGTTTGCCTAGTAGTTTTTGAGCTTTCTTTATTTCCCACTTGGATTTTTGCTTCTCCTTGTGCGTGCTGTGTGTGTGTGTGTGTGTGTGTGTGTGTGCACATGTATGTGTGGGTACGTGTGCCCATGCAGAGGCCAGAAGAGGCTGTTGAGTGTCTTCCACTTTTGGCTTGACACCTTATTTGTGGAGACAAAGTCACTGAAGCTGAAGCTTGCTGTTAGGGTGAGGCTGGCTGGCCAGTGAGGGGACCCCCACTTCCCCAAACTGGGGTTACAGGCACACATTAGCTATGCTTGATTTTCACCATGAGTGCTGGGCACTGGATTTGAACTCAGGTCCTCTTGCTTGTATAACAAGCACTCAGCCATTCAGCTATTTTCCTAGCCCATAGTTTAGATATTTTTTCTTATCTTGTTTTCTCGTTTTTGGTTATTTTGATGAAGTAACTGTTCTCTAGTTAATGTCATTCATTGTCCAAAAATCTTTCATATGGAGTCTGAACTTCAAGGCTTTCTAAATTTTGGGTTCATCTTTTAGGATTGTTCCCTCTAATTTGCTGCAAAATCTCTTGCACTTAATTCAAAATGACATGGGAGTCATTTTGCTTGCTGTATTTGAATATATTTGTGTTTGATCCTGGGCTTTATTCGTGTTATAATAATTGCCCAATACCCCAGCTTTCTCAGCCCTATCCCCTTTCCCTGCAGCACATAAACACACACTTTTCTTCTCGCCTACTAGTATTTGAACCTTCTATTCAATGTCAACTCAGAAGGTGTTTCCTTCCTACTGGTTTCGATAATTAACTCCAATTGGAACCAATCCGTTTCCCCCTAAGAACCTTCAGGGTCAACACTGATACAGTTCCATCATAGCCATTTAACATGTATGTTTCTTTGATGTGCCTGTTTTCCAAGCAATACGATTAGCTCTGGGGATGGCACAGTAAATCAAGATAGTCATGACCTCTGTCCTAAAGAACGTTTTCACCTTAAGGATGAAACACATGTTGATGAGGTTACACAAATTAGGACAAGAAAATGAAAGAAGAAATCCCTCTTCAATTTATTCACCATATCTCAGCCCCTCTAAGCATATCAGGAACTTTTAAAAAATAAAGTTTTTTTAAAACTTGAGCATGCTGATTTATTTCTGCATAAATAAGATTTGAACAAGTGCCTGAATTTTTAGTTTGGGTTATAGTTTAAATTGGTCTCTAAGATAATCCTAGATTGAAGATTAATTGGGCATTTTTCTCCACTTCTTAGTATTTTCAGAGTCCAGTAGGGAGGGAATTAGATTATGTGAAATACAGAGTAAGCATCCTACAGCTGATTTTGAATCTCAGAGATTTGGGGAGTATTTTTTTTTTTAATGAAAGGAAATTGTCTTTCCTTGATGTCTTATGACCAGCCTGCATCATATCTCCTTTTGAACCAAAATATAATTTGAAAAGAGAGAATTTTTATTGTGTTTGTACAATACTTTAATTATGATATTAAAATAAGGGTATTCCGAATTTGGAAGAGAGAATTTAAATGGAGCTGGGTTAGCAGGTACTATTTAGATCCAGAGAAGTAAAGTAAATTAACATGCACGTGGCCATGTGCCTTCCAATCTGTTCTTTACTGCTCAAAGGAATATGGATTTCCAAAGATTTTTTTTTGGGGGGGTTGGTAACAGTTGTTTTATTTCTTTGTTTAATTTGGGGTGCGGCACTGTTACGATGCTTTTCAAACAGTACAGGGTAGACAACAAAGAGTATACTATCAACAACAGCAAAGAAGCAGGTCCTGAGTTTAGAGTCAATCCAGAGCTGTGAAAGAAAAAGCAGCTAGAGAACAACGTGGCAAAGATAATAAGGGTAGGAGCCAGTTTGGACCAAACAGCAACAAAGTGTACAAAGAAGAAACCTAAAGAGAAGACTAGCTCTCAGTCCCATACAATTGATATTTTCTTTGTAAGACACACTTAGGCAAGCATCTTAAACACTTTCTACAGCCAGTAATTTGTGAAATATTGAAATTATAATTTTATAGCTGGTAGGTTAACATAATATGAACATTCACCATCTCAATCTTTTTTAGGTGAGGCTGCACAAATCATAAAAATGAAATGAATTCTGAATAAGTATTGTTTTGGTTTCAGTTTGCTAGTGTTTTTTTTGATGAACGCATAATATAGAGTCATTAAAATGATATATTAGGAAAAGTTTGACTATCATTAATGCTGACTCAATAATTTTTATTCACTTGCAAGAAACGTAATCTGTAATCTTCAAAGAGCGGTGCTGTGCTTCCAGGGTTTTGGGTGTCCTTGGCTAGTGATGATAAATGACTGTGGGAAAACTTCCAAATTACACCAACCAGAGGTACGGAAATACGAAGAGAAGAGGAGAGACGAGGGGAAAAAAGAAACAGCTCAAAGCAATCAGGAGGCTGGGTCAGATCTGCGGTCAGGTATCTTCTGCCTCAAAGAAACTTCTAGGTACCTGCTTCTTAGAAAATGGAGAACAAATACCTTAGGTCATGATACTGTAGTCTCAGTATCATGCCCTGCAGTATTTGTAAGTTAAAAATTCTACTAAGCCTTTGGATACATGCTAATATTTAGGTAGGTAACGTAATACTTTCATGGACAGAAATGATAATTATGAATAACTTTGAAAATACCCAAGCCAAGGAAGCAAGAAATCAGTGTTCTTCTCTCTCAGTTATCCTTTGTTTGGGCTTCTTTAATTCAAACTCCAATAATGTTCTTGATCAAATCATGCGCCTTGGTTTAAAATAGTCAATAAATGAAAGAAACATTTTAGACGTAACAAAGATTTTCCACGCACAGTTATCATTTCTTGTCTTGTCTTGAAAACAGGGAAATTGGGCTCCAGATAAAGGTGCTATCTTTTGGAAATCAATGGCTGTGAGGCAAATTGTTTTGTGTTCTTCCCCCTGTTTACTGTTTTTTGGGGTTGCCAAAGTTATGAAGACTCTGTTATTTAATACCTATAAACATTTTGAATGCCCCCAAATACATTGTTGCAACCAGACAATTATTGCAAAGCAATACAGATTTATTAGCAGCTATTTTCACAAAGATTCCATTTAATAATGTTGGTGTAGCCCCTGTAATTTATTTGATTAATAATATTTGATTTGAACCCAAATGATGCCTTCTCACATATATGACGGAACTAATGAACAGTGAAAGAAGAACTGTTCAGATGGTCACCAATAACCACTGCTCAGTTAATCCTTTAAATAAACTGGAGCACGGAATGTGTCCCTTTGAAGTCATAAATAATGTATATTTTTCTTTTGACTTTTAATAAGCCAGTAGGGTTCATCTCCCAGTCTCCAAACACATATATTTTATTATGGGCCTCTGCAGTTTACTTTAATTAGTGTGTCTGAGTGCTTTGGGAGACTTAGCCCCACTGAAAACAAACAGAGTCTTACCATCTATAAAACATTAGCTCCCTTTGGTTTCTCCCTGACGCAGCGGGGGCGGCTCAGCGAGAAACACATGGTGTAAGTAAACACTCATAATTGCATTAGCATTCTCTGGTGGATTGGTAATTCAAGCTCTGCGCCATGATATTGTAGGAGCAGTTAGAACAGGTTTACCCATCTTGTGGTCTGCTGGGGATTTCATCAAATTCGATGTGAACAGAACTTAAGTAAGTGACAGATCTACTGGAAGTTGACTTTGTGGGAGGGAGGTTTGCTGGGAACTGGAAGCACAGGAGCGCCAATATCATTTTGCTTCTTCCCAGCATACCTTTGAGATTTTCCTCATCGATTTGGCATTTCTTTTCCATGTTCTTTAACTCGACGTTGGTTTCAACAATTCAGTGCATGCATTCGCTCTGTTTACTATGACTGCACAGCAGTGTAACAGCTGGTTGACAAACGCTTTAGGCTTCAGTCATCTATTCCAGATGATTATGCTCAAATATACTTGTCAATAAAAGAAACATGCAGATTGTTGATGGAATTAATTCATTACTTAAAAAAAATGTAGTGGTTGAAACTCCGGGTTTTTAATAACTACTTTGTATGTGCAAGTCTAGCAGGTAGTGTCTCTCCATGCCTTTCGGCTTACCAGTCTGCCTTTGGCTTAGAGAAATTCCTGACTAATATATGTGGATGAACAACAGGAATGCAAAAATATTGCACTGTAGAAGACGTGGCTTGGATACAATATTGAGCTACATCATTTATCACAAATCATTTGTGTATTTGAATGCCTCAACCAGTGGAAAATTGCTCAGTTCATTTGTTTTTGTATACTTTCCAATATTTTGTGTTTAACTATTTAGAATTTACTTTGCTATTGGACTGTTTGTTTGTTTTGTATTTTGGCTTATTTTTCTTCAATCCTAATGTTGAAAACAAACTCCCTTTGTCTGTTAGATTGTCTCTTTGGCACTTCTGTTAGTATAAACCAAATCACTATTATGGTTGAGTGATTAGGTACCTAACACTGCAAATAGAGTCATATAGAGTCTACAGTAGCATTTCTATTAGCGCATAATTCAAGAAATATAATGGTACAATTTCTAGTGGAAATGTTAAAAATGAAGTGTGAAGCTTATTTTTCAATTGACTTACATTTTATTTATTAAAAGAACTCAAGTTTGTATCTTGGAATAGATTATAAATGTTAAAAATTATTAGTGATTTATAAATATCTAATTTCTGTAAGGTCACCAAAAAGAAGTATATCTTACTAATATATATTAAAAGCACATGTACAAAATGTTACCTCAGCCTATAATTAATTAATATTATTTAGGATATATATATATTTTTTTTTTTGCACTAAATCTTTGAAATCCAGTGTGTATCTTGTTTTTAAAGTAGGACTCAACATGGGCTAGATACTTCTGAAATGCTCAGTAAACTGCTCACGGCCAGTGGCTACCCCATTGTATAGTAAGATTATTCTTTTTATACAGACAGAAGAATTGAATGGTGACAAAACAACAACAAACAAAACAAAACAAACTATGGTGAAAAAATTTAAAATAACCTACACAATCCAAGTTCCTACACTGTAGACTCTTCTTTAGCATCATCCTTTTGGGGACTGAAATTTTCCTGAATCGTTTGTTAAGTTTTAACTTTCCTATTTGACTCTCTTAGGCTGTGGTGTCATGTCATTGATTTCCCACATTTTCTTTCCTAAGAATTGCTTGGGTGCTATGCATAATAAAGACTGCAAATTTCACATGGATATCTGTGATGACAAGGTGTAGTGCTATTGTGTGAAACTGACCTAATAGGCAATGAAAAAGAGTTATGCGGAAGAGTCAGCTTTCAAGAAGGGAAGGAAGAGGACTTTGTTTCTCTTTGGGAGCTGCCTTGCCTTGCTTGTAAGGGGGATCTTTTTGAGGAAAAACGTTGAAGCTTTAATGTTGGAAGTATCAGTTCAATTGATGGCAGCAGAGAACTGTGGTTTTCATTTTCTTCTCCATGTCTCAATTTTTAGAAGCTAATTTACTTTCTATGTAGAACATATTAAAAAAATATGGTTCCACATATGCTCTATGGCACTATAGGTTTTTGTAAGTCTACTTAAGAAAAATTTCTTCAGAGAGTCATGTTATATTTAGGGGAAAAATAACTAAGATTGAGTCTTAACTAGTAGTCAACAATTAGGCAAATAAAAGTAAGTGAAAAGTTTCCCATCTGTAACCTGTGTATATATACAAAGATATTTCTGTTTGTAGCTATTTAATTTCAATCTATTTTGTATGAATGGAGTTTACAGACTACAAATAGATGCATTATTTTCAAGAATGTAAAGTGTAAAAGTGAAACAAATCTGATATAGTTATAAAGCAAAGTTTGTTGGGATAGATATATTAAAATGTGTTAATACACTTACAGGATGACTCAAAACATTGTATTATTTACTCTGCAGAGCTAATCTTAGTCAAAATGGACCCTTTCATTAATTAAATGTTGCTGTTGTTGTTGGCCACAATTTTCTAAGGCTATAAATACTGTCTCATTTTTAGGAGCGCACCTAGGCTTTTAAAACTGTTTCTTAAAATTGTGTTTAGATAATGCAAATTCAGTTGTATACTTAAAACTTTTGCATGTGGCTTATCACGCATGATATGTAGGTATATTTTACAGATATTGCAGGAACTATACATAAATGTATCATTTATAAAATGAAAATGTAGATTATACTTAACTTGTAACATTGACCACATTTATTTTTATGTCAGTTATTTGTCTTGAGAATTTTTTAACATAAATTCTGACATGGGATTCACTGCTGAGGTATTTTCTTCTATAATTTTCAATATTTGGTTAAGAAACCATAGCGTTTCATATTGCCTCCTTGAGATTTTTTTGAATTAACATTGAAAAACATAAACTGATTTAGACTCTCAGAAGACCCAATTTATTAGAATTAAAAAGTTTGATAATATAGTGTAGTAGAACAAAATGATTTTTCTTAAACCTTTAAACTGAGTCATATAGCAAGATCTTTTTAAAAATTGGAATGATGAGGTGTAAGTAATAACGTACCTTGAAGGACCATTTTTCAAGAGTACCTCTATTTGCACAATAATCAATGTTTTCCAACAATTTATGTAGGCTTCTTATGTATTAGGATCATTTTAAAATTGTGAAGATCATCTGTCAAAAGTTTCAAGATTTGCATCTGATTACTAAACCGACAGTGTTAAATGGTTCTTTGAGTGACGTCCATAAACTTTCCCAGTGGTTTTCTTTAGCACTGGAAGCCAGGGTGTCTGTAAAATGACTTAGTATTTGCCGCCTGCCAAGGCTTGAGCTGCCTGATAAGCTAACCCACTAGCTTAAGGAAGGTGCCTGAAAGACTCGAAAGGCTGGTGAGGAATCAAAAATATGCTTTAATCCTGTGTTCATTTTCATATCACAAAAGGCACTGCAAAACGATTGGCATTCGTAGAAGAAAAAGGCAAGCGCAATTAAAAGCCAGCCTCCTAATCCCCTCTGCCTGGGTTTAGAACCAGAGCCAAAAGAAATAGTGTTTTAACAGGTACAAGTACCCTCAGGGGAAAGAACACCCGGACCACCTAGTTGGTGAGAAGAAAAGATAATAGGATTCAGCTGTATCAGTGGCCAACAGATTGTACTCCAACAGCTGGGGACGGCAAGAGGCCGTAGAACGGGTGGGTGGCCGGCCATCAAAAACTGTAGTTTGTGACACTGGCTGTTTAAGTGTTAAGACCAGTCACACACTGTCTTTCTAAACAGCCTTCTGCCTCAGCAGCGAAGGCATCCTTGTCAGTGTGTGAGAAGACCTTAGAGCCGGCACCCGACGTGTGCGGAGAGCTATTTCCAAAGGATTGAAGGGCAGCCGGAGCTGCTAACCACTAATTAGCCTAATTGACACCAAATGGAAGGAGTGATTCAGCTGTTGGAAAGACCCCGCCTAATGGCGGAGTCGTATCTCTGTGCCCGAATGGGGAATGGTTATTAACTGTATCCCGAGTAAGAGAAACGGCCGTGTTGTATCAATATTGGGGAAGCTGAGCATTAAAGCTCGCATCAATCTGTCAGTTTGCTCCGCCCCGCTAGCACTCTTGTCCTTGGGGATACTGATGAAGGTGGGTTGCCTGATTTAAACTCTGGTATTGCCACAACGGGGATTTGGCAGCCAGGCTGAATTGCAAGCCGCAGGGTTTCTTGAGTGCTACCAAAGCTGATCTGCAGTTGAAGAGAAAAACCAAGAGGAAACTCAGTAGTGGGTACTGGAGAAGTGCTCACTACCGAAGATGGGAAGATATCTTAGTGTGACGCTCTGAGAGCAACAAAGTAGTATTTTATTTATTTAATTAATTTGTTTGTTTCTCTGTGTAGCCCTAGCTGTCCTGGACTAACTTTGTAGACCAGGTTGGCCTGGAACTCACAGTCATCCACCTGCCTCTGCCTCCCTGAGTGCTGGGACTGAAGGTGTGCACCACCACGCCCAGCGCCCAGCTTCAAAGCGGTGTTTTTAATCAGTGAAATTTTGTTGTCTATTCAAGGTACTGATTTTCAGTTGATAAAGCAGATGTCCAGTAAAGTATCTTAACAAAACAAAACAAAACAACTCCTGAAACCTGCACACTGAAATAAATTAACTACAAGTTATGCCTAAATTTTTCCAGAAAAATCAATTGACTTTAGCTGGAGTTAGTTGTTTTCTTATACTGAAAGACTAATTTCTGAAACTAACAGGGAAGGGAAATAACTGGTATAATTCCTACTCTCCAGAAGAGCTGTAATTTTCTCCTCCCAGGTAAGTTATTAGATTCCACCATTTCTTCATTTAGATGGTGTCCTTCACCTGCAGGTTCAGAGCAGGAGGCTGTGGAGAACCAGGATTGGTCACTTGGGTATTTAGCTCAACAGACCAGCTGGTGAGCTGCCTTCTGTGGTATTATGTTGAAATCCTTTAATTCTGAAGGAAGTCACCTGCTTTTCAAAAGGCACAGGTAATAAGAACAAGTCTAACTAAGACCTTTAAAACTGGTTGGAAAAAGTTCATTGAGGAAGAAGGAAGTTGATGGTGTTAGAGTAGCTATTACCACAAGTCATAGAGATTTGACTTGTTGACTTTTTGCATTCCATTTTCTGGTCCCTAACATGATCCAGAATTGAATATAAATGTAGGCGGCTTCATACTGGCCATCAGGTGTATTCTAGCTAAGTGAGCATTTCCCATCAGAGTGGACAGAAACATGCATTTATATTCCAGAACAGTGATTTGAGTCTTACACCATCCATGTGCTCATCTGGTAAACATCCTGCTGCATAAATATCTGAACTATAGCATAAATTAGCCAGCCAGACACCGGCGTTTCAAGAAGGACATTTCCCATAAAAAGTGTGGGAAATAATAATTCACAATGGGGCTTAGAAAATAGAAGGAAGAAACTTGGGAACAATGCATATTGGGGTCTTTTGTTTATTTGTTGTTGTTTTGTCTTTCTGGTTTTTTTGAGACAGGGTTTCTCTGTGCAGCTCTGGTTGTCCTGGAACTCACTCCTTAGTGAGACCAGGCCAGCCAGAGACCAGGCTGCCTATATTCAGAGCTCCGCCTGCCTCTGCCTCCTGAGTGCTGGGATTAAAAGCGTGCACCACTACTGCCCCACTAACAATGGCTATTTTTGGTTTTGTTTGTCTGAGACAGGGTTTCTCAAACCCATAGCCTTGGCTGTCCTGGACTCACTTTGTAGATCAGGCTGGCCTTGAACTCACAGAGATCCGTCTGCCTCTGCTGGGATTTCAGAAGTGTGCCACTGCGCCAGGTTTACAATGAGTATTTTTAAGGAAATGAAGTTAATGAATTGCCCCTTCCTGAAACATTGCTACTTCTCACGTCAGTTCAGCAGATTTTCACTGATTAAAACACTCAAAAAATATGAGCCCGGTTGCTTCCTGCTTTCCCAGTTGGAACAAGAAGGCGATAGAGATTATTTAGGTTGGAGGTAACCTACACTATCTGCTGGTGAAGAGAAAAAGTGCAGAGGAAGTATTGGGTAAGCAGAGAGTTATGTAATGACATTTGTTGCATACAATTCTGATGCAAGAGCATTCGTTTATTGCCACTTTTCAAAATGATGCTTGCCTGCGTGCCTGGTGCCCACCAATGCCAGAAGGGGGCAGTGAATCCCCTGAAACAAGTTAATAGATGGTTGGGAGTTGCAGTGTGTGTTCTGGGAATCAAACCTGGGTCTTCGGCAAGAGAATCAAGGCTCTTGACTGCTGAGCCATCAATCCAGGCCCTGTTCGTTATCGTTTTCTTCAGTTGCTCAGTTGGCCTGCTGACAAAGAGAGACTAGGCTCCAGAGTGTCTGGCTTCAAAGTTTGGAGGAGCAATAACAGTACAAATAACAAATATTTTAGGTAATTTTATTTTCCTTCAATAATTGAGCAAGCTAATTCTTTCTCAGCTAACTTGAGACATCACCCAACAATGTCTTTTTCTATCATCAGCTTCCATGTTGCTACATATTAAAATAGCTGAGGGTAATTGTGAGTGTTTCTCTTTGTAAGGAGCTGCAGAAGGGAGCTGAATCTCTACTTAGTTATTCAGCAAACAAGTATCCACCTCTTCGCTGAGGCAGACTCCTTGCTGCGAATTTACCACATAGAGCAATTTGTGGTGATTCTAGAAGTCGATGGTTGGAAAGGCATTTTGGTAGAAGGCGCTGATCATCACATTGTTTGTTGAAACTGTGCTTTCAGGAATAATTACAGTTTCTTAGCCTTCCTTTTGACTTTAGTCTCTGTGGTAGGAAATAAGCCCCTATTGCTCTGGGTATGAAAAACAATTATGGAGGTTGTTTTTTTCTTTCAGTTTTGTCATTCCTCACACGGATGACAAGGATGTCAAATATGCAATATGGCAAGAGGGCATGAATCTTTAATATCCTGAGTTCAGCTTAAAAGGCTCAAGATCCAAAGGCTCAGCAATTGACCTCAGTTTTCTAGAGGGAAGACGGATATAATAGGACAGGGTTTCCTGGTCATCATTACCAACTGGGGGTGGTGACAGGTTTGGGTGTTACTAACTTCCAGGTGTGTTTTTCAGGTCTCCAAGATGGGAGATTCTGGTAGCAGCTTGCAGAAGGTCTTAGGACCCATGGAGTTCGGTGTTCGTATCCCCTCCCATGCCTGGAGTCACTGGCTCCATGTGGAGATCTTCAAATTGGCCAGGACAGAGACATATACTCAGAGGAACTGGCAGATGCCACAAACCAGCGCTGAGCTGCTCCCTGCCCTGGAGAAATGGGTGTTATTGGCTTACCAGCACACCACAGGCTGTGAGAGATTTAGTAGCTCCATGAATCACCTGCTACAGGCAACCATGCTGTGGCCAGTTTCAGCAGTTAGCACTAGGCGGCTCACAGCGTGAAAATCCAGCCTAAGCCGTTCAGTCTCTCTGCAGCCCAGTCACTGCAGTGGCTTGGTAATGACACCTAGACAGGAGCATGGAACTTGTAAATTTGCGTCTCACTCAAGTTTGTTAACATAAGGAGGGCAAAACCACAGGCAGCTTGTGACTTGTAGCATTAAACAATGCATTTCATTGTGTGCCCCAGACTCAGTGTTCAGGGATCTCTTAAAGTAAGGTGTGGTTAAGAAAAGAGCAGAGGGCAGAGGGGCATCAAAACTTCGGAAGAAACGGGAGGCAAAAGTGTGCTAGAACTTATAACGCCCTCTCTTGTAGCAAGGTGCAAGTAGGGATGATTCTGTTGTATTTCTGAGAATTTTGCTCTATGTGCATATCTGAGTCTACTGGCTAGCATTAACATCCCAGACTAATGCGTCTACCTTCCTAGATTAATTTCCAGTGTGTCTGAGTCAGTAGCTTTTACGGTTCTGACTCTTAATTGTTTCTAACTTGGCAAATTATTCCAGCTTAATTTCTGTAAATATTATATCTGGGTGAATGTAGACAGAGTACCCTTGGCTTCTATGTACTTTGGGTTGTAGATAAGAAATATTTATTGATTTTGAACCAAAAATATTTAACCTCTCTGGTATGATGGCTTTCTTGTAGCTTCTTAAGTGAGTTTAAGGAGACTTGAAAGTTAGGATAACTATATATTTAACTGCATGAACATTTTGTAATTCCATATAAGAATAGAAAACTGCAAAAATCTATATTATCCTGAAGTAATGACATACGGAGGAGTGGGGCCTTTGTTTCCTGATGCATACACTTTTATTGTCTGAATTTGTTATAATAAATGCAAATATTAATTTAAAACACTTTCCACTTTTGATTTTGCCAGCTCTTCCCACACGTACTCCAGAAATGGAAAGAAAGAAGCAGAAAATATAGCGTGTCCATTTTTTCATTCGTTTTCTTCTATCTTTCAAAAGAAAAATGTAAATGCAGAAAAAAATGCAGCCAAAATAGCTGTATTTACTGAAATTCTAAGAGATTACAAATTTTTTTTTAGTATTAGAATAAAAAAAATTCTAAAAATTTAAGCTTCAGTTGAAAGAAAATGAGAACAGATGTAGTAACGGAAGCTTTAAACCTTCTAGACTTACGCACCTTTTAACAAGATGAAAGTAGCGTTTTAAAGTCTCCGTGGTCGGAAAAGCAGTTTGAGGTGTGCGGTTACCACACGAGCTCAGCTTTTTAGCTGGAGAGCTATTTCAGACCTCTTTGTGGTATGTTTGGCAATACACTTAAAAGATTAATCCTTAAGCTACTAATAATCTGGCTTCAGGCAATTTTCTGTCTGTCCATCCAGCCACCTATTCTTCCTTTGGTTTTCAAAAACCCGCAAATGAGCAACGTGAAACACAACAACAACAAAAAAAAGGAAGACAGGGTAATCCTCTTGTGAGTTCCCCCTGAGTTTCAGACAGCTCTGAAATTACGAGAAGACTAATGTAGCCCAGGTCTGCGTCAACACTAATTTTTAAGCTCCTTCCCGGGGTGCCAGGGACAGGACAGGAGATGGGTGGCATTGTGGAAGACCCAAGGCTTCCTTTGTGTTTTTATCTGTCTGTTTCAGGGTTCTAATTTAGATTACTGAAGACAAATCTCTTTTAGAGTTTTAAGTTGGGTTTTCTGTAGCTCCCCTTAATGGGATGTGGCTCTAATGAGTTTAGGTAGAGAAAAAACAAAGAGGACTTTAAGGTAGACATAGCTTACGTGGAATAAAAATTGTTCCTTCTAGCTTCCTTATTGCTGAAGCCCATTAACCTAGGATCCTGATTCTTGAAGAAACAGATTTTACACACACACACACACACACACACACACACACACAAATCTAATGAGAAATTATTAAAAAATTATTTTATTTCACAGCATCTTGGGGACTGTCTGTAGTTCTCTACAATGTTTAGGGTTGTGATAAGCTTATAGGCATGTGAAATTTTCTATGAGGCCATCAATTGAACATCCCTTTGAACCAACTGTATTCTTTATCCACATTGGGCCCTACAAGTTTAATTGTCATTTCTTTGTAGCAGATCTGATACACATACATATGTATATATGTATAGATATCAATATCAGAAATTTATTACCCACAGTTCTGGAGGTTGAGAAGTCCCAAATCGGGGTGGCGGCAGGTTTGGTTCTTGGTGAGAGTATTCTGACTTGTAGACAGTTGCCTTCTTGCTGAATGCGGGGGTGGAGGCTGGGAAGTGGGGAGTGGGTGGGAATCCTCATGGTCTCATCAAAGGACTCCATTACGCTGAATGTCACAGCTTGAACATATGAATGAATCTGGGGAAACACAAACACATACTGATGGCAGACCACATACACAGACGTGGAAAACTTCTTCATAGCCCGTAATGCTCTTCTGCTAGGCATCGTTGCATGAAAACATTTGTTAAGTGTCTGTTTCCTCCTTCGGGGAATGCTACCCTCTTATATCCTTGTGTTCTCACCTTGGCTCCAGGGTAAAGAATACAACCCAAGACTCAGAAATCACTAATACACTCTGATTCCCAAGTGGCAGTGATTGATTTTGGGGGATTGAGATTCACCCAGAAACACTGAGCCTAGGGAAGCATGGAGGCTTTGGCTGGTACCGCAAAAGGGAAAGACGCCACTTTCATTCCTGCGCTAAGCAGATGATGGGAGACGGCTGCTCTGTCCTTCCATTATCTCCACACATCTTGATTTGAAAGTCAGCACTTGGGGTTGGCATTTACACATCAGCATGGGAATTTGTCAGGACTAATAAGCTGACTCAAGATTCAAGTCATTGTCTAGTTCTCTTTGCCCTTACACGGCCTGCTGTGCTTCTTCAGACCATGGCATCATGATCTTGGCCACAGACGTCTCAGGTTAGGGTTGTCGTGGAAGTCTCTCCTTGTAAGAGTGGGCTATCCCCACTCTTCTGCTCTACATCTACTGGCAAGGTCTATAGTACCCTATTTGCTGTTCCTAGCCTTCCATGCAGACTCTAAGAATGTTTGTGCCAACTATTATTGCTTGCTATTATTATTATTATTATTATTATTATTATTATTATTGTTATTGTGACAGAGTTTTTCCGTGTAGTCTTGGTTATCCTGGACTCACTTTGTAGACCAGGCTGGCCTCGAACTTACAGAGAGATCTGCCTGCCTCTGCCTCTACAAGTGCTAGGATTACAGGGGTGCTGCCACTGTGCCCAGCGCACTAACTACATTTTATGTCTAGATTGTCCCTTCACCAGACAACATGAACTGTTGTCTGCTCCATCATGTCTCTATTAAATGTCTTTTTACCAAAGGGTCCTTATTCACCTTCTATGGAACACCAAGTCCCTGTACCTCCCCTTTCTGGGAACATTATATCTCTCTTCCATGCTTTGGGTTTCTTCATTTTACAAACCACTGACATGCAACGTGTTTAAGCTATTTATTTGTTTCCCAGTTGACTTCCTTAGGTAAAATATAAGCCATATAATGAGGAGGCTCTGGTTTGAGGATAACAAGAACAAAAGGCTCGTGTGTTTCCAGCTGACATGTGGAAAAACCATTGATGAATGCATGGCTGAATGGTCCATTAAGTGGTGGCGCCTGGTTGGAAAAGTGCATCACTGGGGATGTTTCTGAAGCATGTCTTGCCCTCTGAACCCTTTTCGCCTTTCTCTCAGCTTCCCATCTGCAATGAGGTGATTTTCTGCCTTTCTACAAACTCCCCACCATGATGCTCTAAGTAAAGATAACTACACAGTGCAGAGATACTGACCATGGATAGAAACTTCTGCTACTATGAGCCAAATAGAGCTTTTGCTCTACACATTGCTTCTCTCACATATTGTGTGCATGTATGTATGCATGTATGTGTGAGGCTCATGTATATATGTGACTTTCATTAGAACCTCTGGGTGTATTATGGAAGAACAGCCTGCAATTGTGGTCCTGCCCATGTTCTGATATACTTTCCTGGACTATGTTTTAAAGCCTAGTTCTCTTTCAGTCCTCATGGGAAGTTCTGCTGCTTTTTCTCTTATTTGCTGGCTCTGATTTCTCTTTGATCCCAATATCTCTCTCTCTCCTCTTTTGTATTCTACTCCACTGTGTCATACCAGTGATGTTAGTTATATTTAACTTCTCATCCTGAAATCAGCATCAAAGGAGATGCTTGCACAGGTCTCATCCCAGCTATTTAGAAGGTATCAGATAATTTGAAAACATGGATTAAGACTTTACATTTTTGGCAAAAGATTTTGAATAGATATTTCAAAAGAGGATATATGAGTTGCTAGCATACACACGAGAAGATACTTAATGTTATTTATCACTAGGAAAATTCAAAACTAAAGGGACAGTGAGATACTACAACAAAATTCCAATTAAGAAATTCTAGAGATTTGGGAAAATTTCAAAAGGTGTCATAAGAATGTTCATAAACAATCATTTGTGACCAGTGCTGATTCTCCTAGAAAATAGGCAAATATCTTTCAGTATAATACTACTGTGTGTTAGAAATTGTGCAAAGTGCTGTGTGAGTATTCACTCATTTATAGGTGAAAACAGCTGCCTGGGGTTATAACTCAGCAAAACAGTGTTAACCTTGCGTGTGTGAGGCCCTAGGCCCGATTCCTAGTACTGACAATAGTAATAATAATCATATCAAATGAAAACCAAAACACTTCTGTGAAGAGGACATTATTAGATTCTTTTTAATAATACATTTTAAGCTGGAGTTGCATTCCTGGAATATCAGCTGGTTTGGGAGACTGAGACAAGAGATGTGAGTTTGAGGCTACATTAAGCACTTACAGCAAGATCCTCTCTCAAAACTAACCAACCAACTTCCCTACCAACCAACTGACTAACCAATCAACCTACCATCCAGCTAGCCAACCAACCAACCAACCAGCCAGCCAACCAGCCAACCAGCCAACCAGCCAACCAGCCAGCCAGCCAACCAACTAACCCACCAATTAACCAACCAACCAACCAACCAACTAGCTATCTATCCATCCATTTATCTATCCAGCCAGCCAGCTAGCCAGCCAGCCAGGCAGCCATCAGCCTTCCATCCATCCAACCAACTAGCCAGCCAACCAACCAACCAACCTACCAACCAACCAACCAACTAGTCATCCAGTCAACTAACCAATAAGCCAACCAACTAATCAGCCAACTAACCCACCAAACCAGGCAATTAACCAAGCAAGCAAGCAAGCAAGCAACGAACCAACCAACCAAGTAAACATTTTTGAAGTTTTAATTTTGTTGTTTTTAGTTGCATATCTGTGTATGTGTGTGATTATGCATATATGTGTGCCCATGGAGGCCAGAGTCTCATGATGCTCTTGAACTGGAGTTACAGGATGTTGGGAGCTCTCTGCTGTGGGTGCTAGGAACTGAACGTGGGATCCCTACATCAGCACTAAGGACTCCTAAGTGCTGAGCCAACTTTCCAGCCCCATACAAAAAAATTTAAAGGACAGTACTTTTCAAAGAGAGCACAAGAACCTTTGAGACATAATCTGTATTTATACATGTAAGGTCTGATAATACATAGTACGTTGTGTTCCATTTTTCCGTCAATAGGAGTACAGTGATGTAGGTTGAAAAGGCCATTTATATTCTTTTAAAATTTATTATTATTATTATTATTATTATTTTGGTTTTTCAAGACAGGGTTTCTCTGTGTTGTCTAGGCTGTCCTGGACTCACTTTGCATACCAGGCTGGGATCGAACTTACAGAAATCTGCCTTCCTGTGCCTCCCTGAGTAATGGGATTACAGGCATATGCCACCGCACTCTGTGGCTGGCTCTTTGATCACCTCCCCCCTGATGGGGGAGCAGCCTTACCAGGCCACAGAGGAAGACAATGCAGCCACTCCTGATGAGATCTGATAGGCTAGGGTCAGAGGGAAGGGGAGGAGGATCTTTCCTATCTGTGGACTTGGAGACATGCACTTGGCTGCCATTTATATTCTTTTTTTTTTTTTATGTAAGCACACTAGATGTGAGATTTATTATTGAACATGATTTGGTAGGGCACTGTGGAAGCCCTCAAAAATGCAGGGCTCTCCACTTGTCCAGGGGACAGTGATTGGGGATATATTTGACCCCATAGTCATCAGGAACGAGCCGCTTCTCAGCAACCATGTCTTCAAATTCATCTGCATTAAACTTGGTGAAGCCCCACTTTTTTGAGATGTGAATGTCTGGAGGCCACATCTTGGACTAGGCTCTACTCAGAGCCTCAGTCACAGACCTGGCCAATGTGAACCCTGGCCACGGTGCCCTGGGGCTTCCCAAAGCCACCACACATAGCTGTCTGGAGCCTGTCAGCCCCAGCACAGGACAATATCTTGTTGACTGGGATGACATGGGAAGCCATCCTTGCCACAACTCTTTAATATGTGTCTATTTATTATGTGCAAATACGGGCACCCTCCAGTGCTTCAGAAGAGAGTTGTTCATATTCAGCTGACACCGAGTGGCCGTCAACTTTTGCCTTCTTCCATCCCACATCAAAGATGCGGATCTTAGCATCAGGGGCATCCTGGCAGAAGAGAGACTTTGCATACTGCTTGTTCTTAGAACACCTGTAACACCAGGCAGGGCGGTGACCCATGATGACAATAGGATCCTCCCAGCCACGATGGAGGAAAGAGTGCAATTTATAGTCTTTATTAAGATTTCTGTCTGATATAAGATTAATACTACTGTAAAATATTTAAAGTGTTTTTACTGAGTTTGACTAATGTTTTTACAGGCTAGAATCTAGAATGCTCATTTTCTTTTAGCATGTTAATTTAAGTGGCTGGATATACGTAAGTGGAACACGAAGCTTACAAAAGTAATTGGAAGTTAATTTAAAACATCTTAAGGATTTCATACCTTTTGCAAAAAAGATAAAACTGCATAAAATTGTTACTCTTCATAAGACTTACAAAGGAATTAAGGTCTCTCAGCTCAGAAATCCCATAGATACAGATCACTGCATTGTAATCTTGAGAGTAACTGTCGAAAAGACATATTTTTAAATCTCTCTATTTCTTCAGTTATTGTAGTCAGTTTATTGAAGGAAGTTTGATGTAATAAGCATCACATTCCTAGCAAACAGAGACTTCAGCAAAGACAATGCTTAATCGCTCTTTCCTCTACTCAGGGAAGCTGAGGATATGGGGACCATCATTGATCCAGTTTCCTGTCTGGTGTCTCTGGTGCACGCATGGGATGGGGGGTTCTGCTTCTCAGTGCTCGTATTTCTCATTTGTCCCTTTGAAGAGCACCTCCTAAGTGTGCTGTTCTGAAACAACCCACAGTGCTTTTTTTGCTAGGTCCGACATCGTTCTCTCATTTACTTACTTTTTATTTGTGTAAAAGAACAGAGGACAGCTAATCTTTATCCCACATTTTAATATTTTGTTTGTTTGTAATCAGTGTTTTCAGTTCCACATCCCTTTACTACATTGTTATCTTCGCCTTTAGCTCATGGTCATTTTAAAAGATCTCTTTCTAGAAAAACACAAACTTTTCCACCTCTTTTTCTTTCTTTTCCTCTAAAATGTTAATCATAAAATCCTAATTTTATCCAGTGACTCCATTGCTAACTGAAAGACAATTTTAAATAATTATATGTAAAATTAGTACTCATTTTTAGTTTAAAGGTTAATAGTTTCTAATCTTTTTATCTTTCATAGGTATGACTCTATCTTCATAGTAGCTGAATGAGGTGAAAATACAGGATCTCAGGAAATAACTGATAGTTTTGGAATTCTCCTGAAAAGATGAGCTATGTATAGCATGGCCTCACTGGTCAAGGGCCTGTCACCTATTCTGAGAGCACTGTGACATTGCTCAGTGGAGGAAATGAATAGAGATAAGAGGAAATAAGCCATACCTGAGCCATTGTAGAAATATTTGCTTTCAATAACTGCTTTTTCTGTTTTGTTGTTGTTGTTATTTTTGTGCAGGATAAGAGACAAGACACACCAATTTCATGTCTTGTAGTTTAACCTTTTCCTTATCAATTTTGTCTGAGAGGATTATAAACTGTTATTTAAAAAAATGGTTTTATTGTTCAAAAAAAATCACCCCATCAATTTCATAAAACATAGATTTTGCTTAATTGTTGGTTTTTCTTTGTGAAACAGACCTGTGAAACTGTTAATAACAGTTCTCTCTTTGTTAGCCCATTCCTGCTTCCCAGGCCAGTCTCAGCTTGGGATAAAGCACAGTTTGCCTCACTCACTCTTCACTTCTGTAGGCAAAGAGGTCAGAAATGCTGCAGATTAAGGCATCTTAAAAAACGGGACATTTTCCATTATCTATTTTTCTCTGTTATCTGCCTAATTAACCATTTTTGATGTTTACTGATCTTCTTTGTGAGTAATGAGCAGTTAGATTTGAAGCTAGAGCAGAATTCATTCCGAAAAGGAGTCTGTACATCAACACGCCACACTTTTCCAGTGATGAGCAGGCCATTGCCTCTTATTACAATTTGTGATTTTCCAGGGAAAAGTCAAGAATAAAAACCTTCGCCTGAAATCATGGGAAAACAATGATCTTAGTGTATGGAACAAAGGCTGATTTACTGTACAATTCTGTGAGCAGAGGGTAGAATGTTAAAGGCAAAAATAGGAAAGGCGTTTCAACGAATGGGAAGATGGTAACGGTGGCAGGTTCCTCAACCATGTTTGTGGGTCATGATGGCCCTTGCTGGTGAGGATCTGCTCCTTTCCAAAAATCACAGTTACATTTGGTGTTTGTCAGAAACAATGAAGGGAAAAATCATTGGCTCTCAGGTTGATTATTTAACCTAAAGGACACTAGAGGTCACTGTACCCAGCATCTGTGCTGTTGTCTTTCACTATAGCTAACATCTATGGTACCATTTCACTCATTTGGTGCAGTTGCCAGCAGTTTTCTGCTTGCTTCAATACCCAAGTGTTTCATAGGGGATTGGGTCTTTCTGTCCTAGCTTCCACATCTCCACCTCACATGTTTTTAGATAGAGGTAGCTACCATTTTAAAAAGCCACCAATTAAACAAGGAGATGTACAAATGAGAAAGGCATATTACGCATTTCCGCCAAATGTTGAAAATCACATGCAGATTTTACTCTGTGCCAAATCTCTGTCCTGCAATTGAGCCGTAATTTCAATTTCTAAAGTTGGGCTGTGACAAAGTAAGCGTTAAGGAGACAGATGAATGCACTGTCACTTGTGCTGTCTCTCAGACTACAGGTACTCAAGAGTTGATGGTTCCATGAGGAAGGGGGGAGGGGTCTGCTCACAGCCCCTCCATGCAATTACTACTACTGCTATTGGTAAGGACTGCATGTGACCCAAAGCTGCACTCCCTCCAAGGGCAACTGTATCAAGATGGTTGAGAGGGTCCAGTCCTGTGGAAGGCAACAACCAGGCCTGCTGCCTTAGGAAAGCAGCAGGAGCGAAGCGTCTGGGGATAATTGGTATTTATTGTTGCCCCTGTTTTGGATTCCAGGCCTTAGCTAAACCTTTCCCAGCACAGCAAACCCATGGTTAACTTGACAACAGTAGGAAGCCATGGGAGAGAGCTACAATTAGCCTCCCCTTGCAAAACAAAACATTAAAAAAAAAAAAAAAACCTATGGGCAAAACACATGTGATTTTTAATGACAGTTGGCAGACAAAGAAGGATCCCCTTAGAAATGAGAACATACCTGTGTTACTACACAATGACCAGGGAGGAGACGTTTATCAGAAAGGGGCTAATTATCCATGCTGGAGGGAAGTGAGAGAAAAATAAAGACTTTGAAAGACAAAATAGTCATAATTAGAAAGTAGATTGCTTCTAACACTGAGGATTCAATTAATACTCTCAGCAGGCGGCTTTTCTTTACATTAATGGTTCTCTGGGCCCACACACCAATTCTTTTTTTTTTTTTTTTTGAGGTATTTTTTTTATTAATTACACTTTATTCACTTTGTATCCCCCCATAAGCCCCTCCCAATCCCACCCACCCTTTCCCTTCTTCACGCATGCCCCTTCCCAAGTCCACTGATAGGGGAGGTCCTCTTCTCCTTCCTTCTGATCTTAGTCTATCAGATCACATCAGGAGTGGCTGCATTGTCATCTTCTGTGGCCTGGTAAGGCTGTTCCCCCCTCAGTGGGAGGTGATCAAAGAGCAGGCCAATCAGATTATGTCACAGGCAGTCCCTCTTCCCATTACTATGGAACCCAAATGGACACTGAACTGTCATGTGCTACATCTGTGCAGGGGTTCTAGGTTATCTCCATGAGTAGTCCTTGGTTGGAGTATGAGTCTCTGGGAAGACCCCTGTGTTCAAATTTTCTTGTTCTGTTGCTCTCCTTGTGGGGTTCCCGTCCTCTCCAGCTCTTATTATTTCCCACTTCTTACATAAGATTCCATGCACTCTGCCCAACAGTTGGCCATAAATCTCAGCATCTGCTTTGATAGTCTGCAGGAGAGAGCTTTTCAGAGGCCCTCTGTGGCAGGTTTCTAGGTTGTTTCCTGTTTTCTTCTTCTTCTGATGTCTATCCTCTTTGCCTTTCAGGATGGGGATTGAGTGTTTTAGTCAGTGTCCTCTCTCTTGATTAGTTTCTTTAGATGTACAGATTTTAGTAGGTTTATCCTATGTTATATGTCTATATGAGTGACTATATATAATGTGTGTCTTTCTGCTTTTGGGATACCTCGCTCAGGATGATCCTTTCTAGGTCCCACCATTTACCCACAAATTTCATGATTTTCTTATTTTTCATTGCTGAGTAATACTCCATTGTATAGATGTACCACAATTTCTGCATTCATTCTTCAGTTGAGGGGCATCTGGGCTGTTTCCAGCTTCTGGCAATTACAAATAAAGCTGCTACAAACATGGTTGAACAAATGTCCTTTTTGTGTACTTGAGCCTCTTTGGATATATGCCTAGGAGTGGTATGGCTAGATCTTGAGGAAGCGCTATTCCTTGTTGTCTAAGAAAGCGCCAGATTGATTTCCAGAGTGGTTGTACAAGTTTACATTCCCACCAGCAGTGGAGGAGGGTTCCCCTTTCTCCACAACCTCTCTAGCATGTGTTGTCACTTGAGTTTTTTATCTTGGCCATTCTCATGGGTGTAAGGTGAAATCTCAGGGTCATTTTGATTTGCATTTCCCTTATGGCTAATGAGGTTGAGCATTTCTTTAAGTGTTTCTCTGCCATTCGATATTCCTCTACAGAGAGTTCTCTGTTTAGCTCTGTTCCCCATTTTTTTAATTGCATTACATGGTTTGCTTCTTTTCAGCTTCTTCAGTTTTTTATATATACTGGATATTAGTTCTCTGTTAGATAAAGGGTTGGTGAAGATTCTTTCCCAATCTGTAGGCAGTCGCTTTGTTTTGATGACGGTGTCTCTGAAGAAATAATTAGAAGAAGATATCAGAAGATGGAAAGATCTCCCATGCTCATGGCTTGGCAGGATTGACATAGTAAAAATAGCCATCTTACCAAAAGCAATCTACAGATTCAATGCAATTCCCATCAAATTATCAACACAATTCTTTACAGACCTGGAAAGAAAAATTCTCAACTTCATATGGAGCAACAAGAAACCCAGAATTGCTAAAACAATTCTTTACAATAAAAGATCTTCTGGAGGTTATCTCCAATTCTGGTCTAAGTTGTACTATAAAGCAACAGTTATAAAAACTGCATGGTACTGGCATAGAAACAGAATGGTGAATCAATGGAACCGAACAGAAGACCCAGAAATTAACCCACACACTTATGGACACCTGATCTTTGATAAAGATGCCAAAAACATACAATGGACAATAGATAGCATCTTCAACAAATGGTGCTGGTCTAACTGGATGTCTACATATAGAAAAATACAAATAGATCCATACTTATCACCCTGCACAAAACTAAAATCCAAGTGGATCAAAGACCTCAACATAAAACCAGACACATTAAATCGGTTAGAAGAAAAAGTGGGGAATACCCTAGAACTCAATGGTACAGGAGACAACTTCCTGAACAGAACACCAACAGCACAGGCTCTAAGAGCAACAATCAATAAATAGGACCTCATGAAACTGAAAAGCTTCTGTAAAGCAAAGGACATCGTCATCAAAACAAAACCATGCACCAAATCTTAACTCTGCTCTCAAAATGTTTTCTGTAAGGGACAGTGCTAGCAATGGTGAACAGTCAGCCTCCAAAAAGCTTCAAATGACAGGTCATTGTAAGCGAGCAAGGCACTTAGCTGCTCTAAGCCTGGAGTCCACTATTGGGAACAGTCAGAGAATTCTCAGCCTGCCAGCGAAATGCTCTGCCACAGCATGTCCTGAAACCCTCTGGGACTTGAAGCTCTGCAACTCCATTCCACACTGTGGTGCGGGGGCTTTAGCAACTTAGCCTTTAACACACTCTGCCTAAGATGTTAGTAATAACAGGAGGCTGAGGGCAGCCCATTACAAGGTTAGAGGGAATACATGAAGAGAGTGAGGCTGAGCTCCTTTCTCTCTCTCTCCACCCTTATTTTTCTTGTTTTACGTGTATGAGTGTTTTGCCTGAGTGTATGTATGTATACAAAGACCATGCGTGGTGCCAGTGGAGGTCAGAAGAGAGCATCAGATCCCCTGGGACAGGAGTTACAGGCAGTTGTGGGCCATCATGTGGAAACTGGGAATCAAACAAGTGCTCTTAACTATCTAGCCTGCTCTCTAGCTAATGGAGTCAGACTCTTAGCCTAGAAAAAGGCAATGTATGGAAGCAGGACACTATGGATTGGAGGAAGGAGCCTTACCAAGAAGAGGCCAGGAGAAGGTAAGGGATGGAGGAAGAAGGCAATATGAGAAGGGAGAGAAGTCAGAATGTATTCATGTATACATTAGTCAAGACCTTTTCAAGCTTTGTTTTGGTTCTGGAGACAGGCTCTCACTCTGTAGTTTTGAGGTTGGAGTCAAGTTCAGTATATAGCCCAATCTGGCCTTGAACTCACCAGCTTTTTGCCTCTAGCTCCTGAGTGCTGGCTTGAGAGGCACAAGCCACCATGCCCACCAGGAAGACATGTTTAAGAGGTGAGTAGGGGATCAGAATTGACAAGGTAGTCTTGCCGGATAGAATTTACTGGTAGAGTGAGGTTAGCCATGCTTCCCTCCCACCTCTTAAGTGGCACCAATGTCTACCAGTGCTCATATGTGATTATATGAAGTCTTGGAATCTTTTAAATACAGAACCACTCTAAGTTTAGAAACAGGAAGGTCTTCCCATCTTTGTTACAAAGCATATTCCATTCTTAGAAGTTGTGCTTTGATTTTAGAAGCCACCATGAAAGAGTCCTTCTCAAAATAAAATAAAATAAAATAAAATAAAATAAAATAAAATAAAATAAAATAAAATAAATCCTGAAGCATTGTTGGGGAAACATGGTTGAAACCTGGGTCAAAGCCCAGAAGTCCTGATACTGTGAAATGCTGCAGGGCCTGCTGGGAACCCCCAGAGCTGGTATGTGCTGAAAAAAAAATGTCAGCTGGAATATAGTCTGTACAGTAACATTCTTTGTAGAGTCAGCTCCCATTTCAAATTACTTCTCAGGTTTGGAATGTTCTGTAATTGGCTTTTCCCGAGTGTTACAGTATCTGTCCTACTTTTCTAAACCTGAAGCTACCAATGAACTGGGCTGCGAATGAAGTTCGGCTTCTGACTCCCTTGTGTGCTCCCTTAACTGGCTCCTTACACTCTCTGAAACTACAGAAGGTGTGGGAAACTTTATCCTGCCGCTTCTCTTTCTATTACTTGAAATTGATTTTCCTTGCAAAGAAAGTCTTCCCAGATTCTGCCTGTGTTCGCCTTTCATTTCATCTTTATGTATACACCAGACGTTAGCTGGTGGTGAAGACAAGAAGTCAGTGAGGTTTGCTGCTGTTCACTGTTAACCTTGCCCATAGCTTTTCTGAACTGTGCTGAGGTTCTTGATGGCCACTGAGGGGAGCTACATACCCATACTTGTCAGTCTGAACAGCGTACTCCTTTAAGGAAGAAGAGCTGAGGTCATACCTAGCTGTGCCCAATATGAAAGGTAAATTGCTAAACGCTCTTAGAAGGAAAACGGCAATTCAATTCGGTAAATTCTTGAATTTTAACTTGAAGCAATCATTTTATTTGACGTTCTCTGCTTCTGTGTTTAGAGGGTTGCAAAGAGCGCTGTGTTTGACGACACCATGCATATTTTCACAGCCCGGCTCTCTTTGCTTCCTTTTGCATGGACCTCTGAGAATGATATCGATAGGATGGTTGAAGCCCCAAATGCTTGCATCCTCTACATTTGGGAACATATGCTGTAGTAACCAGAGCTCGTGGGTTCTCCAGGAAGATTAGCCAAAGAACACTAAGTGGCGCGTATTTTAAACTTCTTTTTATTTTGTATCTCCTGAGAGTCTCCAAGTTGATTTTACTTTTTGGTTCCATCCTCTAGATGGAACAGTCTTGAATTATAAAGCTAATGGATTATTGATACTAAGGGAAGCAGAAAGATAAGCAGCACAAAGCAATATGCAGCCACCGGTACTCACATCAACTTATTGTTTGAGTGCAATGATCCAGACAGAGAACTGAAATCACACAAGGGGAGGCATGTCACCTAAGGGGTTTGGGGTTTCCTCTAAAGGTCTTTTTCTATGGAATGGGGTCAAGCTCATGTTGAGAGATATTAGATACAAGCCTTCACTGAGCCCAATGATTTCAGTGAGCCCAATGAGTTGAGACTCTGATTGACGCAATGCAGACAGCAAGGACCAGGTCATGGAGGCTGTGTGGGAAGAGAGGAAGAGGTGAGGAAGAGCTATCATATGATTGTAAATAAGAAGGCGGATTATAAATCCATCCACTCCTACGGTCTTTTTTTCCCACGACACGGTGTAGTTTGTAATTTTGCTTCTTTTTTGATTTAATTGTATGCTAATGACCTCTGTGAAGAATAATAAAAAATTCTAGTGTTCTAATTAGATTCATGCTGTATCAAATTATATTAATGCATATGCTACTTGAAAAAATAGAATTAAAAAATAATTAATGGAATTAAAATTTGAAAATCTGAAAGATTATCTTAATTAAACCCCTTTATCTTTCTGGATTAAAAACAGACTGGGAATATCTGACTTTGCACTTAGTTTAGGAAGTCAAATTAATTAGAGAGGTGGTTGGCAAGTTTTTCACAATTATTAAGATGTTATTATGGTAAATAAAGATACTCCATTGGTGAATCATGTTCAAAATTAATGTGGATGAAAATTATGATTTGTTAAGGTTTGTGATTTACCAAGCACTTGATATTTTAATTTTTTCACAATATTACAATGGAATTAATACACAATTTAGACATTGGGAAGGCTAATGTAGGCATAAATTCATTGATATTAACTTCAGATCAAACTTTCAGTGTCAAAAGGACTCTGATGCCTACTTTTATTCTCTTTATTATTATTTATTTATTAGACACATTAAATCTGTTGGAAGAAAAGTGGGGTAGAGCCTCGAATTCATTGGCATAGGAAACAACTTCCTGACCAGAACATCAACAGCTCAGGCTCTAAGATCAACAATTAATGAATGAGACCTCATAAAACTGAAAAGCTTCTGTAAAGCAAAGAACACTGTCAACAAAACAAAATGGCAGCCTACAGACTTAAAAAGATCTTTACCAACCCTACATCTGACAGAGGGCTAATATCCAGAATATATAAAGAACTCAAGAAATTAGACACAATAAACCAAATAATCCAATTAAAAATGGGGTACAGAGCTAAACAGAGAATTCTCAACAGAGGAATATTGGATGGTAGAGAAACAACTAAGAAACACATCCTTAGTCATCAGGGAAACACAAATCAAAATGACTCTGAGATTCCATCTTACACCAATCAGAATGGCTAAGATCATAAACTCAAGTGACAACACATGCTGGAGAAGATGTGGAGAAAGGGAAACCCTCCTCCATTGCTGGGAGGAGCGCAAACTTGTACAACTACTTTGAAAATCAATCTGGTGCTTTCTCAGAAATTTGGGAATAGTGTTACCTCAAGATCCAGCTATATATATCTTTGGGTATATACCTGGGCATATACCCAAAAGATGTTCCACCATTCAAGAAGGACATTTGCTCAACTCTGTTCATAGCAGCTTTATTTGTAATAGCCACTTTTATTCTCTTATCTCAAGAGAAAAGATCTTCCTTTAAGTTTGTACTATTTAATATAAAGTTTGATGCATATCAATCTAATTTATGTTCTTTGCTAGCTTGAGAGTGGTGTGGTAAATACAGAGCCCTAGTCTGTGTATGTCAGCTTCTGCAGTGATGACTTGATGTCTCTCACACTGTTGACCTGAAGTTCCAGGTTTCATTTTCCACTCACACTTAGGCTTTTTGAAATTCTCACAGACAAAAAATGAATGGTGATATCTTCCTTGCTATCTAAAGCACCTTCCCAAGTGTCACGTGTGGTTCTATGTGGTTCTAACCAGCAACTTCATCTGATTTCAGTGTTGAGCGTTATCTACTGACCTAGAGCTCAGTGGGAGCTGCATATGAACACTGGAGGCAGAATGACAGGAACATAATTTTTCATTTCTTTTTCAGCTCAAGCAAATATTTCATAACTAAAAGAGAGAATGTGGACATGTTAGAGAAGCTAAGGAAAACAATAAATTCTGTTGTAATCACAGATAACTGAGAAGCATTAAGAGCCAGAATGCATTTAGTCAGGGAAATGTTCTTTCCTTTTTCTATTGATAGTTAACAAAAAGCATCAGCTTAACAAATGATGATTTAGCAGTTAACAGAGTAGCAAGAGGCTTCATTAAGCAACACACACTATGAGAGTTAAGAGGATTATTTTCAAATAATGGTGGTATATGTTTCAAATTTTACTGGGTCAGATTCACTGACTAGGAAATAAAATTTTCAATATAAAGAATATGTAAGCCTTCAGTTAGACACAAGGACAGATGAGAATCAACTCACACAATTTTTTTCCCGTGAGCCTACTGTAGCTCAGGTTCTGGGAAACAAACTTGTCCTTCATAATTTACTCTGACTTTCAAAGGTCAACTTTTGTAGCCCACTCTGAAAAAGTTCAGATTATGATTTTTTTCAAATTAGGGAAGAAAAAAACTAGAAAGGAGCAGAAAGCATATTTTCTTACCGACTATTAGGGAGTCTTTGCTGTAATAAAATACTAAAAGTAATTGGCCGAATAAAGAGTCATGACTTCCTCAGATGGTCAGGTTCTTCCATTATTTGTTCGTATGTTTTGATGAAATTATTATTTTCTTTTTCAATTTGCATCTTCAGTTCAGCTAAGACCAAAGGTAAGTATTTAAAGTAGATTTGTAGCTGGATAATTAAAGCATTGTGTTCACAAGAAATAAGATTAAGTACCAACGTTGGCACAAAGGATTCCCAAGGACAAAGGAAAGCAGAGGACAGGAAAACAAAGAGAAGGCATAGTTTTGTGGTGTTCACATTTTCACTTTTTTTTTTTTGCATCAATACAATTTGTGTGTGTGTGTTGGAGGGTCAGAGGACAATCTGCAGGAGTTAAGTTCTCTCCTACCATGGGTCCTGGGGCTCCATATCTAGTTATCAGTTTTGGCAAAAAGTGTTTTTACCTGCTGAACCATCTCAGCCACCTTATTTGGATATTTTTATAAAATTTTCCAAAGCATCTCTCTCTTCTTCCTTTCCCCGCCTCTCTCTCTTTTTTCATTCTTATTAGTTAGATAATCTTAGTGGAAGCTAAAAGATATGCTGTAAAACTGCTTTGGTAAAAAATAACTTAATGCTTGACACTTTAAAATATTTTGTAAGAAACACATACAAGTATAAAACTTCCATTAGTGTCATTGAAGTTAGTTAATTGATCTTTAGAGGAATTTTAACCCAACAACATGGCTTCTCTGGCATGGGATCACATCTAAAGACCTAGGTCTGTGTGATCCAGATGGCATACAGACACACCTTAATATACACCTTTAATCTCTTTGGCTAGAATTTAGTACACACCTTTAATCCAAAACAATGACACAATGACTTTTAATTGAGGGGCAGACAAAGTGAAAAAAAAATTGAGAGAATGAATCAGAGATAAAATACTCCCAACTCTCAAGAGAACAAACAGGAAGGAAGCAACTTAAGAGCAGCAGCCAGAGAGAGGAGGGGAGAGAGAGAGAGAGAGAGAAAGAAAGAAAGGCCAGGGAGGAAAGAGAGTTAGAGAGTTAGAAAGAACTGGAAAGGGTGAGTTTACTTAGTAGGAAGTCTTGGAAGCTGAAACACATTCTGGACTTAGGTTAGCAGACAGAGGCGGGAAGCTGAAGCCTTCAAGGTCCAGGCTTGCAGAAGATTAGACTGTACAGATGTTAGAAGCTTCTAGGCTTAGGTCTAGGGATAGTTAGGCAGAAGTGCTCTGGGGTTAGCCTAAGCCACATATTTGTAAAGCTTAGGTATGGCTCTCATCTGAGGAAATAAAAACAACATTGACATTGGTCCACTCCAGGAATGAGCTGTGTAGCTGCAGATCAGTCATGAACAGTCTGTGAAGCGGATGCTGGCTTATTGGTGCATCTGGTTATTTGAGGAGGTGAACTGTGTGAGGCTGGATGAGAGAAAGCCACTGATAGTGGGCATCCCCGGGCTATTTACTGTAGAAATAACTTTAACAGAAATAATGATGTCTTGCAGCTTCTCTCTGTTAGCTCCCCATGTTACTGAGAATGCTTGCTGAAACAATGCATGGTAATTCTGCTTTTAGAAAAGATACTTTATTTGCAATGATACAATGCAAACTAGAAGTTGCTCTCTACCATTCTGTCTGCATACCACGTGCAGAGGATAGCTAGACAAAAGGCACTCGGTGAAGTGGTTCTCTTCCCAAGCCCTTCTGAATCATTCCCGTGTTCCCATGCATCTACAGCTGCTGTATTTAACAGTATAGTGTCAACCAAGGACAGCTTGGGGGTATTACTGGAAAGCACCCATTCAGAAGAAGACTTTGTGATACTCTTGAGCATAGTCCTTGGTAGGCAAAATAAATTCGTATACTTAGCTATCTTGTCGTGTGACAGACTGCTATGAAGCAAAGGCCACAAGGGACTAGCCTAGCTCCAAGACCTGGTAAAGAAAACCAATTTGGTGAAGGTGTCCACGCAAAGTGATCACATCTCATGGTTAAGTGATTGTGACCTATCTGAAAGGCAAACCTTTGCCACAGGCAAGACTGGCTCTTTGGATAGATGGCTACATATCATTCTGTGGAGACATTTGGAAGCTTCTGTCTGGAAAAGACCACATCACAGAGAAGCTGGTATCATCAGAGAACACAGGGATGCTGAAAATGTGGGACATTTTAAAAATCAATAATTTTATTATTAATTACAATTTATTCACTTTGTATCCCAGCTGTAGCCCCATCCTTCGTCCCCTCCCACCCCTCCCTCCCTCTTCTCCTCCCTTGTCCCTCCCCTAGTACACTGATAGGGAAGGTACTTTTCCCCTTTCATCTGACCATAGCCTATCATCAGGACTGGCTGCATTGACTACCTCTGTGTCCTGATAAGGCTGGTCCCTCCTCAAGGGGAGGTGATCAAAGAGCCAGCCACTGAGGTCATGTCAGAGACAGCCCCTGTTCCCCTTACTAGGGAACCCACTTGGAAACTGCAGGGTATCTTTACTGAAGCTTAAGTGTTCTGTGGTCTCCAGAACCAACAGTCTGCAGAGTAAGGCAAAGCAGGTACCAGAGCAGAGAAATTAATTTTTCTTCTCCCATACTCCTCACAGCTGCCAAGAAGGAAAACTTCATCTGGAAAGCTGGAACAGAGCTGGGCCTTGTACATGTTCAGAGTTCCTAGTTTTGGGAGTCAAAATAAGCAACTCTTTTTACCAGTTGATTTTACTGCTTCTTTATCATTTATTGTGCCCCGTGGCCATTAGGATATTGTGAGAACAATGAAGGGAAGAACGAATGGGACTTCAGATTGATTTGCCCTTGGAAGGTTTTCCACTCATTTTCTCTTTTCCCTGGAGACTGAATTCACAAAGTCAACTGTTCTTGTACTTGACTGTCTGGGCTATATCACTTGGCACCATGTATTTTAAGAGTAGATACTCATGTCTATCTAAACTGGATAATTCTTAGGGGCAGAAAATTTATAGTCAATCTCTAATAGTTTAGCTTTGATAGCTGCCTGAGAGTTGAATTTTGCTGTGATTGTAGCACCAAAGCCATTGAGGTGTAAAACAAGTATTTGAGTGTTTTTATTAGAGAGATATTGCCCAGTTGCAGACAAAATACAGTCAAGCCCAAGCAGTACCTCAGAAACACATACGTGTTTTAAGGAAATGTTGGGATGTAAAGGCAGAAACAGGTAACTGATAATGCACATTTTCTAAGATGTTAGGAGAAGGAGATTGTGATCCAGTGACTGAGTGGGAGTTCAAGCCCTCCAAGGTGAGATGCATAGGTCCTTTCTTCAAAGGGAAGCAGTGAACATTAGTAGGTATGTCTATTTTGTGATAAAATGGAAGAAGGTTCAGGAAGTACTTGTCTCATGCCTTGAATTATTTAGTAAAATAGGAGCAAGCATTTTTCTGAGACTAAAAATGGTGTGTGTGTGTTTTCAGGTGTGTGTTCTGCATGATTTGAAAATGTAAAGATTGTAAAAGTGTGGAAATGGATTTAGCTGCGTAAACTAAGCAGAGAGACATAGTGATTTACCCTGGCAATGCTGAGCATGGGTGACTGTGACTCTACTCAGATGACATGACTTTGCAAGTCTGTATGAGTGTTTTTTCTTATTTTATTTTTGTTTTGTCCCTTACATTAGCACCTGGACAGTTTCCTTTTTTACTTTGCTTTTAATTTCTATTAACATAGAGTAAGGGGTTTCAATGTAGTATCTTTATTGATTTAGGGCATTCTACTTTGTTCTCATTAATTCCTCTTCTTTCCATTCTGCTGTCCATGCTGTCCCACCTCTAGGCGGTTTCCATTGTTTCTCCAGGCAGTTCATTACTTTCTGTATTCTAATCACATGAGTTCTAGTACCTTCTTGTTTGCTCCCTTAAGAATTCTTTCTTTTCTCTCAGAATCCCCTTTCTAGTTCTCCCCTTCCTCTCTCATGCATGCACAATCTAGTTCCACCCAAGAGAAAACATGTAATATTCATATTTCCGGAAATGATTTGTTTCTCAAACGCAATGATTAACGTTTTCATCAATTTTTTTCTGCAAATGCTATGAATTCATTTTTTCTCTGCATCTTAATAAAATTTCCCTTTGTATATGTACCGCATCTTCTTTATCCATCCATCTACTGAAGAACATCTCAGCTGGTTACATTTCCTTCCTGTTGTGGGTGAAGATGGATGTGCACGAACTTTGTAGATTGACTTAGAGTTCTTTGGTGTCCTGTTCTGATTTTTGTTGTTGTTGTTTCTGTGATAAGTACCATTATCAAAAGCAACTTGGGGTGGAAAGGGTTTGTTTGGCTGACAGCTTTCAGTCCATCCCTGAGAGAAGCCAAGGTAGGAACTAAAGGCATAAGCTTGAAACAGAAACCATAAAAAAGCCCTGCTTACTGGCTTTCTCTCAGGTTCATGTCCAATTACACTTCTCACAGAGCCCAGGACCACCTTCTAGGGAAGTTACTGCCCACAGTGGGCTTGCCCTTCCTATATTAACAAACAATAAAAATAACTGTTCCCACACATGTGACCAGAAGCCAATCCAACGAGGGCAGTTCTTGAAGGTTCCTCATTTCCCAGGCGATGCTAGGTTTGCATGAAGTTGATGGCTGGAAGGTAAATATGACATGGAGTATACACAGTGTATTGCTGTGTAATGGTGCTGTGCTATGTTTAGGTTTTTGAGGCACCTCCATAGGTGTTCTAGTGACTTCAAATGTTTACATTCCTAAGAGCAATGAGTGAGGTTCCTTTTCTTAACACCCTGGTTGGAATTTGTCTCTTTTCTATTTTGGTGATATATGTTCTGACAGAAGGTGAGATGGACTATCAAAATAGATTTAATTTGCAACTAGCAGATGGCTCAGGATGTTGGACACTTTTTCAAGTACTGTCTATGCTTTTTTTTTTTTTTTTTTTGGTCAACAATTGCATGTGTTGTACCCATGGGATTAAACCAATGTGGTCATGTTGCATGATCATCTAAATGTGTTCCAGAATTTGCTTTGCCAAAATGTCATTGATAATTTTTGTATATATTATTAGAGAAATTGGTCTATGGTTTCCTTTCTTTGTTGTGCTCTGGTCTGACGTCAGGATGACGTTGGCTTTGTAAAGTAAGTCTAATTGTTTTCCTTCCTTTCTACATGATGGAATTACATAGCAAATCCATCCAATCCTGGGCTTTTCTTTGTTAGGGGCTTTTTATTACTGCTTCAATTCTGTTTATTGTGAATCTCTTAAACTTGTTTACATGCCCTTGGTTTAATTTTAGGAGATCCAATATGTCTTATCTATTTCTTCTATGTCCTCCTTTTGTAAAAGTATGTTTTAAAGATTTAAAGTCTCCCAATAATTCACTGAAACGTGTAGTAATGCCCACCTTTTCATCTCTAGGTTTATTAATCTAGGGATTTTTTGTTACTTTGCTAGAGATTTATAAATTTTATTATTTTTTTCAAAGAACCAAATGTTTATTTGATTCTATGTATATTACAGAAATATTAAAACTATCTTAAAATTCAGCTCGTCATATTTTTAGAACTTGGTTAGAAAGATAATTATCAGCTAGTAGGTGGGAAGTTTGATAGTTGCTAAGGGTTTCACAACAACAACAAAAGTAAGTTGGCTATTGAGAAGTAATGCAGCTATTTTTTTACCCAAGTATTTCATAATTGGTAGGGAAACACTGATGTCTTTTTATCAAATATCACATTACCTGATCACAAACCTTCATGAAGTATTAGACCCAGCTGAAAACCAGAAAAGGGTTCAAGGTTCTCTTCTTTCTGGCTTATCCTGTAGTCAATGTGAAAGTCTATGAAGAAAAGGCATACTTAAATTCTTAGATTATGAGTTATACCTCTAATACACAATGAATTTACCTCAAATGTCAGTATTGTGAATCAGAGTCGTGCTCCCTACTCCCTCAGATCACTCCATGGCCCTTT
This sequence comes from Meriones unguiculatus, assembly GCF_030254825.1. Classification (NCBI taxonomy): domain Eukaryota; kingdom Metazoa; phylum Chordata; class Mammalia; order Rodentia; family Muridae; genus Meriones; species Meriones unguiculatus. The sequence continues at coordinate 77,847,294 of NC_083358.1, read as the reverse complement.
CTGTTTTAATACATCATTTATGACAGAAGAGGAGAGGGCAGAGCTGAACCGAGCATTCCATGCTGAGAGTGGGTAGACGCAGGCTTGTCTTGAAGCAGATGATGGGGTCTTGGAAGTTCTGGCTTCAAACCCAGCTGACAAGTGACCTCTCTTTGTGTAGCCCTCACATTATCTCCACTTCTTCAGGCACCAGGCACTCTGTCCAGGCAGACCAAAACAAAGTGAGTGGCCTTGATTTTTCAGGGAAGTATCCATTTAGATGATTCTTTGAAATTTGTTCTTATCTGTTTCGATTGATAAAATTGTTTCAGCGGGAAAGCAATTTAAATAAAGATTTGGGTATCCGTCTTTCTCGGAGCGTAGCGTTTATGTCAATCTAAATGGAGAAGGCCATCGGGGGGGGGGTCTTAAGAGGCTAGATAGAAACCTGGTGCTGGCTGGTGCTAGGCCCCATTGACAGATTTACTGCCTGCTGGGAGCGAAGGCTTGGGGATGATGGAAGCAGCAGGTGAGGCCAGTGGAGAGGATTCCCATGCTGGGTCTGCACGTGAGTGTCTGCAGCTTCCAGGGTCATAAAGGGCAGGCAATGTTTAGAGTCAGGGCTTGTGTGTTGAGGATCGTTATTTTTTTTCTTATAACTCAGAGTAAAGAACTCTTAGGAGGCATTCCAGCAATGGCCAAACTGAAACATGAACTGGTGGCTTAAAAATCATGCAACAGTTATACCTTGTAAAAAACAAAACAAAACAAAACAAAACAAAACAAAACAAAAAACCTGTCATGAGAAAAAGTGTCAACATATTTTCCTGCCTCCTTGGGTAACCTGCACAAAAGGCAGTGGCATGGGCCAGGAGAGACAGATGGGGCACTCTTGCTCTTCCGGGAGCTGAAGGAAGCTGAGATAGGAAGAAACTGCAGACTTCACCAAGCTCTAACCTTGAATTTGAAAATGATGCTGAGATTGCAAGAGCCTCTGGTCATTCATGTAGCATATTAGAAATTGCAGTTTTGTCCAATCTGGGAGAAGCAGAGGTTATTCCAGAAACTTGTCCAAGGATCTCTCGGACAGAGAGATTTTATGTGATGGGGAGAGAGCAATGTTGGAGTGAAGGTCCCAACTCAGAAGATTTGGAGCCAATGGCTTTGGCGTGTGCTTCCTCTGTGTTGTTGGGATTTCGCTATTTTCACAGACAACTGATAGCACGAAAGACATAATCAACAAGGGAACGAGTGGCTCTCCTCACTCTGGTCCACTGTTAAAAACACACCTTCAGCATTCTAAGTTGATGATTTTTCTCTTCCCAGCAGAGGAAGAACACTCTACATGCCCCGCTCTTGAGTCATCATAGAGGTGTGTGGTCCAGAAAGTGGGCTTCTCCAACCATCTTAAAATCCTGCCCTAACACTTGCTTTGAGACTGTTACCGGAAGGTCCTGTGTACTGATACCAACATGTAGACATGGATGTGTTTATGCTGGCTGCTTTCTCTGGAGCAGAAAACAATTTCATTCCTTTCCGATTATAGGGCAGTCAGGATGCAACTGAGCTCTGACCCTGGGAGTTCAGGGTGCATGCCGTTAGGATCCAAAGGAAGCTCCTCAGGCATCTGGGCCAACGCTTCTGTGCTTTTTCAGTCAAGGACACATGATGTCCTTCTTACTTTGGGGGCATGCTTACAATGTCCCTGCTTGCCTTGCTGTGTCTAGAAGAGCCGAGCTAACTCTGCTCACTGACAAGTGCATGTGTCTCTGGTGGGGATGCTTTCAATTCCGATAACGAACAAACTTCAGCCAAGAAAAACACTTTGCAGGAGGCCCAGGCAGAGTGTGCAGGGTGGCAGGGTAGATGATAATGGATGCACAAGTTGGTGAGTTAGGAAGAAGTTTCTAGACAGAGGCAAAAGCCTACACAGGCAGGTTTTAGAGAAGTGCAACCCATCTGTCTCTTATATCGTGTGTGTTAAAATTTTTAAGTCTTGGATGTAACATTTTAAACGATGAATCGTTATTTGCATATGAATCCTGTTCTCTTGGTAATGAGGGTCACAGAGCTTGGTAACATTTCATATCTTCACATATTTTGTTCCTGGTACAAGATCATTAATAGCTATTTGTTAATTCACTAAGAGAGTAAACTCACTGAGCCTTCTGACTCTGTGCTTTGGAAATTCATTTATGTATGTACAATTTTACATGTATGCAATTGTATATGTTCATACATTTCCCCTTCAGTGATAATGGAACATCCTTCAGAGTGAGGCCTATTGGAGGGCAGAAATGGAAATAGGTGCAGGATAAACTATTCGTGAGCTTTGAGTCTGTAATACTGACGTAAAGATTGGCGTCTCAAGTTTCCTCTTGGTTCTTGGAATGCCTATAGACCTAGATTGTTTTCATGCTTTTAAAAAGAATCAGATGAAGCCTGAACATTACTTGCTGAGAATGACTTCATATTTGGGAAGGGAGAATGGGGCTCTGCATTGTTTATGCACCGTAGAGTACGAAGATGGTTTGCGTTGTCTTACTCATTTCTTAGCTTGTGGCTGAAAATGCCCGGCATAGCACTGCTGCACACAAACAAGGCGAACTTGAGACTAGAGCATCTCAGACACCATGCTGGACGTATCAGCATGGTGTCCATGAAGGCCAAAGTAGGCATCAGATCCCTTGGGCTGGAGTTGTGGGCGGTTGTGAGCTGTGCTATGTGGGTATAGGAACTGAATCCAGGTTCTCTGCAAGAGCAGTGAGTGAGCACTGAGCCATCTCTCCAGACTCTTATTTTGTTCTTAAATAATAATAAAAAAATATTTATTTACAGTGCCCATTCTTGAAGAACTTAGTTGTGGCTAACTTTTTTTTTTCTCTTCAGAATCTGAGAAAGTGGATGGAAGTATGAAGAATACTTGTATCTCCTTCCTCACAGGTTTGGAAAGCATGGGACCTCAGTCTTTACTGCACCAAGTACATGGCCCTTCTGTCTTCAAGTCTTGCCTCAGCATCCTGAGCAAACTTCTCTGTTTCATGGGAAGTATTTTTCTCGACACATCACATCATGCTGCTTTTCATTATCAAACAGTTTGTTTGAAACTTTTGTCAGGGTTAAAAGTTGTTTATTTGACCCCTGTTAGTGATAAGTGCAGCGGAATGTTAATAACATACACAGCTGGAATCATAAACCATCCTTTTTTATGGAACTCTAAATTACTTATGCATTTGCACTGACTAGCACGCACAAGGCTCTAGGCTCTGTCCACAAAGCTACAAAAACAAAACACAAAACAAAAACTTATCCATTTTCTATAAAAAGTAAATGTTTTGCCAAAGGTGGTTGCATATATCTGAGAACTCAGGAAGCTGAGGCAGAAAAATTGTGTGTGTCTGAGGTCAGCCTGCTCTATGTAGGGAGAATCTGTCTCAACATATACATCTCTCATATATATGATTTTATATATAAGTAATGTATTATAAAAGTTTTATAATTATATAGAAATTAATTGTGTAAAGTACATAAAGTCATATATAGACTTGTTAAATGTGGAGACTTAATTTACTCTCTGCTAATAACTTAAAGAGTTAATAATTATTAAGTACTACATGCTCCCATCGACCCTCCCCCAACCAACCTTCAATCACATCATCTAGAAGGGGACCCTGTGGGTTTTGGAGATGAGCACTGAATACTCCCTAGTTCATAGCTTCTTCCCTTTCATCACCGGAAGAACTGGCTCTGAGTCCATTGACTATGCTGAACTTTGTCAGTGGAAAATATCAGTGGTGAACACCAAACAACAATCCTTCTTCTATTCCTCTACTTGGAAAACTGTGGAAATTGTTGGTGTTGTTATTGGGTGATACATGAAATGGAGCACACATGGACATCAGGGGACAACTTTGTGGAGTTGGTTCTCTTCTTTCACTTCTGTGTGGGTCCTAGGGCTCAAATTGAGGTGGCCAGGTATATACAGCAAGTGCTTTAACTTGCCATGGAGAGTAAGCCAGTAAGCAGCATTCCTCCATGGTCTCCGTCTCATTTCCTGTCCTGACCTCTGTTAGTGATGGACCTTGAGGTGGAAGTGTGAGCCAAATCAACTTTTCCCTTTCCTTTGGTGATGATGTTTTATAACAGTGATAGAAAGCAAACTAGGACAGTGGAAGGTGACTGTATGTCTTAGTCAGTGCCCTATTGCTGTGAAAAGACACCATGAACTCAGCAAGTCTTAAAAAAAGCGTTTAATTGGGCCTTGCTCACGGTTTCAGAGATTTAGACCATTATCATCATGGCAGGAAGCATGGCAGCACAGAGGCAGGCATGGTGCTGAAGAAGGAGCTGAGAGGCTTACATCCATATCTGCAAGCAGCCTCTCCTTGGAAACCAAGCATTCAAATCCATGAGCCTATGGGAGCCATTATCATTCACAATACCACACTGTGTAAATGCCCTAAGAAATAAAATAAGTGTATTACTTAAAACTCCCTACTTTCTGTTTTTGAAAATAATTGTGTACCATATAGAAATATATTCCCACAGAGTCCTTGAAAGGTTTTGATTAGCTTTTTGAAAAGCATTTTCAAAACTCTAAGTTTTTATTCATATAGTATCTAGTATATATATAATGGTTTATCTAGTAGTAGGGAACTAGATGACAGAGTGGAATCACCGTTCTCTACCGCCAAAGCCTGGCATCCCTCCGTTTTATTTTCAGGTATAGTAGCTGTATTATTTATCAAATCTTTATGAGTTCAAATTATTTATACTCAAAAGCTTATTAAAGAAACAAGTCAACTGCAGATAGGATTAAAACCAAAATGCACAAATAAAAAGGAAGTTCCCAAGCAGACAGTTGGTTTTTGCTGTAAAGGCAGTGCTTGGGAATTTCACCAAGAGTTGGGAGGATAGAGAATTGACGCAGTTGTGAATTACTTGCATGAGTATGGACCCCTATCCTGCACCCCTGTGACAATCTGTGCACAATGGTGCATGCTTGTAGTTCCTGTGCTGGGACAATGTAAACAGAAAGACCACTGGGGTGTACCTGCCAGCAAGTCTAGCCTAATGGGACAACTGTAGGTCCCCCTCTCAAACCGCCCCCCCCCACCCCCCAAAACTATCAAACACCTATGGCTGTATGCCTCCTGAGGAATGTCTCAGGCGAAATGAAACATCTCTGGCCTCCACATGGACATGTGTGAACAGGAACATACAGCTGCACTCACACCCCCTGCAGCCAGAAGACGAGAGTTGGGTCTTTGAGAAATCCGGTTTTGCAGTCTAAGGGGGTAGAGGACTCTGTAGGAAGGACGTCTCTCCACTGTGACAAGCCTGCTGAGGCAATCCTCGTGGTGACTGAAGAGGTTTCTGCTTGATGGGTGGCCTGCATTCAGCCTTGCCACAGCCTCATGCAGTAGGTGGAACTCACTTCAGAAGATGTGATTCTTCAGTGGGCTATTTAACAGCTACGTGGGGACAGATGCTATATACATATCTATGTGTATGGTATTTTAGAGCAGCCATTCTGGGCCAGCAGCAGCATCTAGGGCAGGGGCTCCTACTTCAACATCCACCTAGGTCCTGGGGGACTTTAAGCCTGGCATTTGCCAGCTCACCATGCTTCAGGCCTTTCACGGTACTTTCACTCTGACAGGTACTGTGGTCATTTACTCAGGGCAGTCAGGGGCTAGGAAAGTCATTGATAGGCTCAAGTTCATTCAAGTCCACATGGCAGAACTTGGCCTTGAACCATGTTCTTTTTGCTACACATCTGACCTTTATTCCCTTATCATTCCAGACCCCCTTCCTTGTCAAAGTAATTCAAGCTACAATAACTCACGACTTGGGAAGACCCAGGTGCTTGCCATGTAACTTTCTGATGGTGAATATTGTTGGGGTTTCAGGGACATAGTTGCAATTCCTATTGAGCTCAGGGAATCAGGACAGGAATGAGGGAGACAGCCACCAAATTGTGAGCCTGGTTTCTCTAGTGAGCTCCACCTCACTGCCTTGCAATCTTGCACCCTGTCCAGGACTTCCCATAGTTGATGGCTGGGAAGGACATGATGGCTCCAAATAGATGATGAGGATAAACCAAGGCGATTTAACCAGGGATACAGAGCGCAAGCTTGGGAGGCTAGTCACCTGTGCTGGCTCCATTTCCAAGCTCCAGCATCCCAATTATGGTCAAGTTTCTACACCCTTCTTTTTGGATATTTCAAAAGACAGAATACTGAAAATGTTCAAAGAAGGTAATCTTGACCCTCTCCTTGTTAGACAACAACAAAAATCTAAATTACCCCTTACTTTCATCTTACCTATGAAATATGTTGGCATTATCTATATATCATGAAATATGAAATACTTGGGTTGATGAAAAGTATTATTTTGGAACAGAAGCAAAGACTGATTTCCTTTCTTTTGTGTTGGAATTGAACTCAAGGCCATGCCAACACCAGTGAGGGATAACCCGAAGCTGGATCCCTAGAGCAACTTCATCAGTTTTCAAAAGTGAATTATAAATACTTCAAAACCAAGTTTAAGAGGCTTTAGTGGTAGTTTTCCACCACTTTTACTTTGTGATTTTAAGCCCAATTTTAGACTTTTATTTTTCCAAGACAGTTTCTCTGTGTAGCCCTGGCCATTCTAGAATTACTTTTGCATCCCAGGCTGGCCTTGAACTCACAGAGATCTTATGTCTCTACCTTCCTAGTGCTGGGATTAAAGGCTGCACCACCACCATCCAGCTAATGTCTTCTTTATATAATGTGACTAAGAATAACAACTACAGTAGAACTTGGTATGGTACATTTTGATTTTCCAGTAAATTCCAACTACCTCTTTATGTTTGTTTAGAATAAACAGGTGACTTTATTTTTTTCTCTTGCTTTATAAAATTATAATTACAAATAAAATTTAGACATAGTTAAGCTATGTATCACAGTGTTTTGATTCATGTAAATAGTGTGAAGTGAGGACCTCATTCTAGCTCATTGATATTGAGGCTACCTCACATAGTTACCGTGGTGTGTGTGTGTGTGTGTGTGTGTGTGTGTGTGTGTGTGTGTGTATGTGTGTGAAGAACTTTTAAGATCTACATTCAAATTTATTGGAGGGATGCAACCAGCAGTGGCTGCCTCTGCTCCCATGAGAAGGCAGCAGGGAACTGGGCAGACACAGCCTTTGTATAGGATTCCTTTGGGGGTGGGGCTTTCTAGGGCAGGGCTGTCCAGACTGTGGATTGGTTGGATTTCAAGTCCTGAGACTGGAAAGGACAAAACTATGAAAACAGAAAAAAAGATCAGCAATATGCTGGGTGGGGAGAAGAGGGACGACTAAGTGAAGCATGGAGGAGTTTCCAGGGCAGTCACCCTGGTGAGCACATTGTACTTCTGCCAAAACCCACAGAACACCCAGCATCAAGAGTGAGCTCTCATGTAGATCTCTGACCATGAAGATCCGTGGACCAGATTGGTGGGATGCTATAACAAGGCAGCTGGAGAGGGTGCAGGGGAATATTAAAAACAAACAAAGAACAACAACAACAAAACAACCTGTACACTTTGTTCTCAACTTTGCTGTGGGCCTAAATTGCTATAAAAAATAAAGGCTGTTTTAAAATCAACAAAATAAAAAAAAATCTACGTTCAATAACATTCACATTTACAATGTATTTTATTAGCTGTTACTGAATAATACATTTCCTGAGCTGTTTATTCTGCTAAACTGAAGTTTTGTGTCCTTTAAACAAAATCTGCCCATATTTCTTCTCTCCTCCCTGGTAGTCACTATTTCCCCTGCTGCTATCAGTTCAAAGCTTTTGATTCTACATCTGAGTGTGAATTCAGTACTTATCATTCTCTGGACTATTTACTTAGAATAATGTCCTTCAGGTTCTTTCATGCTGTACAAAATAACAAGTTTTCCTTCTCTTTCGAGGCCAAATAATATTCTATCATTGAATGGGATAGAATAATATTCTATTACACATATACACAGAGAGACAGATAGAGAGACATACATATATCCTTTCTCTGTTTTGCTGTTTCTCTCTCTTTGTCTGAGGGCTCTTATCCACTTACCTGTTCATAGACACCAGTTGTTTCTTGTTTGAGCTTTAAATAGGACATGTCCTCCTGAACTCATGTACGTCAGCTTGGTGTTCAGCTACTGGTCCACCTGAAGAGGTTAAGAAAACATCAGGAGGTGGGACTTTGTTGCATGGTGGGACCTTCTGGGTGCAGGTCCTTGGTGGTCTCTGAACTTCTGCTGTCACTCTCTCCTGTCTGCCATAAGCTAAATAGCCCTTGTCAGCCACATTCTTACAGCTCCGTAATGTTCTGCCTCTCCATGGTCCAGAGTTAATGGGCTAGGGACTGTGGACTGAAGTCTCTGAAACTGTGAGCCATAATAATTTCTCTCTTTTAGTGGTTTATTCCATTCTATCCGTTGCAACAAGTTAAAAACGTGTTTGACTATGAACTAAGACAGCAGTAAACATGGTAATATAGATCACTTTTTCAGAAACTGATTTCGTATTCTTTAGATAGTCACCTAGCAATGGGTCAGACTCTGTTCCATTGAATTGGCGTATATGTGTGTTTTATGCTATTGCCACCAATTTCAATGATGATAGAGAGACGAAAGAATAACAGGTAGGCAAAACATGAAAACTAGACATAATCTAAAATTTATCAAAAATTATACAGTAGGCAACATAAGGACAGATCACTCTCCTTGAGCATCTTTTGCCCTCTGTAAATAAGCCCAACAGTATCTCAACTAGCCTGTTTCACAACATAGCAGTCTGGCTACCTGCAGTTCTTTTGGATTTGTGTGTGTGTGTGTGTGTGTGTGTGTGTGTGTGTTTGCAATCAGTAAGAAATTAGTAAGACAGTGTACAGTGTTGTCACAGCCCCGCTGTGGTCATCTTCTCCCGATATTTAGTAACTGTGATAACAAAGTAACTTACCTATTACTTGGCAGCTAATTTTATGTAAGCTTTGGAAACAGGGATGGGTGCTAAGAGCTCCCTACCCCTGGCCTTGTGTCAGTACTTTTCATTGGCTTCAGTCATCCAGCTGACTGTCAACTCTCTGACCTTTAGCCTCCAGCTCTTCTTGTGGACAACCAGATACTTCAGTCTCACTTCCCTGGGAGGTAGAGATGATACCACGGGACCCCCAGCCCCCAGCCTAAGTACCACTGGTAGGGATGTCTGATGTGGCCCAAAGCTCCTAGGAAATAAAGACACTTTCTTAGAGATTAACTCCCGGGTACAAGGACAAAGAACTTACTGAGGGCTAGATTAATGCTTTTCTACAGACTCTGAAATTAATTAGATAAATAAATATTTAATCCATTTTTTTCCCCTCATGGCTTAACAAGAAACATTCTTGGTCATGATCATATGGGAGTATCACAAACCTGTATCAGCTGCTCTTTCCCTCGTTGGTGGTTGTCAGGGTTTGATGATTTCCTATGTTTTATCCATCAGGCCCTGATTTGGCTTTGAAGGTGTATTTAAAAGTTGGTCTGTGTGATGTAAAGGTATTTATCAACATGCCTGAGGACCTAAGTTCGATCCCCGGAACCCACATGGTAGAAGGACAAAACTGACTCCCACAGGTTGTTTTCTGGTCACGGGCATGCAGCATACACATACGATAAAATTTTAAAATAATCTTCTGGTGAGAGAGACGGTTCAGAAGTAAAGAGCATGTACTGTTCTTGCGGAGGCTCCAGTTTTGATTCTCAGCACCAAGCTGGGTAGCTCACAACCCCTGTAACTCTAGATCCAGAGGACCTGGCTCCTGTAACCTCCACGTGCACTAGCTCACCGTGTGTTTATATCCCCAGTCACATAATTAAAAACAAAACAAATCAGTGAAAAGAAAACCCCACATATTCTGCAAGTATCTGTGGCCTGATACAGCTACTTCACTGTAGATGCTCTTTGCTTCTCCACATCGCCAACTCTGCTTTATGCACCAGTACCATTTCCGTTTCTCCAAAACACCATAGCACCATCACCTCTTCTTCTCTCCTTACCGAACATGGGGCACAAGTCCTGATTGGAGAGAAAAAAAAAAACAACAAAAAACCAAAAAAAAAACATTCAGTTTATCTTCAAGATGATTTTGTTAAAAAAAAAAAAACAACTTGCATTATTGTGTCTGGCTAATTTAAATGGAATGTTTTCGTTTTACTTGGCTCTACTTTTCCTATTCCAAGTTTAACATTTCCCATGGTATACACACACACAGTATATCTCCTGATGGTGGGGAACTTTGGCAAGATGCCTATGACCTCTCTGTTCTCTCTCTATAAACTGCCTTCTGTTGGTATTTGGGCTAGGGTAGGAAATGGCAGGAAAAGAATGCGTGCATGCTAAAGAGTCCCTAGCCAATCTTCTTAGCTTCGCTCTAAGGCCCATTGAGAGCTGGTGGTAGACATTTAAAATACCACAAAAGAAACAAGTATAAATACCCATTAAGTAACATTTAAAATGCTGCAAAGAATGGCAGAGTATTTAGTTGATAGTGTTGTGAGTGGAGATGCAAAATAAAAGGCTCACTCTCTGCTATGTTCTCAGTAAATGGAAGATTTTGAGAAAATGTAAAGACGTCCCCTGAAATGTATCCCATTGTCATTTGCTGGTGCTAGAAGTTGATGCCCTTCAAGTGCTCATCGTGAGTCATTTCTACAACTAAAATGTTATCAACAAGGGTAGGATTCTAATTACAGAACAACATATGATCTCACAGGAGAATTTAATTAGGCAGCTTCACAGTAACAGGAATTTTGAAAATAGAATTATTAACCGAATGACCCCATACACAGGCATTTTTGCTGGAAGTGAAAAAAAAAATAGGCCTTTTCTTTTTCATTAAAAAGAAATCTATATAGATGTAGCCAGGAGAGGATGAAAGTGTCAGTTTTTACATTTAAGGATTTGTGCTTTATGAGCCTTGCTATGTTAATGCCTCCTCGGGGGCTCTTCTGATGAGCACATTGCACAGGTGGCCTGCTGGATTTATAGGCACAATAAGTGGACAGGAGGAATAAGAGGCCCAGCCTGTGTGGCACATGGGCTGCAGCTGGTTTGGCCACTTAACAGCCGACATAAGTTTCATGTGACAAGGCCACTTACTGAAACTCAGGGGACGCTTTGTGCCAAGTCTCTGACCTGCTGTTCTCCCCCCACCCCTTCATTCTTTCTTTCCTTTAGCAAAGACCAGGGCAGACTCTGAGAAATGCTTTGTCAAACTCTGAAATGAGCAAATTAATTGACAGCATTGAGAGTTTCTGAAATATCTCCCAAGTGCAGCTTTGCTTTGAAATGCACTCTGAAGCGTGGGGGACTTAAACGGTTAAGGGCTTGGAAACTTGAACTCTCAAGAGCTTGTGTTTGCAGAAAGCCCAAAAACAATAGCAACAATAGAGAGTTAACTTATAACAATTAACCTTAGTTCATTTTTATTCGCGTGTATGGGGGGGAGTCTGCTTGAGTGCACCCCAAGTGTGCAGAGCCCTGGGCTGGCAGAAGAGGCCCTAGGTTCCTTAGAACGGTTATTAGAGGTGGATGTGGGCTACCACGTGAGTATAATTCTAGCATGTGGGGTGTTGAGAGGGAAACAGGAGGCTTCCCAGAAGTTTGCACTGGAATGTGCCTATGTACCGACATAGGCACATAGGGAAAACAACAGAGATCATGCCTCAAACAACGTGGAAGGTGAAAAACAAAACCTGAGGATGCTCCACACCCACGCTATTGCACATGCGTGTCTGCATGCCCACACACATATTCCACACACAGATACACACACACACTAAAAGGTAGACTGTAGATTCAAGATGTTTTCCTCCTGGTTTAATGTCAACCATTGCATATTCTAAATTAAGGCCCTTTAGTGCATCACTATTTCCAGTAAGGGATATTGAGCTTAGAAAGACAGGAAATGAAAAGGAACATGTGAGACAGATAGCAGAGAGTATAAGTGGAACATATACAAATGAGAAATGTGGAGTGATAGAGATGAGACAAAAATATTTGCATATTATTTGTGGGCAATATGGTTAAATATTAATTCGTGTGTGTGTGTGTGTGTGTGTGTGTGTGTGTGTGTGTGTGTGTGTATGTTTTCCAACTGTTTCCTCTCCGGTTCAAACTTGATAGCAAGCTTGTTACTCCCCCAACCTCACGGGAAGCTAGTTAAAGAGAAGAAAATGTGGAAATGGCCTGTAAACAACCAATGACCTCTGTTTTCCATAAGCTTGAGCACTTAGAAGAAGGAGAAGCAGGAGTAAAGGCATTCCTCGAGTTGCATGGGAACGACGTTATTTGTTTCCATTGGGAATTAAACTGTCCTTCTAGGAAAATTGCTAGAAGCTGGGTAATGGAGGCTGGCTTGTTTAGGATGAGACTGTTACCATAAAACCCATTGTTTCGTACTCTTAATATTTGCTGACAAAATAGAGTGTACACATGTGAGATGTGTTCTGGGAGATTAGTTGCTGTTCTTTTTGCTGTGGGCAAATACCGGACAAGAAAGCACTAGAGAGAGGGACTATCTAGGTCTACAGTTTGAGGGAACACAGTCCACCTTGGAGCGGAGTGCATGGCGGTGTTACCACGTTCCATGGTAACAGGAGTGCGCAGCTGGGACTTTCAACTCTCACATCTCGACTGAAGAGAAGGCAGACTAGCCAGGAAGTGGGGCTGAACTATAAACTGCCGAGACCTATCTTCAGGGCTCACTTCCTCCATCTCCTAAAGGGTCCACCATTTTCTAAAACAGCATCACCAGCTGAAGGTCAGGTGTTCAAACACAGGAGCTCATGGGTGACATTTCACATTTAAAACACTATACAAGACAAACAATTATTCTGCTTGTAGCAAATCAGAGTCATTGGTTCATGCGTGACTCCTGGGGATCTCTGGTGGAGCTGGCAAGACTGATGAGTGGGTAAAGATGCTTACTGCACAGACCTGGTGATTTGTGTTTGATTCTCCAGATCCCTGAAGGATAGAACTGACTCTTAAGGGTTGTCCTCGCACAGCACACAGATACACACACACACGAGAGAGAGAGAGACAGACAGACAGACAGACAGACAGAGAGAAGGAGAGCAATACAGAGAAAGAGGCACATGCTATATGTGTGTAACTGATACATAAGATTTAAAAAAAGTAAAATTAATTCCTACGAGAACACAACCTAGTGTTGCTCCTCTGGATGACTAGAGACAGACACCAACCGTTATTTCCTTTTCTATAAACTATAATAAAAATAAGATATGTCTAGGCAAGGAAACCATGTTACTGTGGTCTATTTTGTTGCTTTGCCCAGAGTATGAAATTATTAACAGAGGCTTCCTGTTTTATGTTCCATGCATGTGCTTATAGGTATGTGTGTGTGTGTGTGTGTATCAGAGAGAGAGAGAGAGAGAGAGAGAGAGAGAGAGAGAGAGAGTGAGAGAGCACATGTGGGCATGCTTGCCTGCACCCTGTCTTACCTGTACTTGCATTCATGAGCTTAAGGCAACCTGAAGTCACTTGGCCTCAGTAACTCAGTGGTTTGGGTGTTACCCTGTTGGCTTTTGAATAAGCTTTGCTTCAGTTAAAGGGCTGACCACTTCAGACTAAGTGGAAACTATGACCTGAGATGGTAAAACACGTTTAGAGCATGTCATAGAACGCATGAAGGATGCTGACCAATTTTGTTGCTCCTAAGGAACACTCTGGAAGGGGTGATGTGCGCTTGCTTGTTCTGCGGGGTTTCTGTGGTTCTTTTCTTAAGCATAGTTTTGGCCTGAAAAATTACACAACTTTTCCACTTTAGATACATATTAGGGAGAGCTGTTTCTACATAGGAATTTCTTCTGGCCCATGACAGGAATGAACTAAAACACAACTGAACCTATAGTGCAAATTTGCATGTACACTGTTAACTCACAGTTACTTTAAGATGATCACTTATTCTGTAAAGGTTGCATACCCAGTGCGGTGATCATGTGCTACCTCACTACACTGGGTGGAATTCTTTAGCCAAATGGGGCCATTAGCCCTGTTCCTGCATCGTGGGTCTGAATCACCACGTATCTGTCTGAATCACATGATGGGGATGCATCATCATGGGGAAATTTCTCCTGTCGCCTTTTAAATGTTGTCCTGTTTTTACTGGTACCACCAGGCTGTGAATGCCATCGTTTTCTTAGTTGCTCTAGATACTGGCAGTTTTCCAGTGTGGTATTGAAAACAGACACTATCAAACTGGTGATTACATTTAAACGAACCGTAAAATTTTGTTCCTTCACCAATCGTGTTTCAAGTGCTCAGTAGGACCCTGTGGCTAGTGGCCACCACCATAGGCCACGTCTGTGGGACAGCTGCATCGCCCGAGAAGTCTCTATTACATGGGGCAACTACAGGTTCTACTCCTATGAATTGGGCAAATGAAAAATACCTTGTTTCGGTTTCTTTTTTAAGTTAGGCATAACTTAAAGACAGGCCTGTTAATCACGCTTCACTTTACAGAAAGACAGACATTCAAGTTGTGCTTATTGTCATCACTCTGTTCTGGTGACTTCAAAAATTTGATCTGAGACCCTGAAGATTATGAAATTATTATGTTTGGTGGGTATGTGTAGCTTATGAGTTGTATAGTTTGTGATTAGTAAACTCTTAAGGAACAGTCTTTTTTTACGTTATTAGATCTCTTGTTATTATGGCATGAACATCTTCTGCGAATGGCCCGGATATGGGGTTCAGTGGATTCCTCTGTCCTTGTGGGGGTTTGAAATGGAACCTGACATTGTGCTTGCCTTATTGGCGGCAGCATAGCTTCTTGCATTTCAACCTATTTCTTGGTGACTGCATGTGAATCGATTATGGAATACAGTGATCAAAATGTGTTCTCATAATCGGAGGATTATTATCCTGTAATGTTTGAATAAATTTCAAACATTGGCTGAAAAGATTTTTTTTCCCATAAATTCTTGGTATACGGAGCAGTCTTTTCAAAAGAGCACCTGAAGGGGTCACTCACACACAAGGCAAGAACATTCTTGGAGGCATAGACTCAAATAACAAAGTGCTGGCACAGGATAAAGAGGTTTTCTCATGCTGTTGAAGCCAAATAGCCTAATTCTGCCCTGAAGAAATGTGGTTTTTCCTAATCAATGTTTCTGACTCAGGAACTTAGGTTTTATTTCCAACAATTTCATTTCCTGGGAGCTTGCTTTAAGAGTCAGAATAAAACCGAAGCATGTAAAAGCATCAGTCTAGTTAAGATTTTCAAAGACTTTGAAAGTAGGGGAAAATCATCCAAGAATTGCTGTTTCTCTTTTCTTGGTGAAAGGATTTCAGCTTTCTTTCATTGAGGTAGTCAGGGAAGGGGCACAAATGCTTAACATACCCCCTCCTCCCATGCTAACAAACTTACATGGTTGTTTTTATAAATCCAAAATAGAGTGTATGAAAGTGTCCTTCTGATTCACAATTTCCCACTCTTGGTGTCCACTCTAGCCTAAACCACACAAAAGCAAAAACTTTCATAAGACTCAGATTCCCTTCCCCCATGCATTTGAAAATAGGACTGATCGATTTCTCACAAAGTCACTTTGGGAATTCTCACACTTATATAATTGTTATATATTGCATATCATTTCTTGAAAACATGTGTGCCTAATCTCAGTGTAGGGACTCCAGGATAAAATTTCATCTTGTCTTTGAAATGCTTGACATCCCCAGGACAGAAAATCAGGAAGAAAGTCCTGTTTTTCTACCCCTCCTCTTGAGCTGACTTCTTTATTTCCAAATTCAGGTTGGGCTGACATCTTAAAGTCATTTTACAGGAAGAAGTGTGATCACATGTTGAAGTTCCTGCTGCTTGACACTTGCATTTTTTTAGAGTAAGAAATACTCATTGATTACCTAGAAAGTTCTTTATGCTTTGTTAATTTGAGAGAGCAGGCAATTTATTAGGTGCTTCCTGTTTTTAACTGCAGTCTGATGTTGAGGAAATGAGCAGTGTCTGTGGCACAGGAGATGAGCTTGTGCCTGATGAGAGCCATGTGGGCCAAACTCTCATTTTTCATAAGTGCTGTCATTTCACAGATGTATGACCTTTTTCTTCTATCTTCTGGGGAGGAGGTTTGGGGTGGGGAGGGTGAGTTGCAGGGGGGGGAGGGGGAGATAATACACAGGGTTCATTTGAGAAACTTTGGTAGGCAGATACACAAATCATGTCATGTAAACCAGAGAGCAGGCTAAGAGAACCTGACATCTCTTTTCAAGAAGACAATAACAGATAGGACAGAGAAAGATGGAGTCAGTGACGATTAGTAAAACAGGAGTGGTTAATGGATAACAGCCACGCGGCGCCGCGCTGTCCATTCCATGTCATAAAGATATGAAGCCGCACAAACAGAGGCCAGGTAAAAGGTCTCTGGATGGATAGCCAGTCGATGCATACGTAGATTCGTGCTGCAAGACTGTGTGATAGCGGGCGGTGGGGAACCCCGAGAAGTGACTCTCAGTGAATTGTGCTACCCTTCCCTTGCAGCCCAGTAGGGCTGGCTTCACAGGTGGGTGGGGTAGCCCTGCAGTCCCACAGGTAGAAGGGCTGGCAGCTCCGCCCTGGTTTGATATTTTCCCGCTGCCCTGCATTTTCCTTTCACATCGGTGCTCACTAACTATGCAGTATCTAGGCCTGAGTGCACTCAACACAGCCGGGAGGTCTGTGTCCTGTGTTTGCTTGTTTTATTTAATTCACTTTAATTTATATATTTAGTTATTACAATTTACTCACTTCGTATCCCCGCTGCAGCTCCCTCCCTGGTCTCCTCCCAGTCCCACACACCCTCCTTCTTCTCCCCCTATCCTCCTTCCCTAGTCCCCTGATAGGGGAGGACCTCCTTCCCTTTCCATCTGACCCTAGCTTATCAGGTCTCATTGGCAGGCCACAGAGGAAGATGATGAAGCCAGCTTTGATGAGTCCTGTATTTTTAGTAAGGTCCGTTTTTGCTCTTCAGTTGGAAAGCTTGGTCTTTGAAACCAACAGGGTGGTTGATGTGAATGGACTAAGAGAGACCTCTTAAACCTTCTGACCCATTTGACCAGCATTTACTAGCTCTAGACCGCGGGGCTTATGCAAGCAGGGCCACATTGATAAGATGAGGCCAACAGGTAGGAGCATTTGTCGTTCTTGCAGAGAGCCCAGGTTGAGTTCCCAGCAGCCACATCGGGGCTCGCAACTGTCCATAACTCCAGTTTCACACTGCTGGGGGCAGCAGGCCTGTACATTGTGGGTACAGACGCGTCGGCAAGAACTCACACACACAACACCAAATAAGTGTATCTAATTTTTAAAAGTTGAGATGAGCTTCATACTCTATTGTCAGATAGGATACAGGAATCATTTATTCCTAGATTGTTTTCCTAAGAAGATCCAAAATACGATGCTCTCTAATTTTGATCAGTTAACACCCTCTTCACCCCCATCCCCACCCCCATCCCACTGTATATCTGGGGGTAAGTTTAGTGTTAAAAATTATATATATTTACATATTTAAAACCATGAGTTTATTTGAATATGAAAGCACACTGAATCAAATATGACGTTCATAAATATCAAGAAGCATCACACCGCAGTCTTTCCTCTTCATTAGGAAAATACATGTTTGCAATAAAAACATTATACAGTGTCATCACGTTGTAAAGCAGGGTTCAATAGGAAAACTATGTCTTATTCCCCCTCGCTGAATTATTTTTTTCAACTTCCAGCCAGTTTCTTTTTGTAAGCACTCAACTGAGAGGCGGCAGCAAGCACACCTTTCTATAAAGTTAGACTCCCATTTGATTTCAGAAAACATCTTCCGTTGACTCATCTATTCTGTCTTCCAATAGCATCTCATGAGATGCGAGTATAACTGACGAAGGCCAAGTGAATGATCCCGTCTACGGTTTATTTGGCTTCGTTATTAAAGAGACTTTTCTAATCTGAGTTTCCTGGTGGCAGCACCAACCTTCTGTGCAGGGTACACTGCTCTTGGAGCCTTCCTTGTCTGCGGTCTCTCCTCCAGGAGCTCATGTTATTTGGAGGAAATTACAAAGGAAAAGTCTCTCTGTAATTGATCTTTCACAGAAAGATGATGATATGCCATCCGCCTATACAGATCGTGTCTCGTGATAAACGTTAAGAATGACTCTAGTATCAATTGAATCAACTTCATGCATTCACTGTAGAGAACAATCAATTCGAATGCTTTCCGGCAGGATTTAGGCCCAGGATGATAATTAAAAGGCAGTTGCCAAGCAATTTCTACTTTATAAATCAATTCCATGGTTAAATTGTGGTATATGTTTAAAATATCTAACCTATGACAAGATCCTCTTCTTCTTCTTCTTTTTTTTTTTTTTTTTAAAGAAGACCCTGCTCCAAATGCAAACTGTTAATTATTGCACAGCCAAACCTGCAGTTAAAGGCTGCAGAGATTTGGCCGGTGAGATAACAGAGGAAAACAAGGAACCCAGCTCTCTGGGAGCAGTTGCATCACATTCAATCAGTTACCCACGGATGCTGCTGTTGGTTTCTTAGCAGAATGTCCTAGTCAATAAACAGAAAAATAAAGAGCAATTACTGGTGCGTCTGCCCGATTATGGGGAGAGGACTGTGCCTCAGTGAGAAGGTTGGGGACTATGCTCTAACTACTGCCTCAAGCCCAATGCTTTCTCTTCAGCTAAGTTTTCAGGAAAACATCATTGATGGCAATATAACCATCCAATCACTTGTTTGCTTAAAGATAAGGGGCGCTGTGCAAACTCACTTGAGATAGACGTAGCAATTCTTTTCCAGAAACTATTAAGATTTCTTGCTAACTCTTAATTTCTCTAAGACTAGAAATTTAAGATCAAAAATACATGTCTTATACAACATTTTCTTACTTCTACACAAAAACTCAAAGGCCCCAAGCCCTTTTGGGTATCATTTCACCTAATTTATAAAAGGAATTTATTTTAACTTTCATCTTCTAAATTCCAGCTTTATTTATTCTGAAATAAATTTTATTTCCTCCCTTCTTCCTCCCTTTCTTCTTCCTCCTTTGCTTTCTCTGTCCTTCTCCTCCTTTTCTCTCTTCTGTTTCTTCTACTCTTGAGTGAAGCAAACTCTATGTCATAGTCTCTGAGACCAGAACATTTGAAACTATAGAGAACAGTGGTTTTCAACCTTCCTAATGCTCCGACCCTTTAATACATACAGTTCCTCATGTTGTGGTGATCCTCAACCATAAAGTTACTTTTGTTGCTTCTTCGTAACTGTAAATTTTCTACTGTTATGAATCATAATGTAAATATTTTTGGAAATAGAGGTTTGCCAAAAGGGTCACGACCCACCAGTTGAAAACCTCTGGTATAGACCCTGTAATTCAGTTTCTACTTTTCTTTTGAGTGGTCCTTTGTTTAAGTGATTTCTTTTAACAGTCCACTGTATATCTAGCTTAGGTACATTTGGTGTGGTTTTTTTTTTTGTTGTTGTTATTATTTTTTCATAGCACTTAGTATTTTTCCACAATTATACATCTTGTTACAAGGTACATTGACTGACATCTATCTAAATATTAAGTTTTTTTCTCTCTTTTATTGTTATTATATTATGATTTAAATCCTTGAAATAAATAAGGTATTTTTAGCTATTGTTGAATTTCTATAAATATGTAAAGATAATGTAATAAGAATGAGGACATTTTGATTTGAGTCCTGTATTAGAGTAAAAAGATATTTAACATATTATGGCTTTCGTATGATTGCAATAACTACATGCATGTATAGCCTTACAACTCCAAGGAAACATTTGTCCTGGTCAGGGAGTTTAAAGAAAACTTAACAAAATTGTGACATTTCCACAAAACAAAATGTTCTGGGCTTGGGAGATGTTAGGCTCACCATTCATGATCTTCATCAAGCTTTACTAGTCTAGTTTGTGTTGTAATACTAAAACATTTTTTCCTTTTATAAGCTTATAATACATAAAAATAAAATTTAAATTTGAGTTAGCTGTGAAGGTTAATAAAATGGCTTATGTGAATGTAAATATTTGTGTCTCTAAGCATCATAACAAATTGATCCTACATCAGAGTTTAACTTTTTGATTCAACTCGAGAGGATATACCTTTATAGGATGCCTGAAAATATTGGACTTTCTTGGTACTTTGGAATTTTCTTAGGCCATTTCAATAAGCCCTCTTAATGTTTCATTTATATGGGAGCTTTAATAGGCATATGTTTTCAGTTTAAGGGATTAGTAGCTACCTACAGATTTTAAATATTAGAGAACTCAACATCACTACAATCCAGTTCCTTCTTACCAACACAATTCATGGAATCTAATTCGAGTTCCAGACTTGATTTTCTTCTCTTGTGTAATAACTAAGAAACAGGAATTCTGAGTGGAAACACTGTAGCAAAGTTTCTGTTATTAGACGCAATAATCACAAACTTTAATGTTTGTCCTCTGCATTCAGATAACTGGACGCAAAATAGAAACCGACATGTCTGCTTTGCTCAACCACATTGCTGTAAGATTATTCAGGCATTATGCAAATCAGAACTTAACATTCAGGAAAAAGTGAATTAAAGTCTTAGGAGGAAACAACTTGTTTGATACCCACTAGGAATTACTTCCTATGGTCTTCCTCTCTTTGGCTTTTGGCTTTAGTCATTTTCTTTTCTTTCTTTTTCTTTTTTTTTTTTTTAATCTTGTCAGGCCTAAGGCATCTTATTTCCATTTAATTTGTGTTTGGTTCTTAATGGGGAAGAAAGAGAAAAGCAGGAAGATAAGGAAGGGAAAGAAAAACACAATTCCAGGTACCTAGCAGCAGCCACTTCCATGGTGTTGGTCCGTGCTTTTGAATATTTTATAATTTATATAATTTATAAACTGAAAACACATTACACTCTGCTTTTCAAACATGCTTTGCCACATGTCTTTCTTAAAACTCCTAAGACATTAGGCTTGCCACTGGGGTAAAAACATGCATTCTTGATTTATTTATCTCTTAAGGTGCTGCTGCATGGGAGGCAAGAAAAGACAGAGTAAGGTAAGAGCAGGTCTGGAGAGCCTGGCAATCATCCACAGAGACAAAGTTGATTTTTTAGCTATTTCTTTTTACTTTAGAAATGAATGTTAATACTTTAAAAATGCCAGTGTCCAAAGAATTCTGATTTCTTACCTATCATCTGAACATAGCATTTTGGGAGATGCTACTGAGAGATTTGTTAAACCTTAGTGAATTAAGGTCAACTCATCAGTTCTTAGCAGGAATATAAGCTGAAGCTGATTTCCTAGTAGCTTCTGGAATGCGAAGGAAATGCTGACCTTTAGTCTGGATGTCAGGGGAGGGACAGCCAAGAGCCAGAGAGTTTTGGTAGGAAATTTATGCAAGGCTGATAAGAGCTAGATGGTTTCCATGTTTCATGCCCTGCAACCCGGAGCTGGAGTTTTCATTTCTCCCTGTGTTCCCGTGAGACCCGGACTCGGTCATGTGAGACCAATTCTTTGGTTTTCGTTGTGTGAATCAAAATTTATGTTGACAGTAGTTTTTCTGAGAGGGAAAATGAAAATAATATCTGCACGATAGACTCACTAATTGCTGCGCGTATCATCTACATGATTTGAGTGTTTTAAGAGAGCAGCCTGCAGTTATCTGAAGGCTAAATCTGAAAGGGGCGGGAGCCTGGGCAGGAAGGCCAGAGCCTGGCTGTTCCCCCACAACCTTGGTTATTGTGTTGTGCCTTCCAGCTGCCCAGGAGCCAGGCAGTGCAGGGATCCTGTCAGGCCTCAGCCCTTGAATTGTGCGGCGATAAGGGAGGCCTTCTGGATTAACAGCCCTGTCAAGGGCATCCCTCTGAAGTGCTTATTTGTTTAGAAAAAGAATCTCATCCGTCTTTGGGGAGTGACAGAGTTGGGGGCTCTGACACCGTTTCTGAAGGCTACCTGGATGTATGGCTCCTTTGGCACCAGCCATGAAAACGAAGAGAAGAAAAGACGGCCGCTTCGCAGCTTCAAAGTCCATTTATTATGATGTAGGTTTCATCTGTTTCATTGGATACCTCCTCATAGAAAAGTCTATCTTAAATAAAATCAGAGAGGACAGGCATAGCTCTAAGACGCCACCAGAGGGGGCGGGGAAGGAAAATCAGATGTTAGGGTTGTAACTTGCCTTCCAATTGTTTCATCACTTCTTTTATTACCCAGCTCTTCTCCAACATGTGGATCTGATATTCATTTGCTATAATAAATCAATTACAACCCAAAATATGTTTTTTTAAATGCAGTTGGTGAAATAGTGATTTAAAAGCCTAGGCCTAATTTCAGATTTTTGGTAAGCGTGTTTATAAAGATATGAAAATAGAGCTCAGAAGCAAATATCCTAGAATATAAGTGATGATGAGTGAGATTAAAACTGAGTGCTCTGGGTATAAAGAGTAGAACTTTTTTTGCTAGACAGGTTAAAGTTTGAATATGATGCTTATTGAATTATGAGTGACAATTTAAAACTGTGTCTTATAGTTAGCATATATATATACATATAAATACAATTATTAATTTGTATTTAAGTGTATCAAACCACAGCTATCATATAATGATGGTATATGCATTTAACCTGTACATTTACTGATCGTGGCTAGAATTTAGTAATAATTATTCTTTGCTAATAGCTAGTTCTTTCTTAGAAGCATCCCTCTGTGGATTCAGTTTCTGTGAAGTAGGTGATTCCGGGATGTTAATGGCCACATGTGAGGCCATTCAGCTCCTCTGTGTAGCCACAGCAAGCGAAAGCACTCACTTGGGCGCATGCTTTCCTTTACATATACACATGCATCTACCAGCAAATGCCACTCTTTTTCCCCGCTTTTTAAAACTTAATTAACTCAATTTGCATCTCCATCATAGGCCCCTCGCTCTTCTCCTCCCAGTTCCATCTTCCCTCCTCTGCTCTATTTATCAGAATAGTGGAGGCCCCCCCTACCCAGACACCCCAGCTCATCTATTCACAGGTGGTCTGGTAGGGAAGTCTCATCAGGGGGAAGTGATCAAAAAGCAGGCCACGTAGTCCCTGTCAGAGATATCCCCACTCCCCTAACTGGTGGGCCCACATGAATCTTAAGATGACCATCAAGCTTATGTTCTTGGGGTCTGTGCATTGCAGTACATCTATCCTGTGCTCCTGTTTTTAATAAAGCTGCTTGTAATCCTTTCTCAAAGGATCATTCAGATATGCCAATGACTGTTGAGAGGAAACCAAAACCCCAAAAAATACAGCGGTTGATACTTTTTTTGTCCTCCGTTGGCCAAAGCCAATGTCCACAATAGGTTTGAAGAGAACAGACTGGCCACAGAAAAATATCAGTGACCGACGACGCTGCTCGTTTCTGACACCATCCCTCCTCTCACCGAGTCTGCTCCCTTTCAGGTGGTTACTTCCTCAGAACCCCTTCCCAGAAATGTCCTGCATCTGCATTGATTTGTGAAGCTTTGGACATATCCCTTTGTTATACACGAGGGAACGGAGGCCCAAAGACATGTGAAGGAGCTTGCCCAGATGATACAACTTTCTCAGTGGCCTTCAGTGTGCCTCTTGGAGCACACAACTCTGAAAGAAAACAGTTTTCAGGGAGTTTCTCTCAGAGCCGAGGTTACTTGACGCCTTTGGGCCTCTGCTGCCTGTGCATTTCTTTAGCCTAATTGTTAACTGTGGCTTGTAGTTCCAAGCTCACGTGTGAGGTGGTCAGGTTGAAAGACTTAGAAGCTGGATTAACTGAAGGAAAGGCTGTGCACCAATCAGTGCCTGCAGGACACCCCTTAGCACCTCAGTGGGAGGTTTCCCCGTGCCAAGTCTTCACACACACTGCAGAGCACACAGGCTCACCAGGCAGGCCTGCCTCTTTGGGGTTCTCACTCCCATGAAGAGGAGCTAACTCTGAGCACAGGTAGAGAACAAGAAAGCTTCAGATAGAAAACTCAGCACTTCCACAGCAGTCTGCAGGTCTGGGTCACTACCATGCTGTAGCATTCAATCACGGCTCGTAAAAAGGAAGGATGGCAGGGCAGAGACCTCTGGATCCTCTCCCCCAGTCTGTATCTATCGCAGGGCCAGTCGGTCCTGCTACCAGAATTCACTGGCTCGCTAGTTTAGACTGGCAGAATTTTCTAACGGAGGGCACACTGTTTTGGGTCTCCTTTTCTCTTGGGCTCTCCTGTCTCTGTTGTTAATCTGTATCAACAATATCTCCACCTTCTCCATCCTGCTCCACGTTTCACAGCTCTGGCCTAGGTTCTTCTAGGTGGTGACTGGGCTGATGTGTGTTTTGTGACCTCATCATCTGGGGAGTAAGCCTCTGTTGAATCACTGTTTGATAAAACGTTGCCTGAGAATTGCACTCCAGGGACTACTTAGCTTCCCGGAGCTAAGAGCAGGGCCTCTGATACTTTGCAGGAATTAGTACGAAGGAAAATATGGGATTAAGGATGACACGTTTAAATACTTTTTAAATCCTTTATCCTACACAGCTCTCAAGTGAACCACTCAGCAAGGCTCTAATTGTTTTTATGTTACATATATAGGCACGCTCAGCTAGCTGTATCTACACACAGAGATATATTGCATTTTGACATGTAGCATTATATTACTGTTTCTCCCCTGTTTGAAATCTTCACTCATCTCCATCTGCATAATGAAATCCAGCTTGTCTGGGAGCTCGTGTGTGCATCGCATACGCATTGCAGGCTCACCTTGCTGAAGTTTCTGTAACACAGCATTCCAAATTGCAATGTCCCTGGGATCCACTGGGGCACCTGCTTGCAATGTGGATTTCCATTCAGCCAGTGATGACTGCCCTCTCCCAACAACCGGTGGCAGAGCCTGACTCTGATCCACTTAGAATCAGATGACTGTAGATGCTAGGGCCTTGCTGTGCCCATGACCATGTGAACTTCTTTCAACTCGCCTGCCCACCTGCTTTGCTCAGCTGTTTGGTGTCTACGTCTCTTGTGCAGGAAGGTGCTACCCTCAGAAATGGAACAGAAACGAGTGGCTTTTCTTTGGCAATGCACAGAAGACACATCCCCACCCCCACCCCCCATGTGCTTGGAGTGACATGCTTTTGCTCCTAGTTCCTTTTCCATGGCGAGTGCATTTCGTTGAACTTCACCTTTCCATTCCAGACTCACCAAGGAAATAAACAGAGAGACTCTGTGACTGGCAGTGGGGCCTGCTGAGCCCCGGAGGAACAAACGCAGTCTGAGATACAGTCTCTGCAAACACACCGTAAAACCAGAACAGAATCTATCATGGAGATGCCTTCTGCCTGTCTGTCACTAATGGGGACGCTGCAGCTCGGGGAGGACAGAGGGAATGGTTCTGGCATGTAAGACATCTCCGTACAAGACAGAGAGCATCCTAGCTGGCTTAATTAGCATTCCTCTTGATTCCTGGCATGACTGTTCTGAGTGTGGGCTGTTCTTCTCTGGGACTGATTATCTCATAATGCTTAATGACAAGCTCCCCTGGAAAGCCCTAATTAATGCACAGGAGCTGTGTGTCCCCTGTGCTATAGTCCACTATTTGTTTATTGGTCTGGCACTGGCCTCTTGGCTGCCTGGCGCCCCTGGGCGCCCCAGTACCTCAAGGCCTCATGTTGCTGTTAATCTCCTGATACTGCAGCCTCATGGCCCTTAGACTGAGCCCCAGTACTCAGCTCCCAGGACCAAGAAAGCCCATCTCCACACCGCCGTAGCCCCTGTCAAAGCCTATGCTAACCAGGTTAAGCTCGCTAAATGGGCTTTGAGGTGAGTAACTTACAAGTCTGAGTCTTGGGACACAAGTAGGGAAAGAAACCAACCCAGAGATCACAAAATAAACAGTTCTTCTAACTAAGTGGTTTGAGAATTAAGGTCAGCAGTCATTTCCAAATATGGGCATGGTATCCTCCGTTTATGCAAAACAACAACAACAACAACAACGACACAGGTGATGAAGCAGAAGCCGCCCAGCCTTCTCTTTGAAAGACAGCTTCCTAGGGCGCATTGCAGAGTGTGAAGAATGTTAATACACTCTTGAGGCTGATGTCTTCTAATTCATTCATGCTTTGTTGCATGAACACACACTTTCAAAAATATCTGTGTTTTCTTATGAATCGAACCGTGCTCTGCAGTCTTGCCACGCAATGACATAGAATTTTAGTGCTCCAGTTAGACCGCTCAGCCAGTAAAGTGTTTACCGCGTGTAAATGGAAGGACCTGAGTTCACATCTCCAGGGCCGCTGTAAAAAGCCTTTCATGGTGACATGTGACAGTAGTCCCAGCGCTGGGGACACAGAGGCAGGAGGATCACTGCGAGTTTGCTTGCAAGTCGGTCTAGTAGAATCTGTGAGCTTCAGACTCAGAGGGAGATCATGTCTCAAAAACGAAAGCATGAGGGGATTGGGGAAGACAAATCAACGTTGCCCTTTGGCTTTGGCATGTTCTGGCACACACACATGAACACACACACACATCACACGCCTGCGCACACAAACTGGAAAAAAAAATAATTCATGATTCCTCGGGAAAGTTTTTCTTCTCTTTTTTATAATTCTTTGATTGAAAAACAAAAAGGGGAAATTGACAAACACAGGAAACAATGTTTTGGGTGGGCTGTGGTGGTGTTACAAAAGGAGTCACTGAGTCGCTTGGTGACCCCTCCTCCCATGGGCTCCACAGGCAGAGACCTGGGCCTGACAGGGACAGAGCAGCACAGAGAGGCTCAGGCAAGAGGGCAATTGGGAGCTGTGATGAGTGATTTTGAAAAGATGGAATGATTTGCGTGGAGGCCACATGCTTTAACTCACAGTGAACCTGCAGGCTTTGAGAATTGCATGCTGGCTTTTCTCATAAACATACATCAATCTCCGAGAACAGGAGGCTCTGCTCTTTGGCATACAATCTTTTGGGAATTTCTTCTTTTTCTTCTTTGTTTTTTTTTTTTCCTCATTCAGTGAAAACATAGAAAATATACATTGGATTTGAGAATTTTAAAATGCAGAGGAATAAGAAAAACTTTCACTGATGTAATAAAAAGCATGTGGGCAAATGTGAGCTCCGGTGACTTCCAGTTAAATTATGAAAGCTTTGAGTTCCCTTTCGGGAGGTTAGGCACAGACTGCTCCGGCATTTCCCCTCTCTCTTTCTGTTTTTATCGTTCTGAAACCCACATGTCATTTCAGAATGAAGTGGTAGGAATGGCTGCCAGAGATCTAAACAGGCAGCAGCTCGTCAGAAGAATCATGTTTGGTCCAGAGCAAAACTGGGGTGCCACCTGCCTCCAATCTCAGTCACCCATCTTTAGGGATGCACAGTTATACATGAAAACAAAACAAAACAAAACATGAACACAAAGATGTAAAAGTATTGTTTTATTTTTTTTTCTTCGGGAATTAATAGACTACAAAGAAAATACCCAGTTTGTCTTGTAGGAAGTCTAGTGCGATTCTAGGATTAAGTGTCTCCTCTTCTGTGAAGGGCCTGATGTAAACCCTTGTACCAAGGCTTAAAGTCTTAGGGCTGTGAGAAGTTTCCATCAGTCAGTCTGTGTCAGTGGATACAATCGGTTGCTGATGTAGGCTATCCATCGTTCCCTGCAAACGTTCGTGATAAGGGAAGACTGGGCCAGTAATGGTCCCTCTTAATGGTAAAAGCTGTTTCTGACTGGCGGCCTCTAGAGCAACCTCCTGCCCGGGTTTCCACATAGTTTTAAGTGCTTCATTTGATAAGAGGGGTGTGAAATAAAGACTTGAATTATCTTACCATCAACTTGAATACGTAGGGAAAAAGTTTCTGATGCATTTCTACTAGTTGATGTGTCCATGGATCTTCTTGCTTAAAAATACTTAATTTTGCACCCTTGGTGCCAGGAAATGAAATCTGACTATTTCCGTTTGCTTTCCCCTGAATTCCGTGTGGACATTTTAATGCCTTAAATGCCTGCATTTCATGATATCAGACATGATGCATGGAGGGGTGTCAGCAGGCAGTTACCTGGTAATTACTGCATGCCCGAACTGCTTGCTGTGCTCAGAGATGTTCTAAGAAGAAAGCAGGAAAGAGGTTGACCATGGGCAGAAGCATCTGGTCTTGGCCCTTGTGTGGTGTTTAGGGTTCAATGATCTAGCTTAGCAAGCAAGGGTTAAAGGTACACATATTCTTTTCAAGCCAGTAGACTTCAGACAGGCTTCTCTTATTCTCTGCAAGGGGAAGCTCACCGAAGGGATGTCCTAACGCTTTGACCAGACTGTAGAAGTTGCCAGGTGTCCCTTCAACGTAGTTAAACTGGCGGAATTTCTGGTGAAGCTCCCTCAACGACGGGGGTTCCCAAAAGACAGATCCCTTTCTCTTTTGTTTCCAATCTATTCTGTTTCTGTAGTTATAGTATACTCATCGGTTATACTTATCCCAGGACCTGGTTGTGACTTTATGAAATTTGTTGATCAAGGTGGAATTTTGACAGTTTTCTTTTAGTTTGAACAACTGTGTCCCCCAAATTGATTTATGTCCCCAAATTGCCGTGTTTACATTGGCAGCCAGATATGTGCTAGCATTCTTAAACTATTATAACTATGCTTTAAAAAAAAAACGTAAAATACTTTGCAACAATGACATATCTTATTGCAGGCCACAGAATAACGCAAATCGCACAGAAGCAGCAAAAGTTAGTTATAAATCATTCAACTTGGGTTTTCTGGTGAAATTTCATCACTTTCAAAAAATATAAACCCAAGGTGTGATAGTTCTTTGAAAGGGTAAAATTTTCCTAAGCCAAAGCCTGTAAATAAATGAGTTAATGATGGTCCTATAAAGCTAGCCAGCATATCTCAGAGAAGGAAGGGGCTTGTTCACATACAGCATTTCGCCCAAGGTTGGCCATTCCTATTACCAGTTCCCTGGTCACTGCCTGGTATTGATAAATCAATTAATTAATCTTCCTTTATTATCTACCTTAGTTGAGATGATTTTTAGAGTTGGGGTATTGTATTCATTTTCATTCCATTAAACAGCCACCAATACAGATTCCTGAAAGAATTTCAATTGACTATAGCAACATTCATTAATATTTTCCTTAAAAGAAAATTTGGTAAAATTGAAAAGCACGGGAAAGGGTAAAGAAGAAAACTAGAACTTACTTAAACTTATCAAAAGGTTTTTAATTTTTTTCATTGGCTACAAAAATAGCCTCAACAAAGTTACAGCTTAAAAGCAAACATTGTTCAGCCCTGACTAAGCAATGCAATAACTCACTCATTATAGTAGGTGAGGGATATTTCCTCCTCCCGTCTCTAAACAATGACTCCAGAACAAACCTTTCCATAGATCCTAATCACTGCAGTCCCCGGTCAGGGCTGGATGGTGTAGGGGGCCAGGCTGCCCTCATCTTATGTTTGTCGTCTAAGAAAACAAGCCAATAAAAGTTAGCTTGGTTAATTTTTTGTAGCTTATATGATTAGGAGAATGCAGAGTTAGTTTATCAACTGGAAGGGGAGCAAAATCATGATAGATAGGAAACAAACATCATACTTGCTTAGCACGAGAGCAAACACAACCAAATCCCGATCAATCACATTGGAAAATGAAGTCACACCAGCTGTGGGTAAGGTTATGTGGGCTTGATGAGACTTAACAAGCTATGGGCAAACGGCAATGGGGGAGAACTCCCCCTTTCTGTGGATAGCGGAAGGGGATGAGGGGAAGAGTGAGGGAGGGTGCGACTGGGGGAGTTGAGGGATATATAATAAATAAATTGTGAAGAAAAAAATAAAAATTAAAAAAAATACCAAAACCCTGAACCATCGTGCCTATGATAGAATAACCTTGCTATCTTTCTTGAAATTTCTACACTACATCTCAGTTGTTTTTAAATTGTAATTAGTAATATTTAAATGAGACATATTTTTGCATAAAGCAAATATAAAACCTTCTAAGTGTATTTGGCTTAGGCTAGATTCTGTAAAGCCCATGGAGGCACCAGATCTTCGCAACATCAGACCCAAATGTCTTCTAACTGGGAGATTGTTCTTAGGATTTCATTCCCCTAAAAGCAACACACATTTTACAGAATAAATGAGACATCCACCCGGTTATTTTTACCTATCATTCACTTGGCTTCTGGGTAACATTCTCACATCATTACAAAGAGTGTTCCAAAGGGGGAAAAAGTCCCTTAACTGTATGAATGACTAACATATCGTTTACCTTTGCTTATCTGAACGAAGAAAAATATTTTCATCTTAAAAATTCATTTTCCCCAATAAAACTTTGTTACCATAATCCCAAGTAGAAGCTATAAGATTAATCTTTATTTTGTTTCTTCTAACAAATGCGGTTGATATCATTTTACGAACTCCTGCTTCCAAATGATGAAATGTCTGTCCTGCAGAGATCAGCATTTAACAGAGGATGAGTATCTGACCCAGACCCTTTCCACATGTTTAACTCTGGCAAGTGAAATCTTCTTCCTTGCCTTAACTTCCTAACATTCAAGAGAGGAGTAACACTGACATCAATCACTTGTTGGTTATTTATTCTGTGTCAAACATAGCCATGAGCTCTTCACTGATGCTTCAGAAGGATGGTTTGAGGGCAGGATGTTTTATTCCCATTCTGCAGATGAGGAGCTGGGGCAAGGAAAGCAAAGGGCAGTGTGGTTTCCAGGGTCATGCTGTGAACGGCATGGCCCGGGCTGAGAGAAGAGTTACTATTTTCATACTGGTTTTGCTTCAGCGCTCCCCGAGCTATGGAATCATTCTCCAGAACGCTGTTCAGAGTGCGAATTGACGATTAAGACAGACACGCACACAAACCGCAGAGGCTTCGTACGGGACATACGGACTCAGAAAAGCAATCAGATTTTTTTTTTAATGGTCCATGTGCTTATTTTATTTTATCTTTTTATTAATTACACTTTATTCATTTTGTATCCCCCCATAAGCCCCTCCCTCCTCCCCTCCCGACCCCACCCTCCCTCCCCTTTCTGCATACATGCCACTCCCCAAGTCCACTGATAGGGGAGGTTCTCCTCTCCTTTCTGATCTTAGTCTATCAGTTCACACCAAAAGTGGCTGCATTGTCCTCTACTGTGGCCTGGTAAGGCTGCTCCCCCCTAAGGGGGAGGTGATCAAAGAGCAGGCCAATCAGATTATGCCAGAAGCAGTCCCTCTTCACATTACTATGGAACCCCCTTGGACACTGAACTGCCCGGGGCTACATCTGTGCAGGGGTTCTAGGTTATCTCCATGAATAGTCCTTGGTTGGAGTATGAGTCTCTGGGAAGTTCCCTGTGTTCAAATTTTCTGGTTCTGTTGCTCTCCTTGTGGAGACCCTGTCCTCTCCAGCTCTTACTATTTCCCACTTCTTACATAAAATTCCATTCACTCTGCCCAACAGTTGACCATCAGGCTCAGCATCTGCTTTGATAGTCTGTAGGGCAGAGGCTTTCAGAGGCCCTCTGTGGTAGGTTCCTAGTTTGTTTCCTGTTTTCTTCTTTTGGCTTTCAGAAGCTCTCTGTAGAAGGTTCCTAGGTTGTTTCCTGTTTTCTTCTTCTTCTGATGTCCATCCTCTTTGCCTTTCAGGATGGGGATTGAGCGTTTTAGTTAGGGTCCTCTCTCTTGCTTAGTTTCTTTAGATACACAGATTTTAGTGAGTTTGTCCTATGTTGTATGTCTATATGAGTGAGTATATACCGTGTGTGTCTTTTTGCTTCTGGGACAACTCACTCAGGATGATCCTTTTCAGGTCCCACCATTTACCTGCAAATTTCATGATTTCTTTATTTTTCATTGCTGAGTAATACTCCATTGTGTAGATGTACCACAATTTCTGCATCCATTCTTCAGTTAAGGGGCATCTGGGCTGTTTCCAGCTTCTGGCTATTACAAATAAAGCTGCTACAAACATGGTTGAGCAAATGTCCTTTTTGTGTACTTGAGCCTCTTTTGGATATATGTCCAGGAGTGGTATGGCTGGATCTTGGGGAAGCACTATTCCTAGTTGTCTGAGAAAGCGCCAGATTGATTTCCAGAGTGGTTGTACAAGTTTACATTCCCACCAGCAGTGGAGAAGGATTCCCCTTTCTCCACAACCTCTCCAGCATGTGTTGTCACTTGAGTTTTTGATCTTGGCCGTTCTCATGGGTGTAAGGTGAAATCTCAGGGTTGTTTCGATTTGCATTTCCCTAATGGCTAATGAGGTTGAACATTTCTTTAAGTGCTTCTCTGCCATTCAATATTCCTCTCCAGAGAATTCTCTGTTTAACTCTGTTGCTATTTTTTAAGTGGATTACTTGCTTTGCTGCTTTTCAGCTTCTTTAGTTCTTTATATATACCGGATATGAGTCCTCTGTCAGATAAAGGGTTGGTGAAGATTCTTTCCCAATCTGTAGGCAGTCGCTTTGTTTTGATGACGGTGTCCTTTGCTTTGCAGAAGCTTTTCAGTTTCATGAGGTCCCATTTATTGATTGTTGCTCTTAGAGCCTGTGCTGTTGGTGTTGTGTTCAGGAAGTTTTCTCCTGTGCCAATGAGTTCTAGGGTATTCCCCACTTTTTTTTCTAGCCGATTTAATGTGTCTGGTTTTAAGCAATCAGTTTTTATAATTTCCTTTCAATCTCAGTTGAATTAAAAATAAGGACATATCACATAATGACACAAAATTCTTCCGGGAAAATATAAATACATGGAAAACTACAGAGTCCCCCTCAAACGAACAGACATTCAATTTGTCTTTTTATTCCCCCAGCCATAGCAATTTATTATATAGGATTTTCTATTTTGATTTTAAGTCAACATGTAGAGAAGTCCTGCATGGAAAGAGATTTTAAAAACGATTTTTTGTTTTTTGGTGTATGGGTGTTTTACCCACACATTATCTGTGCACAATATGTGTGCAGTATCTGAGAAGGCCAGCAGGGGGCGGCAGATCCCATGGGACTGGAGATGCAGGGTTCTTGAGCTGCCAGGTGGAGCTGGGAAGCAAGGAGTCAGTGCCCCTAGCTACAGAGCCTCCTTTCCAGCCCCAGAAGCAAATTTCTGTTGAGAAACAACATGTGGGTGGGCAATTTTAAAAGTCTCCGACAGGAATACTTCATATTTCATGTACTGTTTTGTAGAAATAGTAATGCTCTCTGTCTCACATTTTTTACGTGCTGTCTGAAACAAAATTGCTTTCAGAAAAAAAAAAAAAAAAACAAACAACAAGCTTATTATATGTGGATCTTGGTGTTAAATTCCTAAGATGAGATAATTAAAAGTGTAAAATTCTGATTAAGATAGTATCATTTTTAGGCTTTTCCAAAAAGTGATTTTTAAAAGAAAATAAACTTAACAAACAGTCTTCAAATAAATAGCTCAGGAGACTATACAAATGTAAGCCATTACCCCAGATATTCTATTTGATCTAGCTCTTTAAATATTGCCAAAGATGTGTGTGCATTTCTGATGACCATGAGTGATAAATGATAGTAAAGAAATTGACGCTGTGAGGCATATTTGGAAGACATACTGTCTTAAGTATGAAGTATGAAGACACCCATGTGTGTAGTTAGAAAGAGTGTATCTATGGGCACCTCTTTGCTTCTCTTACTTTTGATCGTTCCTCACCTGCACTTTCTGGTTCCCAGTGTTCTTAGAGATTCACAGTACTGTATCATGACTTGGAGAGATTTGTTTCATCTTTGTAGTGTGTGCAAATGTGCCTCTCTTCTTCCCTGTGTGTGTGTGTGTGTGTGTGTGTGTGTGTGAGAGAGAGAGAGAGAGAGAGAGAGAGAGAGAGAGAGCTGGAGACTGGACCTAGCTCTTCACACATGCTAGGCAAGTGACCTACCATTGCACATAACATTTCCAGTATACCATTCAGTGCTATTAAGAATATGCATATTGCTTTATAACCAACCTTGGCCTCCAGGGAGACCTTTTCATTATCTCATTTAGAACTCCATAACCATTAAACAGTCACTCTCCCACTCCCGTTAGCCCTCAGACTCTAAATTTTACCCTACTTTCCAATTCAAATGCATCTATTCTACATGCTCTATGTAAGCAGAATCAAATGATATTTAACATTTTCTGTGCCTTTCTTATTTCAACTGGAACAATGTTTTCCAGGTTCACACTATTGTGGGAATTACCGGAATGGTATCTATTTCTGAGGCTCAGTAAAATCCCATTACATATCTTATTTTGTTCATTTTTGTTGTTGGTGATAGACATTTGAGCTGTTGAGCTATTGCTTTAAACATTTATGTTGAGTCAAAGATTTATGTTGAGCGTCTCCTTTGATTTTTATTTGGATACTTGCTTCGAAGTTCAATTGTTGCATCAAAATGACAATTCTCTGCAATTAACTTTTTGAGAAAATGATGTCAAGTTTTTTCCATGGTAGCTAGACACTAGCGCTAGACAAGGGTTCAACTGTTTCATCTTCCAATTAAACGTATTATTCTTCTTGTTTTAGTCCCCTCTCCCTCTTCTTCTCTTCCTTCATACCTTTTCTAATGGCTGTGAAATCTTATCTCGTCTTGTCCATCCCTGAGGACTAGTGATGGCCTCTGCGAACCATTTAAGTGCTTTCAGTGACAATGGACCCTCTAAGACCTGCATTAATAGTCTCTCTCTCTCTCTCTCTTTTTTTTTAAAGCTCCAAAATCATTGGAGAGCAAGTCAGCAACATGGGAGGCAAGGCAATGTGGCCTGAGATATCCCACCTGTAAGCCGCAGCCTTGGGCAACACTGTCTCTCTAATTTGGGGCCCATTTCTTGCCCATGGGTACAGTGAGGCTCTCACAGACCTGCGCGTCTCTGTTCACCACTGCTTCCTTAGTGCTCGCAGCTGGGATGTAGCAGACGAGTATTTTCCACGTGACTAAATAATGCTTATGACCTCACTCAAAGTTATCCCTGCTAAGCAGACAGGGGCCCTTTGACAAAATTAAATGACAGATCTCAATCCGCACGCATAGTTTTGTGATTTTCAAAATATACTTATACGCTGACACATACATACGTTACCATTTGGGACTACAAAGTAATCGTAGCTTTCAAACCTGCCAGAGAAGTAAGTTCTGAAGCTCAAATAGGGATCGGGGTGTGTGCCCTTTAGTTTGCAGGGCTTGAACCTGGAATGTTTTCAAATGTCTCTTAAATAAGAATTCGGGAGTGTAGACGATTCCAGCCACTGGGCTTGTTTGGGAGGTGTGGGGTATGTACCAGTATGTGCCGTCTATTTGAGGACCCTAGCTGTTTACACGTGTGTGATCTGTGAGGACAGCCTGGCTTTCCCTTGCGCTTTGAAGGATCTTTAGTGGGTCCTTTGTGTTTCTCTCATGCTTTGCAGTTTGCGCTCATTTAAAGCCACTCAGGAGGAAAGCAGAATACCTTTGTACAGCATTGCAAACACGGTAGGTGGGCCAATATCTACTAATAACTCAGCCTCCTTATGGCCTTTAAGAAAAACTAGAGGAAAGCTGTGTCTCATTTACTTCTTACATAAAATAACAGGATACGAAGAGGTTATCCTATGCAACCTCAAGAAAATCGTGTTTCTTTCCCTATTTAACATTTTGAAAAGATCTCGGAGGTTCCCATTCTCTATGATTATTATGGAAAAAACTTTTCTGCCCTGTCAGGGGATCCTTGGAGCCACCGTTAATGAAACACTGATTTTTCCATAAGGATGATGCCGCCCTGGAGAATTTTCACCCTCCCACTCTCCCTGTCTATGGATTTGTTTCGTTCACACTGCCTCTCTAGATGGCAGCATTTGCCTTACAGACAGCCTCCTAGTCTTTTCTTCTGGGGGCCGCCTTCTTCATGAAGGCAGCACATGTCAGCAGCTAAAGTGCTTACCAAAGACTTCCCTGACTCACTAGTAAATGAGGCGGGCCGAGAAGCTCACGAGTGAAGTAGGAAGCCACTGTTTCATGAATCCTGTCTGTCTCTTCTCAACAAAACCCCGTGTTTCATGGAACCTGACAGGTGGGGATGCACAAATGAAAAACATAAGTAAAAGATCCTAAGGATCCCCCAATTCCTGTCCCATGATCCCCCGGGAGACTGGCATTCTACCTTAGAAGAGCATCAGCAAGCAGTTAGGTTCGGAACCAAGGAGCTCAAGAAATTTTAAAAAGAAAGGAGAGACACATTGTTTGCATATGTGAAATTCTCAAAGAAGAAATGAAAAGAATTACAGTTGAAGAACAGAAACAAAAACAGAAATCCTTAGTTTCCGTCCTGTGATCCGAGAAGACATGTCTTCACTTGTATGGAAATAGAAACCATGTCTCCAGGTGTTTGGGAGCTACCCATCTCAGTGCAGAGGTGGCAGGGAATATGGTTCCAGCACAGGACTGGGGGGCTGCTGGGCTATGGCCCGTCGGGGTTCTTTCCATGTCTGGTCTGCACTGCTGCCTGGGGGCTACCTCAGCAACCTTGACAACTTTTGTACCATGGGTCTGTTCACATTTTTCAGGTTGCTCTTCTTGATGTATCTGTAGTGGATGCATGCCTCTTAGATGAAGAATTATTCCATAAAGAATGGCAACAGGTGTGGTTTAGTGGTACAGCAGTTGCCTGGCATGCATTTGGCCTTGGGTTTGACCTTCAAAACATATTATGAGACAGCAGTTTAATAGATGATTCCTCTGCTGTGAATCATAAAGTCAACCAAAAGATGTCCTGGAACAGGCAGTGGAGTGTAATAGTACCATTGCCTCAGCCATTCAGCTGTTGGCTTTGTTCTGCAAACCTGTGGCATGATAGAAAACCGCACTGAAGTTTCTTGGAAATTTTAGGTCACTTTTCTAAAATTAGTAGAGGGTTTTCTAAACTCTTGTCAATTGAGAAAAATGTGGTTCTTGGAGTGGTAATGGAATTTTTCATCCCTTCCTCTCTTCTTCCCTTCCTTCTTTCTTCTCTTTTTTTCCTTCTTTTCTATCTTCCTTTAAAAATATGTATTTTTGAATCTCTCTCTTTCTACTATTTCAAGTGGCATTGAGTGGGAAAGACCAAGAACAGTGATCTGAGTGCATTTTGCTTATCTTTCATGGGGTGAAGCATGCAGGTGCTGTTGGTGTGAGAGGAGCAACTCAGGGAAGATGTAATTATACAACAGAAACAAAAATAAATGCAAAAGTAAGTGCAGAAAGAAAGAAAGAAAGAAAGAAAGAAAGAAAGAAAGAAATTAAATCAGGATGCTAAGATTATTTTTTTTTCCAGAAACATTTAAAAGCAAAAAACCACTTTAGTTTATGGCTATTTTTGAAACAAAAAGATGTCATATTTATTTTTATTATGAAAAGAATAGAATATATACAGACTTATAATTGTTTGAACAAAATTATCTAAGCCATCTAAGAAAGCTAAGGTTAGAAGTGCTAGCTTAACTTACGGTTACATGAATTCACCTGATTTCTCATTAATATCCAATTAAATAATAGTGGTTGATTTTTTGGATGTTGGATAAATCTAACAAGGTAAGAGCATGTATAAGTAGTTCAATAACTTTCATCAATCAAAAGACAATGCACATAATGTCCAACCACAATGACAGAAAATTGTTCCATAATTAGAACAATCTTACATATTACAAGATAAATCAGAAGAGTTCTACCTAGTGTTCCCTAGAGCAATATGTTTGTTTGAAAAGACATCTTAATATAAATAAAGAAGTGGAGAGGAAGGGAGGAAAGAAGAAAAAGAATAAAGAAAGGCCAAGAGAGCAGAGAAAATGCAAATGAAAATTTTTATGTATTTTGGGTTATGGAATTCATAGGAGCAAAAGGGAATTAAGTTTACAGAATTCTAACTACAGGTTTAAAAATGTCAGTTTCTTGAATGACATATGGCTGCCTCCAAGCTAGTGGATTATGTTTTAAAATGACTACACTAGAAGAATACTCTTTACACAGAACAGCGGTAAATAGGAAAATCAGATTCACATAGTCCCCCTCTGGTCCTAGACATAAGGACCACTACACTCCTCAGGGTCAAAGATGAACAAACAGTATTTGTATCTCATATTCATATTGTTGGCTGCTTTTGCCCTGAATTGAAAAGTAAAACTTAATCTGTATACCTAAGAAAGCTAATCAAGAAGGAGGACCCTGGGTAAGATACTCAATCTTCATTCAGAAAGGCAAACGGGATGGACATCTGAAGAGGGAAAAAACAAGGAACAGGACAGGAGCCTACCACAGAGGGCCTCTGAAAAGACTCTATCCAGGAGAGTATCAAAATATATGCTGAGACTCATAGGCAAACTTTGGGCAGAGTGCAGGGAATCTTATGAAAGAAGTGGGAGATAGAAAGACCTGGAGGGAATAGGAGCTCCATAAGGAGAGCAACAGAACCAAAAAAATCTGGGCACAGGGGTCTTTTGTGAGACTGATACTCCAAGGACCAAGGACCATGCATGGAGATAACCTAGAATCCCTGCACAAATGTAGCCTATGACTGCTCAGTGTCCAAGAGGATTCCCCAGGGCCTGTCTCTGACATGAACTCATGGGCTGCCTTTTTGATCACCTCCACCTGAGGTGCCTGACCAGTCCACAGAGGAAGACAATGCAGCCAGTCCTGATAAGACCTGATAGAATAGGGTCAGATGGGAGGGGAAGAGGAACTCCCCTATCATTGGAATGGGGGAGGGGCATAGGAGAAGAAGAGGGAGGGAGGGTGGGATTGGGAGGAGATGGGGGACAAAATGAATAAAGTGTAATTAAAAAAAAATAAAATTAAAAAGTTCATAACTCTGAATGGATACCAAAACACAAGGAGTGATATAAGACATTCTCACCTATAGTGATATCCTATATGACTGGCTCAAGGGAAAATATGAATAGACATTTAAACGCTCTCAACATACAAGGCAATTATAAAGAAGAAAATTGTTTTTAAAAATCATCCAAAGAGAGAAAACAAACAAACAAGCAAACAAACAAAAAATTGCTAAGAATCTTTCTTGACCCCAGGGTTTGGAGAGAGGTGAGATGATCCCCAGTCAGTATTGGGATAAGGCAGCTTGTTAGCTAAACAAACAAGTTACAGTTCTGTTCCACCATGACATTTGTAGGAGCAGTCTACAAATTCTTCCCAAGCTGATAGAATGCCCACAATTCATAAACATTGAAGTAAACTGCATATTCTAGATATATGCGCAAAGGAAAGGCCTCACAGTGTAATCAGAGACACATGCATCATACATACTTTCTTCCTGACATACAGCGCTGCTTGTTTTCCCAGTTGGGAAGACACATCTGTTTCTTCTCCCTCACTTGATAGGCTCCAGTAAAAATCCAAGCTTTGGAGATATTTCTCTGGAACATCAATGATCAGTTGATGTCTCAGCACATAAATCTAAGACTAACCCATCTGGACAGATATCAGGAAGTAATTTAGCCCATGGCATCACCTGCTTTCTGCTTCTCTCTACCCAGAGATGCTCTGTAAAGGTCACTCCAACACTACCAGGATTCTGTTTTCCCAGTGCCTCAGGACAGAGAAACACATTGTATTTAAGGGCAGTAGTGCCTGTAGAGGTCTGTGTGTTTCTGAATGTCATCACTGTAAGCAGTTAAGTCTGAACTCGATTTAAACTCTACAATGGTCTTAATGGTTTAGCTGTATCAGGGAAGCCAGTACTCTGCCAGTGTCCCTCATTAATACTTTCATAGACTCCATCTTTATGCGTCTGACTTGTAGTCTTTCTTTGTTTCTCTTACCTTTTCTTTTTATTACTAAAAGGTTTTACATATTCATGACTTTCTCTTTGATATTCAGTTGCATTTTAAGGATTCTTTGTTTAGATCAGAGCATTTCCAGATCTTGCCAGTAGGGTGGGAGGTAACGTTTTTTTCTGAGGACAAATTCTATAAAATACTATGCCACAAATACTATTGTACAAATACTAAAATACTATTGTTTTGGTTGGATATATATATATATATCAAAACAATAGTGTATATATGCATATATATCAATATATACAATGTACATATTTATTTAATTGGCAAAAGCTGAACAAAAGGCTACCTTGACTTGTGGAACTATATGCCTATGACAGTGCCATCATGGATGGCACATGTGCTAGCTGGTCTTTGTGTTAACTTGACATACACTGGAGTCATTTTGGGAAGACGGGCTTTCAGTTGAGAATAAGCTTTGGGAGGCTCTTCTCTTTGTCTTTCTCTCGGCACACCCCATAGGGCTGTAGTTCTTTGTCCGGGGTTGAGGCCCCTTGAGCTTTCCCGCTTGCATGCCAGCATGCCCGCTGGTGTCGTCATTGTACAGGTCTTCTTTGGGCAGCCATGTTGATGAGACTTCTCGGGGGCAGCTTCTCTGCCTGTCTAGAGTAAACCCATCTCCTAGCAAACTTCCTGTTTTTCTGCTTCTTCCAATCTTTCTGCTTCTTCTTTTGCACTGATCCCTCAGCCTTAGGTACAGGAACTTACTAAACCAGCATAATTCTTAAATACATTCTACGTACTTACCCTTGTATCCACAGATAAATGAAGTTCTCTCTCCGCATCAAAGAAACTTTCAGAAAAGCACAGCTGATCAAAATGCAGGGAACAAGTGCAGGTTACAGAGCGCCCAGTCCTAACTGATGGGTCTACAACACAATTCCTGCACCTAAGGCTCACAGACCACTGTGTAAGCATTTTTGAGGCCACCCCAAGGAGTCAGAGCACAAGGAACTAATTTGCTTTTTATTGCTGTGGATAAGGACTACCACCAAAAGCAACATGAGAAGGGAAAGGTTTATTTGACTTACATGCCCTGATCATAGCCCATCTGTGAGTGAGGCAAAGACAGAAACACAAGCAGATTATGAACCCAGAGGCAAAACACCTAGAATGGCTTCTCTAGGTGAAAGAAAAGGTAGCATTAAGTAATTCTTGGATTGGTTTTGGCAGAAACATTTTTCCAAGTCCTCTGAGAATGATAAAGCAGTGCACTTGCTCCTGGATTTTTGGAGTTCTTATCAAAGAAATCGTTAAAGATGTAAGTTGCCTTTTGAGTCTACCTTTGAAATGTTCCACCTTTTTTTTTTTTGCATTTTGAAAAATGCAAAATCCTTCTAAAATAATAAACAGCTTGACATGTTTCTTGGAATCTACTGAATTTCTTTGCAGCTTTGAGAATATACCTGAAATTACATTTGAGAGTCAAAGTATTTTGACTTTAAAAGTTGTGTTCTAAATGTCCTTATCTGCCCTAAGCAGGCTTTTGTTAAAAGGAAGTTGTCCATATTCATCAAAAAAAAAAAAAAAAAAACTTTTTAAATTTTGATGAGTAATCAAAATTCTTCTAGTCCCCACCATTAAAGATGCCATTATCTTTGCCCCACCATTGGTGCTGACAAGGCCCAGACTCCACCACTGGAGTGACAGACAGACACCTCATAGGATTTACCATTTAAGAGGCCACTACCTGGGACCCAGCATTAGAGATGACATTCCTACACTGTTCCTATTGAAGATGTCACTGAACCCGTTGCCTGCAGATGTCATTGCCTAGAGACATGTATTTTGGAGAAAGGTCTAGGAGCTTCCAGTGCTCACACAGCTGAGGTGCTGCATCTTTGCCAGGGCCCGAGCTGCCCTGTGATACTCTGGGCAGTTGTTCCTGAAGGGACCCAAGGCTCAATCAGGCATCGGATATGTTTTCTGACTTCATTTTCTCCTTCGTCTTATCATTTGCTCATAAATGTGACATGTTTGACTTTTAACAAACGTCAGTTAATTAAAATTTTTCCATTTCTAGAAATTGGGAAAAGGTTTCATCTAATTTTTAAGTCCTCTCTTAACACTCCTACAATGACAACAACTTTGCGTGATTCGGCCGTCTTCTGAGCGTATGTCACAAGTAAGTTACAGAGGTGTGTCCATTTCTCCTCCTCCATAGAAAAGACAAAAAGCCAATTAAGGAAAAATATATTTCTAAAAATTACTTTTGTTTTTGTTTAATGAGTGTTTTGGAGCAAAGTCATGTTTATTGTTGTAAATGACTAGTATGTTATCTTGATCTGAAATTCTTCAGCATACAGTTTCCAGATTCTTACAGCTTAATTTTTTTGTATGTGTGGTTTCTTGCAAATTAATAGGTACTGTCATGGCCTGTTTTCCTGTGAGTGAGGATTAGAGAGTGTTTACTACATCAGAGCATGCTTAAACCCAAACTATGGGCATCGTGGGGCATTTAATCTCCTACAGCAATAATGTTGGTCATTTTGATTTTCTGTTGCAATAGCTGGAGCACTTGGCTTTGTTTTTTTGTTTGTTTGTTTGTTTTGTTTTGTTTTGCTTTTGCAGACTGGCATGATGCCGTCACCTTCTACCCTCCTGAAATAACACTTCTTATGGGCAAGGCTCTTTCCAGGACTCTTGCACTGTTTCAAGGCTGAGAAGAAGTGGCCCAGTGCCAGCTCTAATTAAACAATAAGACACTCGGAGCAGTATGTCTCAGGATTACTGTATGTCTGCCTTAAGTGTGTCATTACTCAACAAGTGCAATCGTGCTTTAGAAACTGTGTCCCCTGATGTGACTTATTGGCATTTGGAAGGAGAGCAAAAGGGAGGAGGAGAGGTCTTTATGAAGCACTGGATGGCAATCTCTGTATGTGGCTTTCTAATCCCTGCTATGAAGGAAACTACACGGGCTCAAGAACACTACAGCCAGACAGTGAACATTCCATCTAGACCAAATCTAAACACAACCCCAGCTTGTTTCTCACTGATGCTTAGTAAACTGAATGAATAAAGTGACATTTGTGTGTGTGTGTGTGTGTGTGTGTGTGTGTGTGTGTGTTGAATGTATGAGTGTCTATGCATTCATGTGAGTATGTATGCATGGGGGGGCAGGTTTGGATGTTAACATTGGATGAATTCCTTAATCACTCTCGACTTGTTAGTTTTTGAGGCAGGGTACCTCATTAAGCCCAGAGCTCAGCAACAGGCTAGACTAAATGACTATCTGCCTCTGAGTATCTGTCTATTAGTAACAGACAGTGACCAATACCACACACTTAGCTTTTATATGGGGTGTAAGCATCCAGGTTAAGTTCCTTAGTTTGCATGGCAGGGTCTTTACTGGCTAGCAATCTCTCCAGACACCCTGTTTTTAATTCAAGGTAGTTTTTGGTGTGTGTGTGTGTGTGTGTGTGTGTGTGTGTGTGTGTGTGTGTGTGTGGTGTTTTAATCAGACAGGCTTTTCAACAGCATTAGAATTCAAGAATCACAAGATTAATTTTGATGAACTGAAGATAAACACATGCCTCTAGCTCTCATGGCCGAGAGGCACAATATTT
The DNA here is from genome assembly GCF_030254825.1 of Meriones unguiculatus. NCBI lineage: Eukaryota > Metazoa > Chordata > Mammalia > Rodentia > Muridae > Meriones > Meriones unguiculatus. The sequence goes on along the minus strand of NC_083358.1, from coordinate 77,803,919 downwards.
AGAAGGTTCAGAAGCCTGGCTGTGCAGCCAGATTGCAGGCCTTGAATGACAGTCCCAACTCCTTTTAGTTTTTTGAACCTGAGGAAGTTGTATTAATTATTTTTAGTATTCATTTTTCTCTTATCTATAAAATAAATATAGCAAGTATTTATAACTTACAGAATTGTTTAACTCATTAAATGTGAGAGCATAAAGTACTAAAATGGCATGTGGTACATAAAGTCAAAAATACGTTTCTTGACTTTATGGGGGTGGGGATAATATGATTGTTAGCCAAGCATGGTATCCCAGAGCTGGAGAGACTGAAGAACAGGAGATTTACCTGTTTAAGGCTAGTATGAGTTATGTAATGGCTTCCATATAGCCTGGGATACGCAGCAAAATTTTGTCTTAAAAACCTAAATATATTTAAGTACACACACACAAACACACACATGTCAACAACCTGAAAAGATAATAAATAGGCAATTAGACCTCCTTTACCCACTTTTAAATTGTATATTATTGGCTGGAGAAATGGCTCAGAGGTTAAGAGCACTGTCTGCTCTTCCAGAGGTCCTGAGTTCAATTCCCAGCAACCACATGGTGGCTCACAACCATCTATAATAAGATCTGGTGTCCTCTTCTGTCATGCAGATGTACATGCAAATAGAGCACTCATATGTAAAATAAAGAAATAAATCTTTAAAAAAAGCTTAAAAAATGAAAGGATGATGTTACAATAAAGGGAGGCCACTGAGATATGCAAACTATTATTTAAAAAAAATTGTATATTATTGAAAAAATTGCCACCACTGGCTTTTATGCAGCTTGTGATGTTCAAAGAGAATGACTGCTTAGTGTGTTTGTCTGTGTGAAGGCTTCCCCTTGCATATGTGTGTGTGCAGTTGTTTGAATCCCATGGTGCATGTATAGAGGTCGTAGGACAGAATACAGGAGTCAGTTCTTTACTTCTCCAAGAGGGTACCATAGAGTAAAGTCAAGTCTTCAGGGTTGGCAGCAAACACTTTACCTGATGACCCATTAGCCCAAGACTTGTAGAGAGAATCTCTTGCATACTGTATGAAAGCATCACCTGTCAATAAAAAGATAATGGTCTAAAGTTGAGGCAGAAAATAAGAGGTGGGTCATCCAGCAGGCAGAGGATGCTGCGTTAGAGTCAGGCATAGAAGATTTTGTCTGGCAAGATGTGAGGAGGATGGATGAGTGGCACCTGAGCAGAGGTAACCAGCCATGTAGCAGAATGTAGATTAGTATAAGTTGGTTATTTCAAGTTATGAGCTAGTCAGAGAAGAGCCTAGCTATATGGCGTAGGTATTTGTAAATATATTTTGAGTCTCATGAGTCATTATTTCAGGAGCCTGGGGCCAGGAGGAAAAACTATCACATCAAAGACCTACATTTTTAACAGAAATGATTTATGTCTTTTGCAGGACTATTCATTTAGCAATGAATGTTGACATCAATTCTTTGCTTCATTTGGATGATTAACAAAGTATATGATATTTTAGATATAAGGAAGGGAACAAGGAAGGTCTCAGTGAGAATATGATATTTAACTCAATATCTAAAAGGGCAGAAGGAGGCCGCCAAGGAGAACTGGAAAGGACTTCCCCAGTGGGGACCATGGAACCTGAGGTTGAGATAGCCCTGATCCTCAAGGACAGAGAGTCAGTGTGGCTTCCTATAGATCATTGGAAAATGGGAGAGATAATGTCTGGTGGAGACAGGACCTAATTCGGGTGTTGCAGCCCACTCTAGCATGTTCTGGTTCTAGTTTCATAGGGTTTTTGGCTTAAGTGGAGACTATGCTTTCCAGGTGTCCAGGGGAGGGGAAGATGGCAGTGGGAAAGCTACTTATTGACATTAAATACTTCAGTTCAGTGTTTAACTTTGTGATAATTGAGACAAAGATGATAAAATTTCATGTATAAATATTATACTGTATGAACTTTGTTAAAGTTTCATGAGAAAGTCGGTGTATTTAAGTATTAGAGGCAGAAATGTGATTTTACTGGTGCCATTGGTTAAGAACTAGCCTCGTGTATCGACTTGATTGTACAGCTCACTGATTTCTACATGACTTAGTACCAAGTATGTACGTAACTGTACATAGATATTGTACAGAGACAAACACACAGATGTGAGCAGATATCAGGAAGTATGTGTATACACACCATATACACAGTTCTTGCAAAATTTCTGTAGATTATACATAGTTCTTGCACATTTTCTGTAGGTTTGGAATATTCCAAAATTCTTGAAGGAAAAAAATGAATCATTAGTGTATGTTTATTTAAAATCTACTTTTCTTTCAAAAAAATACTATGATAGGAATGAAAAAGAAGCCAGGTATGGTATCACAATGCCTTTAATCCCAGCACTTAGGAGGCAGATGCAGGTAGGTCTCTGTGAGTTCGAGGCCAGCCTGGTCTCCAAAATGAGCTCCACAACACCCAGGGCTACACACAGAAAAAGTCTGTCTTGAAAAACCAAAAGAAGAAGAAGAAGAAGAAGAAGAAGAAGGAGGAGGAGGAGGAGGAGGAGGAGGAGGAGGAGGAGGAGGAGGAGGAGGAGGAGGAGGAGGAGGAGGGAAGAAAGAAAGAAAGAAAGAAAGGAAGGAAGGAAGGAAGGAAGGAAGGAAGGAAGGAAGGAAGGAAGGAAGGAAGGAAGGAGATGCATTTGTGTCCTGGAGCTGTTACTGGAGTATTCATAATCTGTTAATTTAAATTTAGTAAAGATGAATCAGATCACTTATTTTTGAAGAGCTGGCCATTTTCTAGATTATCATTTTGCCATTTAGTGCTAATGATTACTAACAGGAAACTTTACTTGCTTGCTAAAATAATTAATGTGAGAAAACTTGCTACAGAGAAACATGTGCATTTAAATGAGGGTGAATTTAAGTGTGGCTATTGCAGAGAAGCCAACTCCCGGGTAATGTATAACCTGTGCACTGCTTACAAACAACAAACAAACAAACAAACAAACAAACCAACCAAATTGTAGGATAGAGAGATGGTTCAGTGGGGAAAAGCAGCTTCTGCTCTTGCTGTGGAACCAGGTTCAGTTCCTAACACACACATGGCCATTCACATATGTTTGAAAGTTCAGTTCCTCGGGATCAAAGTATCCTGAGTGGCCCACAGTGGCACTGTGTGGTTTAGGGAACTGATCTAGCTGGAGTACCTGGGAACAAAGAAACCACAGACACACACAGGAAAACCAGCACCGGGTAGGTTATACACAATGAGAAGGAACAACCGTAGCCAGGAGACTCAGTTCACTAAACACAGCATGGGCCTGGAGGAGGTAGTTTAGCTAGTTTTGCTAGGATGTTTGTGTGGGGAGGCAGTCTCAGGTTGGACTCATCACAGAGGAGGAAGCCTGGTGAGTTCCGGCCTTGTCCAAGACGCTGGCATGTTGGACAAGAAAACCACAGTTGATACTTTCTGTACTCAACTGCTTTTAGCTAACGGTCAGTATTTGGTCAGTATTTGAGTTCTGACCAGGGCAAGGCATTGCTCTTCCTCTTATCCTAACCCAAGGAAAGCCTTGCTATTCCCATGGGTCTAAGACATAGGGGTCCTTGACATGGTCATGCACCTGTCAGTAATGCGCATTTCCTCGGGACTTCATTTACACTCTGCAGGCCCCTCTCATCTAACATGCAGCTCAGCTTCCGTAAGGGCGCAGTCTCATGGGAACCTTCTATGTTGCCCAATCTCTTAACTTCCTTTTCTGTAGGCAGCTGGTGAAAACAGACTGCTTTAAAAGGGGTCATATGCTTAGCACAGGACCATCCATATAATCTCTTTGTTTTAAGGTCAATTGATTTGGGACCTTAATTATATCTGCAAAATCCCTTCACAGCAGTATCTAGATTAGTGGTTGATTGAATAATTGGGAGAAAATGTGTGTATAGCTGAGGTCAGAATCCTGCGAGGGTTTTTCTTAGAACTTTGACTGCCATGTAGCTCACTCCTTAAACCATCCTGAGTATGAATTGTGTCGACATCCTAAATAATAATAATAATAAATAATGATAATAATTTTATGCAAGATACATTCTGAGCTATAAGCCTATAATTAACACACACATTCAGAGGGAAATCAAGTAAAATTTGGCAGAAATTCAACTTCTCTCATGATGGCATTCCAGCACAGTAACTGAGAACCCAGCCAGAAGATGCCAGGAGATGTTAGATGAAGTAGCAATTAATTAGTCTGATCTCTGATGGAAGGGGCAGTGGCCTGTGTGCCAAGGACTTCACAGGTAAGATGTAAGAATTGAGCCTGAGCTATGGGAAGAGCACTGTTTTCCCTTCTCCTGCACTGCATTCCTCCACTGTGGTCTGTATGCTACCTGTGCTTTCTCAGAGGTTTCTTACCCTAACGTGACACCATTACTGCTGCTGCCTCCTGCCTCACCCAAGGCTTTCTCCTATACTTCAGCCTACTTAGGCCTTGCAAGGAAGGCTCTTAAAATGTTGCTGCTGTCCCATTAGGCCCTTTATAAGGCAGGAAGATGAATCAGAGGGAGGTATACTGGGGCTAGGGCATCTATCTGGGTCAGCCTCCAGCATCCAACTCCCTTGGACATGTCCTTAAAATGCCCATTTCTACTTCAGGGGAGTGAGTCCAATGTATTCCAAGGCACCTTCAACTCTAAAATTCCAAGTGTCTACGCTTTTATGAATAAGCTTGTCTAAAACCTAACCTCATCCCTCATTGCTCCCCATTGGTGTTATTTCTGCATTCTCTCCATGATTTAAAAACACAGACATGAGAAGTAATAATAATAATAATAATAATAATAATAATAATAATTTGGTGCAAGATCCCTTCTGAGCTACAAGCTTGTAATTAACATATCAATTCAGAGAAAAATCAAGTAAAATTTGGCAGAAACTCAACTTCATAGTCAGCCCTCCTTTGAACTATGACTGACCTGACGCTTGCCCAGTTGAATCCATTCCAAATTACTTTAAGGAAAATTCAGAACATTCGTGAGTCAGTGCAAAGTCTTCAGGATGAAAGGCAGCTTCCCCACAGCCTGTTGTATCTAAGACCGTTGCTCACAATGTTGTTCTGTCTTGCCAATGCTTCCTTTAATTTTTTGCCATGCCCACATCTACCCCCCTTAGTGGTATATTCCCCCACTTATGCTCTTACACACAACAGTCATTCTTGCCCCTCTTATTCAACCCAAGTTCCAATTTCTTTCTATGGCTCATCTTTATACCTCTTTCCCGTATGTTTTTAAAATGCAAATATGTGTCCTAATCAGGGTCACGATCACTGCAATGAAACACCGTGGCCAAAAAGCAAGCTGGGGAGGAAAAGGTTTATTTGGTTTATACTTCCACATTATAGCCTGTCATTGAAGGAAGCAAGAAAAGGAACTCAAACAGGACAGGAATATGGAGGCAGGAGCTCCTGCAGAGACCATGGAGAGGTGCTGTTTACTGGCTTACTTTTCGTGGCATCCTCTTTTCTTTTAGAATCCAGGGCCATTGGCTCAGGGATAGCCCCACCTATGATGGGCTGGGTCTTCCCCAATCAATCACTAATTAAGAAAATGCCCCGGCTTCATATTCCTGAGGACGGGACCACATTAAGGGTGCTATTGTTTTGTGTTTATTTGTTGTTTGATATTGCTACATTTGGCAATTAAAATATTATCAAGACTATATTTTATATTCTTGGAATATCAAACAGGTCTGATCCTGGGGTTTGACCAGCTCATGTGAGCAATCAGTAAGAATCAGTTGTTTAAGATAGATGATGCCAGCCAAAGACCACTCATGGAGATGGCCCGGAACCTCTGCACAGAAGTAGCCCATGGCAGCTCAGTATCCAAGTGGCCTCCATAGTAATGGGGACAGGGACTGTCTCTGACATATACTGATTGGACTGCTCTTTGATCACCTCCCCCTGAGGGAGGAGCAGCCTTACCAAGTCACAGAAGAAGACAATGCAGCCACTACTGATGAGACCTGATAGACTAGGATCAGAGGGCAGGGGAGGAGGACCTCCCTTTTCAGTAGACTGGGAGAGGGACATGGGTAGGGAAGAGGGAGAGGATTGGGAGGGGAGGAGGGAGGGAGGTACAGGAGGGATACAAAGTGAATAAACTGTAATTAATAAAAATAAAAATAATGCAAAAAAAGAACAAGCACTCAAAAAAAATAGATGAAGCCACGTTGCTCAGGGCACTTGGATATAATGGGTTAAAAACAGTAAGGGAGATATGAATGTCTTGGTAAGGCAGGAAGTTTACATGGTTTTAATAATACAAAAGTGTAGAATACTATGATAAAATATGTCTATATTTACATATTATATACAGAAAATTTAAAACCCAAGAAAAATTTATTTTTTGTTTTTTGTTTGTAATACTAAGTGAAAGATTAAAATCACTTGAGTATTTACTTAATATATATGAATAAGATTATATTAGTTATATTAACATCAACATGAAAGAAAATAGAAGGCTACATGATACACTTTAACATCGATTTTTTTTTCTAATTTTTTATTAATTACACTTTATTCACTTTGTATCCCCCCTGTAGCTCCCTCCCTCCTCCCCTCCCAATCCCTCCTTTTCTCCCCCTTCTCCACACATGCCCCTCCCCAAGTCCACTGATAGGAGAGATCTTCTTTTCCTTCCTTCTGAGCCTAGTCTATTAGGTCTCATCAGGAGTGGCTGCATTGTCTTCCTCTGTGGCCTGGTAAGGCTGCTCCCTGCTCAGGATGAGGTGATCAAAGAGCAGGCCAATCAGTTCATGTCAGAGGCAGTCCCTGTTCCCATTACTATGGAACCCACTTGGACACTGAACTGCCATGGGCTACATTTGTGCAGGGGTTCTAGGTTATTTCCATGCATGGTACTTGGTTTATTTGTAATAGCCAGAAGCTGGAAACAACCCAGATGCCATTCAACTGAGGGATGAATACAGAAATTGTGGTACATCTACACAATGGAATATTACTCAGCAATAAAAAAGAAGGAAATCATGAAATTTGCAGGTAAATGGTGGGAACTAGAAGAGATCATCCTGAGTGAGCTATCCCAGAAGCAGAAAGACACACATGGTATATACTCACTCATATAGACATATAATATAGGATAAACCTACTAAAATCTGTACACCTAAAGAAACTAATCAAGAGGGAGGACTCTGGCTGAAATGCACAATTGCCATCCAGAAAGGCAAAGAGGATGGATCAGAAGAAGGAGAAAACAGGGAACAAGTTAGGAGCCTACCACAGAAGGCCTCTGAAAGGCTCTGCCCTGCAGACTATGAAAGCAGATGCTGAGACTTATGGCCAACTTTGGGCAGAGTGCAGGGAATCCTATGAAAAAGGTGGGAAATAGTAAGATCTGGAAGAGGATAAAAGCTCCACAAGGAGAGCAACAAAACCAAAAAATCTGAGCACAGAGGTCTTTCCTGACACTAATACTCCAACCAAGTAACATCGATTTTTAATATGACTTCAGGTTGGTGATCTAAGATTAAAAGAATGGATTTGTTCATAATTTATGTAGGAACCTTTTTGAGATTGAAAACTAAGAAACATTATAAATCAAAATGTACTTTTAAGTGTTTTGTTGTCTCTTTTATTTTTTTACTTTTGAGACAAAACAAGATATCTTGCTTTGTGTATCTCAGGCTGGCCTGGAGCTTGCTGTGTGACTCGGGCTGGCTTGGAACTCATGGTAAGCCACATGCCTCCGCCTTTCAACTGCTAGAATTACAGCCGTGAGCCACCATACTTAGTTAAACATACATAAAGAAAATTTATATATATATAAACAAAATTTATGGTTTACAGTTGACACAGCAGCATGATGCCGTACATACATACATGTAAACAGTAAAAAGATTACTTATAGCAAAGTCAAGAAATATAGCAAAGTCAAACTCTCACAGCCATTTTCGGGTTAGCTCACTCTTTTGGTTTTCTCCGGGATATTTTTAGGGCACCCTTTTCTGAACTCTGTTTTTCGTTTGGGTGCAGCATGCCCTTGGGTGACTTTTAGCAAGCTGAAGTAGGTTTTTCTTAATATTCATTGTGAGATGCCGCACTGTTATAAGTGGGGATTAGGGAGCCCTTTGGCACGCCTCTGAAGCACAGCTTGTCACACACAGCCTCATAATAACCGTGAGGCTGACATTCAGAACTATGAACTTTACCTCCCAACGCATTCAACCATGCTGCCTGAGACTGCTGATGCTGATCCGTTCTTCACGTGAGAGATTTGATTTTAATCTGTTAATTAATTCAAAAGACTAGTCCTAGGAAAAACTTCCTGGATCCTTTGACTTATCATTTTCACCAACAATGAATGCCAGAAAAACCAATATTTGAAGACCAAAAACTAAATTTTTGACATGTACTATTCTCAAATATTGTCTGTGGAATCCTCGTAATTGGCATGAGGGTTGGAGAAGGCCATTGGACAGTTAATGAAAGAGGGTGTGAGCTCTGCCTTGCAAGTGAGGGTGGGGGTGGTGCTGTAAAATCACCAGAATAACGGGAGTGGACACAGCTCTGTAAAGCCACCACAGTGGTGGCCGGAGTGAGACTCTAAAACTACCTAGAATAGTGCCTGGGGATTTTCAATGACCAGATAGATTCTGAAAGAAAAAAAAGCATTTTTATCCATTTTGCCTTCTGCTAGCAGATCTCCCATCTGGATCAATATATTTTCACCCCCAAACTTTACTTCTTTTTCTAATCCAACATAATATTTATGTTGGGAATTTCACATTAATGTACCCTGATCACACTCACTCTCCAGTCCTCCTAGGTCCACCCGACCCTTGAGACCTCCTCCCAGAGAAAGAAAGCAAAAAGCAAGAAAGCAATCGAGAAGGAAAAAAGAAAGGAAGAAAGAAAGAAAGAAAGAAAGAAAGAAAGAAAGAAAGAAAGAAAGAAAGAAAGAAGAAAAATACCAAGTCCATTTTGTGTTTCCCATATACTCACTGGAGCATGGTCAAACTCCTAGTGGCCAGACCCTTAGAGAAAACTGAGTCCTTCCTGCCTGCACACCCACAAGAAGCCCGTGCGTATGCAGGGAAGCCTGATCTCAGGTTTCAAAACTGAGGAATGCATGTGGTAACATTCTAGAACAGTAAGTAGACAATACTTTTCAAAGTGGTATTTTAAACCATGCTCGGCAATATAAAAGATCAAACAAATAAAATCACCACCTTTCTTAAAGGTCCAACCATATATTTTAAGAAAATAAAGAGAAATTAATTGAAATAGGAGACCAAAGCTGAACTAGTTTACTAAACAGCATTTCAATCAAAAGCAATTTCTTCACAACAGCTTTTTGAATGGTGATTGTTACAGTAATTACAAGCCCCTCATCCTTCGTCTTGTATAAGTCTTGACTACACATCAATGAAAGATCAATGTCTCTTTTATAAAGATAAATACTTATTGGAAAAGGATGAACTTTTAAAGATGTGCATTATATTTTTGGACAGAGTGAAAAATTGCCATCATAACCAAGGGTTTACTCTTTGATTAAAAGTATTTCTAGAACAAATAACCTGTGTGTGTGCATGTGTGTGTAACTAATGCAATTAATCTTCATGCTAGATTAACTTGATAAAATATTGACCTAATTTGGGATTAAAAGATTACCAGTAACATTTTGCACTGCAGGGCGCAAGATGCCTCCCGTCAGCTCGGTAAAGACAGAATCAACCCCACACCCTCTTCAGCTGGGGCCTTTCTAAGCTGCTACTTGGGCAGTGTTTGGATGGCCTGCAGGGAATGATGCAGCAGGCTGCAGGACACTTTCCCCAGGCAGCTCAGCTGCTCACACTGCTCAGAGCCTTGCAGCAGGGAGACACACTCAAAGCCATGTTACATATGCCAAGCTACTGCTTGTCAAGCGAATGCGCTAATTGGCTAGTGAAACAAATTGTCTGAAAGCACTTAAAGCATTTTTTTTTTCATTATGGGTCCATATTGTCATTTTAAAACACTGCATGATTGCAGTCGTGGGGAAAACTTAACTTTTGGTGCTCATATGTGTGCAGCAAACATTTACATGGAAGCAGGTGGCTCCCATTCTACAGACTTCTAAGTCAATAAATGCTTTGTATGTGTTAGTGTGCAGATGGATAGACCAGGCTGGCCCACTTGTGAGGGGAGAATAGAAACTATGATCTCAAAAGGGCTCTCAAAGATTATAGCTCAAGGCTTCATGATGCAAACTGTGAACCAATCCCCAATCTCCCGATGACTAGAGTCCCCTTCTGTTTCATTTGAAAGCTCTTGGAAAGGAAACACATCTCTTAGAAAATGACTTGGGATTTTCATAATATTTCTTATATTTGTTTTTCTTACAATGACACACACAATAATTAGTTTAGGATCTTGCAACTAGTCAGTTGTCATACAGTCAAGACGCACATACACCTTGCTTATCAACGCTCAGTTTTATTTTTAACACGGTCATTGAGATCCTTCGATGGTTACAGACTATGCTGTGTTAACCAGGAAGATTTGTGCGACCATGGGTTCAGAACTGTTTCACTGGAATATGATAGGCTCATCAGTGGCTATGTAACTGAAGACAATATCCACAGTTCAAGAAGGATTTGTAGGGTCTCTGCCTCCCACCCCCAACTACAATTGAATAGTTCTGTCATATTATTTCTTTTTAAACTTTTTATATTACCTCATTGTGTCTACCCTCCTTTGAAAGCCCCCATATTCTATGAGCTCTTACTAATTTTCCAACTTGGGTATGGGTATTACAAATGAACTATGCATATCTGAAGAATCAAAGCTAATGTCCACAAATGAGATAGACATGGAGCATCCATTTTTCTGGCCTTGGTTACCCCACTCAGAATGATTACTTGCATTTCCATCCATTCACCTGCAAATTTCATTTTTCTTAAACCTGAGTAATGTTCCGTTGTGTAAATGTACCACGTTTTCAGTACCCATTCATTAGTTGATGGAGATCTAGGCTGCTTCTATTTCCTAGCTGCTATGAAGAGAGCAGCAATGAACATGGATGAGATATAGAGTACTTTGGGTAAAGGCCCAAGGGTAGCATTGCTGGATCATGTGATATATCTATTTCTGTCTTTTAAAGGCACATTCTTACTGATGTTTGCAGAGGCTGCACAAGCTTGTATTCGTGATGGTAGTGAATAAGAGTATTCCTTTCCTGACTCAACATAAAACCCTATATTCCTACAGCCATTTGATTTTTGACAGAAAAGCCAATAATACACATCAGAGATAAGATACGCTCTGCTCTTCATCAAATGGCACTGGTAAAACCAGATAGTTATCTGAATAGATTATTGATTTCAGCTGAAGACCTGATACCTTGAACTTGATAAGGGAGGAAGGTGATACATCCTAACTCACTTGTATAGGAAAGGACTTTCTAAACAAGACCACTGTAGCAAGGCACTAGGGTTAATAATTAATACATGAGACCACATGGAACTAAAAAGCTTCTCTGTAGCAAAGGAAACCATCATTCGAGGGAAGAAGCTGATTACAGAACGAGAAAACAAGCTTTACCAGCATCTGGCAGCAGGTTAGTCTAAGAAGAACTCTAAGTAAAACTAAATGTCAAGAAAGTAAACAACCCAATCAAAAGACGGGGCATTCTTAAATGACGAGGAACAAAATGTCGAGAAACATTTAAAGATGTCCCACGGCCTAAGCCATCAGGGAAATACAGTCAATACTTGATGTTTCATCTCACCCCAGGTGAAGTTTCAAAATACACATTGTGCTTTGACTTACCTCAAGTTTAGTTACTTTAACTTAAAAACAGAATCATAGCTTCTTAGAAAATATGGCATGGTAAAAAGTAAACACCATCTACCTGGGGCCACATGGACTCTAGTTGTTCTGGGCGTGGTCCTTGCATTGGAGTTGGGGATGGAGAAAGATTACAGTTTCCTTTGTAGTATGTTTGCTAAAGTGGATGTCCCCAGGAGATCAACTGCTTTTATAATGACTGCGTGTTCTCATCCAAACATGCACAGAAGTGTATCTGTTACTTTTATAATTAGTAATAGTTATGACGTTTCATGCTGACATTTTTTTGGGGGGGTTACATTCACAACTCAATAAATATTAAAAACGTGCTTTTCAAACTCTCCAACCAGGGTTCTGAACTATTATGAATGGTGGCCGCTGAGACAGCCCTCACTGACTTCTTGCTTTCTGCTTTTTCTGCACTATTAGTCATTTCCTTCCCCTGTTCTCAGATATTTTTATTCATAAATAACAAAGTCTTTTTGGAGTCTACGTGGCTTTGCTATTTTATCTCTGCAAGTGCATAACACACTGACCCCTTTCACCATTGTTTTTCATGTACAGAGATGCATAACAAAAAGAAAAAAATAACAGAAGAAACTGCTATTTCTCAGAGATTCCATTAGTCAAATCCATTGACTCTGTCACAGATGGCAGGTTAGACTTCAGATGTTTTTGTAGATAAACGACTCTCTGCTAGTCTTGCTTTTTAACGGGTCCGAAACAGATTAATAGAATGAGTTGTGATCTTTCTTTGAGCAAGTGCATTTGTGTCCGCGAGATGATTAGTGCTTATAGTATAAAAAGGGGGTGAGAAGTACAGAGCTGTAATTTGTACCGGTACAAAGTTCTCGTTTCGTACAGAGCACAAGATCACTAGCGCGTGCCAAAGCAGAGAACAGAAAATGTGTTTCTCCTGACTGAACTTGTCCTTGTGTGCTATTAATATTGTTCAGTTTGGCAGAATATATTCTGTGAGTGGCCATGACATTTGTACTGACTATAACATAAAGACAAAGAAAGGTCTGTGGCAAAAGGAATCCCGCTGCTGTCTTCTGCTTGTGTCTGCTCAACGTGTTCCTGAAGTTTTGTTGCTATATATGACCTAAGATTCTTTTCTCTCAGCTTTGTACAAGTTTTTGTTCCAACTCTGTTTATGTTTTTGGTGGTCACTCTTTGTCCTTCTTTTAATTTGTGAATCTTTTTTATATTCCTCATATTCTTTGAAAAAAATTTTTTTTTTATCTCTTTCTGTTGGTGAGATAATTTATTCTCTTGACCCTTGACTATCATAGGCAGGCCAGTAGCATCAATAATTAACCCATGTTCTTAACATTCTGTTTCTGCCTTTTTCATCACCTTTGGCTTTTTTTTTGCTGGCACCCGAAGAGCCAGTTTCTGGAAACAACAGTAAGTGTCTTGGTCTTTGGTTGTTTTTTTCCTCCAAGACAGCATCTCTGGGATTCTTAGTCAATAAGACTCTTGATTTTTACAGCCTGTAGCTATCTCAAGCGTCATTATGCTTGATAGGTGATCAAGCCAGGATTCACACCTCCAGCCAGACACACCCAGGTCTGAAAGTGTTTTTGCTCCTTTCTGTAGATGTGAGGTTTTTCACAAAGAAGGGAAGAAAGTGACAAGTTTGTAATATAGTGGTTGGATCCCACTAATAAAGCCAGCTTGTTTAAGTTTCAAGATTCTTTAATTTCCCTTCTACCCTTCGATTTCTTCTTTATTCAGCACTTAGGATTTATTCAAGCTTATGTTATATCAATTAGTAGAGACATGGAAAAGGCAAATCACCTTTGGTCTAAAATATTTAGCAGTTCTATTAGGTTTGAGATCATGGAAAAGGGTACGGCTTGCTTTGAATCCTTCCCTGCAGGGTCTTCATCAAGTGATTCAGTAATTGACATCTATAGACTATCTTTTGAAGCATCTCTTTCCTATGCCAATCTTTTAGCATATTTAAAATTGTAAATATTTGGAATTTTTAATATAACTCCAAACCATAGACCATCTGTTTGTTTTTCCATCGCTTCTTCTGTGTACATAAAGTGGATGGCAGTTAAATAAAGTTCTCTCATTCAACAAACATCCTCTGCGGCTTTCCATAAGCTTTGCTTCTATTTCAACATGGGTTTCTAAGTAGTTATACACGGAGTTAGTTATTTTCATTGTTATTTTACTACTTAAAATGAAATGAAATATATTTTAACTGCTTTTTTTTTTAGTGCTTACATATTTTTAGAAATGAGCAATCAAACAAAACCCCCTAATTTCATTACTTTTACAACTAAATTTATGGCTAGGTTGTTCTGAGATTTATAAAGAAAAAATGAGATCTTTCCATTTGGTCAGTGGTTCTCAACCTTCCTAAAGCTGTGACCCTTTAATACAGTTCCTCGTGCTGTAGTGACCTCCAACCATAAAATTATTTTGTTTTACTTCGTAGTTGCAAGTTTGCCGTCAGGAATTGTAATGTAAATGTCTAAAATGCAGGATTTGCTGACTTAGAGTGTTGTGACATGTGGGTTCTGCCTAGAGTTACAGGTGTGCAAGAAACTGGAGGTTTTCTACCCTAAGGAAGCAAGGGGGAGTTCAAGGAACCCAGAGCTTTCTCTTCAATCCAATTCAAAAGAAAGAAATACTTTTCCTATGTACTCCGGCATGGAAACAGGCAGCAAGCACTGATTCCCAGAGGAGAACAAGGCTTGAAAGATCTTGTCAGGGGAGAACAAAAAAAAAAAAATTGGTATTTCTCTGCAGCTGTATTCAGTACTACACATATAGACGAAACATCCAGTCTTATCAGAGATTAAAAAAAATTGATAAGGTTATTTGTAACGATCATTAATTGGTAAGGAAAGCCTGTGGGGCTACTTGTGCAAGTGGGTCACAAACACCCTTACAGTGACGTGGCTGATGCCACTGACTCATTCTTAAATAATGCATTATATACAGGTGGTCAATGTTGAACTTGTTTACAGGTAAACAGAGATCTGAACATTTGCTTTTGAGCACGCTGGATTAATTGACTATACTAAAACAATTGCATATCTCCAGGCCCAAAGCTTTTCTGTGTGTTATAATTCCAAATAAATATTTATTTTTCTGGCCATTCTTTCTGTGCTTCACTTACTAAGATTCAAGAGAGCAATATTGTAATAAATAAGATTCTTAAGAATATTATTTACCTTTCTTTCTTTTTTCCCCCCCACTCAAAGTGAATTCAATAGTTTTTAGCACGAAATCCCATAGTTTTTAGCATGAAATCCTTTCTTCTGATTCATTTGCAGAGTTGTGGGATATGTGTTGGATAGGCCAGATGGAACTCTGCCCTAGACAAAGATGACCCTTTCCTTATGTTATGGATTCCCTCTCTCATATTATGTAGGGTGCAGTGCCCTGTCTGAAGAGCTGGGACTTAACTCTAGTCTATTTCCTGTAGAGAAGGCCATTCTACTTAGAAAATTTGTTTGAAATCATCAAGAAGAGCATTTAAAAAATGTCCTATGTATATCTCTGATAAGTGTTTAAGTGTTATCTCATTATTCTCAAAGCTCTGTTTATTTTAACCATTATAAATTGGGAGAATGATAATTCAGATCAAACCCAAGATGCTCAAGAACTTGCAGTTTTTGATACTTTGGAAGCGCTAGTTTCACCTTACCCAGAGATCTATTGTCTCATAACAGTTAACTTTTACTCTAGGAAATGCTAATGTACATTATTCAATTTGTGTGAGAGAGGAAAAAAAACGAGATTATTGTAGAATGTTAGATATGTTAGTAAATTAGATATGCTAGTCAATTTTTTGTTGCCACAAATACTTCACAATTCTTGATGAAAATATTGGACTCTAGCATAAGAAACACAGACAAAAAACCTCCGACACAGAAAGTAAGCTTATTTCTATTAAGCCTGTTGAATATTCATAGCTATTAACTACTTTGGGTCGCTCCCAAGACTAATTCACAAGAAAAGTAGGGTGTGAAAAGATGCCACGTACCACCTTTTATCACCGTAATATGTGTACTCATAGTGTCATGATATTTATTTTATTTTGTCTATTTTACTAAGTAATGCCTATTTGTTAAAAATTTATCACAGGGGGAAAAGAGAGAACACGTGTACTTGGCTATCTCAGTGTCAAAGCTGCCTTTCATTCTGGATGTAGAATGGGAGCAGTGGTATTAGGAGAACAAAGTGTCTTTCATAGAGACGGAGGTATTATTTTATGAATCCAATTTCATATCTATCTTGCCATCTGTCACTAGGCAGAGGAGATATAGGACAGTGGCAAACTCATGTTAAAAAGGCTGTCTTGGGAAACAAAGAGAAAAGTTAATGGACACGGATTTACAAATTATTAATGATTTTTCTTGTCATTTCTTGAAAAATGGAAGCTATGCACGCCGCCTCTCTCCCCAAACAGATTGCATTTTATTCCTGTGCAGTTTGTCCATCAGCCTTCACTCTGACAACATAATCCAGAACTAATCCAGAGCTTCAGTTTGCCTTGTTGGCTCTCAGGCAGCCTGCTTAGACAAATCCTGCTACCTGTCAGCTCTCCTGTGGGTGCCAAGCTGGCTGCCAGGTTAACCTCTGGGGAAGCCGCGAGACCTGCAGATTTAACCCCTACTTCCCTCCCTGTAATCCACAGTAAATAGGGGATGTGAGCAGGCTAACTGTTTTAATCAGGGCTGGATCCCTTGAAATCTGTTTCATACACAGCTTAAGAACTCGGGTTATGAACATCCCGTTATGAAATCATATGGCACTCCCTCCAAAATATGGGCCCTAAAGAAGCAGATGGATCAGCAACACTGAGAGGTCTTAATCTGCCAAAGTCTTCTGTGAAAATGTATATACCCTTTCCCTGAGCTACACAGTCCCCCACGAACACTTCCTAATTGTCATGATGAGGTCAAAACCAATGCAGAGATGAAAGAGCAGGACAAAAGGAAAACCCAGTTTGGTTGTTACAAAGACTCACTCTTTGTTAATTTCTAATATGGCTCTTCTAATTTACCTGTTCTTTATCTCCTCCTCCCCCAATACATGTATTCGCACTCACACACACTAATTCTTGTGGCATGACAGTGAATTTGAATATTGTTTACAGTTAGGTCTCAAATGAGTCTGATACGAACAAATAATTGGATGAAGTTTCCAAATGAATAAATGTAAATTAATGTTGCCTGGCATTTAAACGACATCAAATTGAGCAAGAATTAAAATGGAGCAATTCAATTAAGAAGGTAAAAAGTCCTTCAAAACACTCATCCTTTATTCAAAGAAAACAACCATGCTACTTTCTAAGCATATCTAAGTCTACCTGTCTCTGCAGCATCCAGAATCCACAGCAGGAAAGATCTTGCATGAAGACACAGTTCCCAGGCACATTTAAAGTCCCACTAAGTCTGGCCTCCTAAGAAGTGTAATGAAACTTCACCCAGCCATTTGATGTGGAGAAGGTGAGCTATCCCGGTCTCTCCAGGAGGCGATGAGCTCAGACCAGTCTCTGGGTAAGGAGTCTGCACTCTTCCACAAAGCGTGGTGGGAATCTCTATGACTCCTAATGAGCATCTTTGGTTTTCTCCCATTTAATCACAGGCTTTCCTCTAAGAACAAGAAGGACAAGGCTTACCCCTCCCCACCAGCTCCCACCCACAGAGCAAAAGATGAAAGACAGGAATGCTCTTTATGCAAAACAAATACCCAGATGTGGCTTCAGTGAATTAAGTGGACTTGCAGATATATAAACACACACACACACACACACACACACACACACACACACACACCACTTTATGGTTTCTGACCTAACCAAATTATAAAGTTTTAATAAAATTTAATTATTTTGATGACGAATGTATTTTTGCATGTCTAATTGTGGCTTACACTTTATGCAACAAATGCAAGCTCTTTGTTCCTTGAGTAAATAGTTTAAGAAAATAAACATTTGGCTTGTTTCCTATTTAAATGGTAAAAGTAATATACTTAGAAAGGGGATTGTCATCAATCATTTTTGGTTTGTTTTGGTTGGCATTCATTTCAACTCCTCCCCTTTCCTCTTCCATGGCCTTTCTTATACTCCTTTTTAATTCATACAGTATTTGTTTTACTGCTGTTAAAGTTCACGACTCTGTGAGACTGTAACTTAATCACTGCAGCTGACTTCCATGTTTCAGGTGATGGGAAGGACAATTGTCAAACAACACAGTGTCAGATAAAACTTGTTTTAAAGCTGACCAATCTGTGTGTTTGTTTTGATAACTAATGAAATTTAAAATCAGAGAGGCAAGATGAAATTTCAAAATTCAGCCTCTACAGTAAAAGTCTTCCGTAAGTTTGTATCTCGCACCAGTTACAAGGTCTTGTTGTTGTTGAAATCTCGCTTTATTACTACAATGAATGTAAATTCTATGCTGAGATGCTTTAGGGATCTAATCTGAGGACTGGTAGTGGTTGATAACCAAGCCTTTCCCTTGGAACCAGAGGCCAGGAGAAAAGGATAGAAAGAATATATATATATATATCTTAAGATATATATATATATGTATATATATATATCTTAAAGCAATCTCTTAATACACTTACAACTTCAAGAATTGTCTTTTAAAGAATTTTAAAGACACATATCTTAACACATAGATTCAGAGCACAAAGACACAGGGATGGAGAGAATGAACTGTTGACATAGACTGTCTAGTTTCAAACTCAGCTTTCCAGTCTCTGGCTGGAACTTTTTATCCTTTGTTCCCCTCCCATCAACAATGGGAAGTATCTTTTCCTTGGTGGCATTGCATTTATTACTGGGGCATGTTAGTGTAAAGCCTAGGATGGAGTTGACACAGAATAAGATCAGTGCAGTTCAGCAATTACTCTTTCATACAGATACACCTAAACCTCAGTTTACCTCCCAGTCTTAAACTCTATAATCATGAAACATGGAGTGATACATTTTTTAAGGGAATGTAGCAAGTTGCTTAAGATTCACATAACAAAGAATATTTGGTTTCCATATTAAAATTATATTTAGAGCTTTAGCGTTTTTTGCTTTTCTTGTTTTGTTTTACTTCGTTTTGCTACAGAAGCTTGAGTAGCCTGCATGGTGGTGACTCAGTAGATGAAGATACTTGTCCCAAGAGTGATTTCCCAGAAAGTACTTTGTGAAAAAGAGAGAACTGACTTTTGAAAAGTTGTCTTCTGACCTGCACACAAAGTAAACACTTTTTAAAAGTGACTTTGATCTTTGAGATACTGAGTAAATTAATTTTAAAGCACTCATACTGAGATATAATTGAATAATTTTTTATTTGCATTTGACTTAGGTAGCAAAGAACATAGTTTTAGAATGGTTCTAAGGTAAAAGTGGCAAAATATATTGTTGAAAATGATTACTGAAAATACCTATGAAATTGAAGTCACACACACACACACACACACACACACACTAAAATCATCTAGCAACTCTGAATTGTTGTTTGATTATGATGCTGTAAGGAACTTTGGCTTGAACAGTCAAGCTGTTTAGAACATGCTGACTCTCCTTTCACCATTGATCAATAGGTTATAAACAAACTGAGAACATCAGGTCATTTTTGCTCATCTCCCCTTTCTACAGCGCCAGCTGTAAGGCGTTATCTGGCTATTGATCACATCTCTTATCAGCTCTGCACATTATGGTATGTTTGTAGTTAGTACAAAATCTAAACATCACTGGCCTAATTCATGGACCTTTGAAGTCTTGGTCTAAACGGTGGTAAAAACAAGACTGATCACACTTAAGTATTCAGTGAGCCTCAGTCTCTCATGAAACTTGAAGTAATTAGAGGCCCCAAAATAAACCAGATAGGACATTTTGTCCAAAGAGTAAGGGTTGTTTAAAGGAACCATACTTGCTGATTAGAAGTAAGGCAAAAATTGCCAATTTCTGCCAGCATTTTGTCTTTTTCTGCCAAAGAATAATGCAGCAACTTTAGACTACTAGAAACAGAATGTGTCTGCTTTCATTTGAAATGAAATCCCCCCTGTGAACTCCTGTGCTTTTCATATGAAGATTTACCTTCATGCACAGTTGGCACATGCTCTATCCAGTATACAGACATATCATCCATTTACTGAATGAATAATATTTGTATTTTAAAACATAAACAAAATTACAACCTAAAAACACAAGCAAAGTGGGGAGAGCTTGAGCTGAATAGAAGGGATGGAAAAAATGGATACACTGACAATAATTCAACATTTGGATTGGCATGTTGGATTTCAACTGTTTTTGTATTTGATTTTATTCTTTCACATTTATTATTTCCTCAGGATAAACCTTTAGAGGTGAAGTGAGTCGATTAGGTGATATCTGTGTATGAAGCTTCGGCAGACAGCACCAAGCTACCTTTTCAAAAGGGCGCATCTATTTCTGTCTTCACTCCCTTTGTGTATTGTTCTTAGTCCCCACGCTCTGTTCCCCTAGCCCACCTGCCATTCCTTCTGCTGTTCTTGAATCTGATACCTATGATCTTGTACTTGCTTGACTGTAACAGTACATAAAGTTTATTGTAGCCATTTTGTTACTTAATTCTGACTTCTTTGCTTATTTGCCATTATTCAGTACTTGATTGAGTTGCCAAACTTATTTATTTGTGAATGCTTTTCATGTGGTAAGTATATTCTACTACATTATGATAAAAACTTTCATATATGAACTAGGCATATTGTTATTCTTAATTTCGCTCATTTAACCTTTAGTATTTTAACTATTTCTAGTATTTAACTATTACTTTAAATATTATTGCTCTTAACTATAAGTTTATTAAATTATGACCACAAACATGGCTATAAAATTTCTGCTTCTAGAATTTTCTTGCTGCTTCCTTGGTAATATGGTAATGAGGTAAAATGGCAAGATGCAACCTCTTAAAAGCAAATGTCATAATACTCAGAATGCATTGTGTATTGACTGTGGATTTACTATAATGCAGAGGATGAAGAAGCAAATATCACTTTGTTAACAACTTAAAGATAACTAGTTGGAGAAATGGGATTGATTTTTGCACCCACTGAAAAAACAAACTTGCTTTTAAATGCTACATTAGTTATCAGCTAGAGAGCAATATGAACCCTACTTGCCATATCAATCATATTAAAGAAAATTTGTAAAGAAACCTAGTGTCCGTTTTAATGAATAATTGTAAAATTAGCTAGAATTAATGGTGATGTAAAAATATGTCCATATTAAAAGTGGAAGCAATTAAACAGAGTATAAATCATTAATTTGAATATGTCAGCAATGGTCTTGAGAACAGGCAGACAAATGTACCAGGAAGCCTTTACATGGGCCTGCTGAGCTAAAGGAGCCTTTGGAGTCAAGTTGTGGAGAGAACTTTCATTCGGCAAGTGCTATTTATTAGTCAGTCACTTTGAAATCGTACTAGGTATAATTCGGTAATTGTTAAATACCAGTTTAACAATTGTTAAACACCAGTTGGTAGTTGGCTAAACATTTCGAAGCTCAAGTTTTAAAAATTACAAAGTCAATTATCTTTAAACTATAGAAACACCTAAAAATAAAATGAATGGAATATTTAGCTGATTTTATTTTGGTGTGAAAAGAACACCTGAATGGTAAATTCCAGAAGCTGCTAAAACCACCCTAGAATGGAACGACTGTAGTGGATGCAAATCAGGTTGGTTGTGAACAAATAGGAATAAACCAACAGGTTATAATGCGAGAGGAATTGGACGGAGAGAGCTCATTTTGTACTGTAGCTGTCAAGAAACATATCAATTCCAATGCTGGTTCGCGATGAAGGGAAAAGGTTTGCTTGCTCAGAGTAGGGCAAGAGGATAAGAGCATTGAGTATGGAGAGGCCTCCAGCCTGGGGAGACATGTTCAGGGCAAAGGGCAGAGCTTCAGCTCATGTTTGGAAGATTCGGACAGTGTCTGGGGTTCATGCATGTGGTTCACAGTCATTGTCACCGTGGTTGGAAGAAACAAGAAGAGGTACAGAGGGAAAATTGGCTTTGTTTTAGTTTTCAGTCTATTTGCTTATTCAATTTCAGCCCAAAACTTTGTTTCTATGAAGAACATCCCATCGTCATGATTAGCTCTTAATGAAAAAAGGTGATAAAGGGCAGGTTAAGTTGCCTTAGGGGACAAATGGCTGATTGGGGCAAGCGTTTGCTGGTTGAACCAGCCAGCTGCCCCCTTTTCTAAGTGAACGCAGTCTGGCTAACAAGTCCAGTGTGACTTAACCATCCTGCCACTTCTTTTTGTGTATTGAAATGGAGGTCAACACTCATTAGCATCTGCCACTTTTGTAAATTACAGTCTTTCATTTTGCCCTACACTGCCACAAAATAGTGAGGCATGCTGAAATCTGGGATTGATGTCCAAAGAACTTGATAAGCTCTAGAAAGGATGCATGAAATGGCCAACCCGTATAGCTATGTGTGCAACTCCAGTAGATCAATAATTTGCAAGCATTTTGACAGTTGCTCTATTAAGCAACTCACTTTACATAGAGGAAACTAAGGCTTATAGAGGTTAGGTCTCTTGCTTTGGTCACAGCCCTGGGGAGTGGCAGGGCTTGGATTGAAATGCAAACATGCGGAACTTTAAATCCCAGGCTCTTCATTACACATTGCACAGCTCCAACTTTTTACCTTGTGTTTTATCACCCTGTCTAATCAAGATTCAACCATGTCTTACCTTGTCTCTGATGGCCTCTCCAGTGTGGTTTTTGTTGCTGTTGTTGTTTTGTATGTTGTTTGTTTGTTTGTTTGTTTGTTTTAGTGGTTTGTACTTTTGACTTACAAATTTGTCATAGACATACCATACTGCAGTCGATTTTGTCCTTCATTGCCTATGGGTTGCAAATTGTATACTGTTTTGTATTGTTCAATATTTAAAAATGTTTTACTCGCACGCATTTGTGGAAAGTGTGTAATCTACAGTTGTTTACAGTTTTTGCTTGCCCTAATGACATCCATTTAGCTAATTCAGAGTTTACATAGCCTCTGTGTCCCCACGAACACCCTTGCTTCTGAATTCTGTGTCTTGTGCTTAGTTTAATTTTTCCCTGTTCTCCTCATTTTTTTCTTTACCCTCCCACATCTCTAAACTTTTAGAATAATAGCTGTAGGAAGATGGATCCTTTGTCGTTTCTTCTTCTTCCTCCTCTTCCTCGTTTTTTTCTTCCTCTTTCTTCTCTGTCTTTTGAAAGTCATCAACATTTGTCACAGTGCCTGGCATGAAGGTAACATATGCTTAATGTTACTTTTACTATTTCCTAAGCTGATATTCTTGATGCTTAGGATTATGTGATATAAAACATCTAATAAAAACAGAAGTGTTCTCTTTCAATGTTTCTTAGAAAACTTGCATCAGGCATTTACCCAATGTGAGCTATTTTAGATAGTTTAAATAATACCTGTAAGTCGTGCCCTTTGAACTTTGTCTATCGCTTTTGTTTAAAACTATATAAATAAACGCTCCTCCTCATCAGAATTGTTTGAATTTGCTCAAACTGTCTGAGCATAATCTTCTCCAAACAGCTACTTGAGCAGAAATCATCTTTTCCCAGCACTTCGCGAGTCTAGATACAATCATGACAGCATTATTCTTTATCTGAGAACATACCATTTTCCTACTCTGTACTGACATTAAAAAAAGTCCACATAAATACCACTTTGTTGTCTGTAGATTATAAATTAAGTGACATCTTTTACAAGACTATACAATAATTAGCCATTTTCTTTCTTGTTAGTAGCAAAATAATGGTTTTTAAATGGGAACACTATAGCTGTCACCCCACTTCTCTTATTGCCATGTGAGAGGCGGAGCCAGAAAAGGTTGCTCTCCGGAATCCTCTCTGCAAACTCCCTCACTGTGTTTGTGTGTGGTGAGTGATTTGACTTACACTTTTGCTATAGGCTAAATTTCATCAGGTTAACTAAGTAGTGTATTTTGAAAAACTGTTCCAACTCTGGCATCAATATAATATTCTAGGAACAATTCCCTAAAGTAGATTTATGCCATCGATTGTGCTCATGAGCAAACTGTGCTGGAATATATGACTAATATATATTTTGAACATGCCACTTCTAACAACTATTATTGATTCAAATTATTATCCAGTTATTGGGCAAAAATTGAATTTATAAAGATTTGAGGAAGATAAGATGCTAAAGGAGAAGAAATACAAATATTCTAAGCACTACATTTAAATGTGGGAGTAAGGTTTAATTTCACATATAATATTATATATATATATATATATATATATATATATATATATATTTATTGCCCCATACCATTCATTTGCAGTGTCTGGGATGGCCAGCTTCATTTACTGTGACCATTCCATCGGCTACTGCTGAAAGAGGAGTCCTCTCTCTCCTGAGGGATACTGCAAATGTTTTTAGCTCCAAAGAGGGAAATACATAAAGCTATGAGACCTATACCTTTGACAAACTTTCAACAGTGTGGGTTTAACTGAGGCCTAGTTCAACTGCATTTATGGATTGAAATAAGTAATAAACTTTCTTTAAATCTTGGGGCAAACCATTTAAAAATGTGAAATTAAAGCCGCACAGTGATTGTCATGCAGGGCTGGAAGCGAGAACCACTTCAGCCCTTGAAAGACACTGCGATTGGTGTTCATGTGGATTACATTTTAATATTATCCTGGAAGCTTAATTATAAAGGATTATTAGCAGATCATAAGAGGACTACAATGAAATAGGGTTGTGCAGAGTGGAATATTATTAGCTGCCTAAGCTTCAAGGCATATCTTCCTTTCAGGGTTACATCTTTCTCCTATGTGAACCGTGGACAAGGTTTATAAAAACTACACGCTTTCCCCTCATGACACGTTTGTCAAAATGTCCATCTTTACACTGTTACTCCCTTGAATTCCTTGCTCACAGGCTGTGTCCCTTCCTCCGGTCTATGCTTTGTAGAATCGCAGCTCCATCTTACAGTCCCTCAAAAGTTACTTGCCTGCATCGACTAGGCAGTGTCAGGTGATAGAACATACACAGTACATAGGATCAGGGGATCTTTTATTTTCCTAACAAAGGTAACAACAAGATAAATGAATGTACTAACGCAGTATTTGGACTTCCTGTTTAAGAATCACAATTAGGCAAAGAATCAGGGCTGTCTAGCAAGCTTTCAACAGGTGCTAGGAGCGGCCTGGCCTTGGCATCTCTGTCTCTCATAATGTGGTTCAGCATTGTCTTAAAATACCACATGTCGACTTTGTCGTGTTAACTGTGGGAATGTTGGAGGAAATACATTTAGGCACTTGAAGACCATAAGTTAAAAGATAAGGCCAGCTGATACCGCGAACAACGTGCCCAAGAGGTAAATTGCACTGAGAAACTAAACATGACAGGCTTAGATAAAACACTTATTATGATTAATACCAGAAGTAGTAACAAACTCATTTCTTTCTGCGGCTCCAGGAAACTCAGAGCTAGCTGATAATGTTTATGGCTCCAGCTCCATGACCCAATGCCAGGCACCTCTTAATGGCAGGCCACTAATCTGTGAACCATCAGAGCTTCAGGATTGCTGCTTCTCTGATCTTCACCTTTCTTTGAAAGATTTACAAATTGTTACTGTCCAGTTCCCACACCAAGAGCTAAAAGAACACAGGCTGGAGGTCCAGTATCCAAGGATGCAAATGAGATTGGGCATCACTCCTTTTCCTAAATGCAGCTGGAGGTCACCAATGGCTGGTTCTTAGAGCATGGTGAGGACTCCAGGGGCGGCATTGCTACTCAAGGCTGATGGCAACTGATGATGTAGTTTAATAAAACTGGTGTCTGAGAGCTTGCTCTGGGCATGTCTGAAGTCACAAAAGATGCACACTCACACAACACTGTTAATGTCCACAGAACACGGAGTCTCCCGCTTTCACCCCTGTGATCCGCAAAGACATCTAGACCTTTTAGAACCAGAGTTGAGATGCTGGGATTAGATAAAGTCTGTGCATCTGGCCCCTGCTCTTCTGATCCAGTGTCCTCACTGTTTACCCAGCTCTTTGTTTCGGGGAAGGACTTTGGTTCCCTGAAGAGCTTTCTTTCCAGTCCCACCCAGGATTGACTTGACATGCCTGTTATTTTGGCCTCCTTATTCTAGCATGGCACCGCAGTGTTGCTCATGAAAGGCAGAATTCTTCTTTGTTAAGGCAACTTCTCAAAACACCATTGTTTCTCTAAGGTGTGTGTCCTACTTATAGAAATTTTCCAGTTCCTTGGACTACTGTTCAGAGGAGATGGTCTTTGAGTAGCCCTTTAAAAAAAGTGCAGGCACCACCATTTTCATATTCCACATCATAGTTCAGGTTTAGGGTATGCTGCTTTGCATGCCGTGTGAGCAGTGCAGACACCATTTATGACTCTTTCCTTAGTGAATTCTCAAATGTACATTGTGTTTTGAGCATCCTTTTCCTGATAGACTTATATTCAGTGAAATTTGTTCAACAGTAGGGAAGTAAAACAAGGGCCAAGGCTCCCCCACTCCCTCCCCCCCCCCCGCCCCAGACATGTATCAACATCTATTATTTTTGTTTAGGCTTCACATTAGAGTTGATTATTTTTTAAAGGTCCTTCAACTCTTCTCTTTTGTACAGTTCAAATGTTGAAGTAATTGGGATCTTGTTTAAAGCCTTCTCTCTAAGTTCACATTAACGCATAGGTTAATAGTCTTTGGCTTTAATTCTCCATCTAAATAATCTTATCAAGTGCGTAACCTTTTGGGTACATAGCATTAACAATCATCGCATGCAAGCTGCATGGAACAGAGGCTAACCTTTATTGATTACCGTAGTTATTGTGTCTCTGAGTCTTAGAAAAGCGGCAGTGCAGATAGTGAGCGCTCAACACATACTAGCCAAGTAAGTGACTTAAGGAGCCGATATATGAAAATGGCCATGTCTGAATACAAAATGAAAATGTGAAGCAGGAATTGGTACATCCTGGAACATACTCATCACTCATGTGATATTTGTCTCACTTCCAAAATGGCAGCCCAGAGAGATGGTCTATGTCAGAAACACAATCAAGGAAGTGTTATATATCTTTGCTTCCCCGTTCATTTCCTCTAATCTGCTTATAGTATGTAAAGGGCCTGAATTCTAAACTTACCTAATAATTTCCCTTGCCTCAGGAGTAGAAGGATATTTCCTACATAGACAGCTTTCAGGGAAAGTTGACTGGCATGGTGGTGTTCTGGGGATCAAAATAATGATATAGTTGGGAGCAAGACCAACTTTTGAGTAAGCTGATTAATTATTTTATCATAAAATTTATGGGGAGAGAATAATTCACTCATTTTAAAATGAGTGTTCTAGTTTCTATATAATCTTAGCTTTAAAGAAAATTTGTCAAAATAAACAGATAGCTCCTGTATGTTTGACATGCTGTGTTTGTAGCGTTTTGCTTTTCAACTTGAAATACAGTTTTAAAATGTAAAAGCAAAACATCTTTTGTATATCAGTCCAAATTCTACTAATCAATGTTATATAAAATATTAATTAGAGAGGATTCATTAGAGGATTAATTAAAAAGAATTGCACAATTTTGTCAAATATAGGCAAAAACCTACAGAAATTTTTTTTTTACAGATAAAAATAATTAACTGTTTATAAAAAGATTACAGGAAGACTGATGAAACATTCTCCAGACCGAGGGCACAGTGGGAAATAGGGTTCTATCATTGCAAGAAATACAATCAAGTTTACATTTGTAGAAAAATCTAAAAAGATAGTGGAGACTCATCAATAGCAATAGACTGATAAAATTTCATTTATGTTCTGAAACTGCTTCACTTCTAAAAAAGTCTTAAAAGTGTACAATGAAAGCCTAGTTTTAAAACCCCTTTCCACTGCTGTTTTAAGTGGGACATACTTTTCTGTTTGCCCTTTACACAATTGTTTATTCTTCTGATGACTCCAAGGATACCACAGTAGCTTCCCAGCAGACTCTACTGATTGCAGTTTCTTGGAATGTGTTTTTCCTAGGTATGGGGACCAGCCCTGGCTGAAAAGCAGCTGAGTCATTTGCTTTTGGATCCTTGTCTGTTTGAGTATGATAGTCCCAGCATTATCAGTTTGGCCTTTTCCATACCATGATCACACCTGAGGCCAACAGCATTGTGTTAGTGCCTTCTCGCAGACTGGGCTTGGCCCTTCTTAGGTGTCTTTTCTTCTAGCTGATCAACCACGGAGACAATAAGAGCCTGACCAGCCCCTGTGTGCTGAACAACACTATCTGCGCTGTTGTTACTGTTGCTGTGGACATCAGCTGCAATCTCTGCTCCGCTTAGCTTTCATCTTGTCTGTGCTAGTCCTCAGCAGGCCAGTTTCCACCTGTCCTCCTTTCTCATCACTTTCTTTAGTTCTCATCACTGTCGCTTAAGTTGCCTTTCATGTCCAGGGTTGTTCTGTGTAGACTCTCACCTCCCTTGAGCCCTTATTGTTTTAGGATTCCTGCTTTGATCCACCTTTCACTAAACTAAGAATGATCTCTTCTACCGACCAAGAGAAACATTTCTTTCTCTCAGTAGATAAGTTCTCAGATAAACTTATGTACTACAAGTGTTCTGTCCATTCTTTTCGTTTTCCTGTTTTATGCAATATTCATTTCATTTACCAAATGACTCTAAGAAGGCAGTTGCATGCAGATTCTTTCTAAGAACTAACAGTACACAGAACAAAATCTCACTTAAATCCTATCCCAAGAGTGTCTACCTCTTGTATTTAATTGTAACATCCACATATAACATTTACATGTGAGAAGATTTTTCCTTTCAGCTTCTCAGCATGGAAATTGCCAGATGGAAAGAGACACCTTCAATCCAAGGTGAAGACTGCAGTTAAAGTTTTCTCTGAAGCGTTTCCCCACAGGAGGCTCTTGTATTCCAGTCAACGAAGTAGTACAGAAAATCACTGGAGTGTGAAAGTGTGTTTTAATGTTTAGAAAGAGATAGATTTTTTTTTCATTTGGGTTCTATTCTAGACCAAATTAAAAAAAAAAAGAGCAAGAAAAGTTTGCAAAAATATGTTGAGCCAGGGGCTGGAGAGATGTTCAGCAGTTAAGGACACTTGCTTCATTATCAAGAAGACTGGTCTTGAGGTCCCGGCATTCTCTAGGCCAAGCACTCTGCATGTAATTCCAGCTACAAGGGATTCCAGTGCCCTGAACTCACACACATGTGCACATGTACAACAACAACACATACTCAAATAAAGAAGAGAAAATTTATAACATTTGAAGACTATCTTTCAATACTTAGGCTAAACTTATTAGGTTTCATATTGAAGACATCAGAAAGGTTCTGGCGATTTTAATTTCATATTAATTCCAACTTCAATCTGTGGGAAGAGGATTAAATGGATTAATAATGGTGCAGTGGAGACTAGAAGAGTCAGGATGCCTTTTAAAGAGGTGAAAACCATGAGATACGTAGTTTAGGTTAGTTAAAGAAGGTGTCTATGTTCTATGTCCTCTCACCTCCCACCCCCTTTTCACCACATCTGATCCTCATCCTTGTTTCCCTCTCCATTCTATCTCCTGCCCAGTTTCCTCTCTTCATCCACTTCTGCTGTCTATTTTATTTTCCCTTCTGAATGACATTCCAGCAACCTCCCTTTGGCCATCCTTATTACTTAGCCTCTTTGGGTCTGTGGATTGTACTATGGTTATCCTGGACTATAGGTCTAATATCTTCTTATAAGTGAGTACATACCACGTGCACCTTTCTGGGTCTGGGTTACTTCACTTGGAATGATCTTTTCTAGTTCCATACATTTGCCTGTAAATTTCATTTCTTTATTTTTAATTGCTGAGTAGTATTCCACTGTGTAAATGTACCACAAGTTCTATATCCATTCTTTGGCTGAGAGACATATAGGTTCTTTCCATAGTCTGTCTATTATGAATAAAGCCTCTATGAGCATAGTTGCTGGGAACAAGAAGGGAAGCTGGGGAAGAGCATCTCTTGATCAAGGTGGAGGCCTGCAACAGGGTGGGCTCCTGGGATGATATTGGTGTGACTCTACCTGAGAATCCTAACAGGGCGGGAGGGGAATGAAGACTTGAAGTGACCACCTCCTAGCCAGGCAGAACCAGTGAAAGGAGGGGAACAACAACCCACCTACGAAACCTTTGATCCAAAAATTACCCTACCTACAAGAAGTTCAGGGATACCAAGAGAACAAAGATCGAGGGAAAGTCGAACCAAAAATTGGCCCAACCTGAGACCCATCCCATGGTAGAGGGCCAGCCTCTGACGTTAATAATGGTGTTCTGCTATGCTTTCTGACAGGAGCCTAATGTGACTGTCCTCTGGGAGGCTCCAGCCAGCAGCTGGATAGATGCTGGGACTTGCAGCCAAACTCTGGATCGAGCTCTGGGGGGTTCTGTGGAAGTGTTGGGGAAAAGATGGGAAGACCTGAAGGGGACAGGAACCTCACAAGAAGACCAACGGAGACAACTAACCCAGTCCCTCTGGGGTTTTCGGTGACTGAGACGTCACTAAGGAGCAAGCATGGTCTGGACCTAGGCCATCTGCACACATGTAGCCAGTAGAGCGGCTTTGTCTTCATGTGGGGTGCCTGGTGAGTGTGTGGGGGGGGCCCTCCCTGTTTCTAACCTGGACTCTGTTGCCTGCTTTTAGATCACTTCCCCCTGGCAGGGCTTCCTGGCTTGCCCTCAGGGCATGAAGATATGCTCAGTCCTGATGTGACTTGATGTGCTGGGAAGGGTTGATATGGGGAAAGGGGCTCCCATTTTCTGGCAGGAAAGGGAGAGGGGGAGGGAAAGGAAAAGAAAGGGGGGCTGGGAGGAGGGAAGGGAGGATACACTCTCGGTATGTAAAGTAAACAAACTAATATAAAATTTTAAGAAATGGTGTCTGTGGGTTGCAAGGGATCAATACAGGTGACTAAAGTAGTAAGTGGGGAGGGTCGGAAGACTTAGCAGTTTATAGGTAATAAATATGCATTAAGGGATGGGGACTTTACAGACAATTTGCAGTTTACACAGGAGATACACAGAGATGTACTGCTCTTCAACCATGGGTGTGCTACCTGAAACACTGTGGTGTCCCCTGCTCAGTTTCCTGGGCGCTCAGGCCATTTCCCATTCCCATGTTCCACCCCTCCTCCTTTCCAATAGCTAAAGGACTAACTGCCGGGCCACAGAAAGCCACAGAGACCCGACTGTGGGTACCCACCCAATACTGCTTATTAAATAGTTTTAATATCACCTTTGACTTGAATGGATTTAGTAAAATTAGGTTCAAAATACCATTTCTCCATTCTCGCCTTCTTAGCTGTCTGAGAAATGAAATTACCAGCAAGGCAAAGCAAGCCCAGGCAGGGATTTATCAGATGTTCTGCTCTAAAGGATGAGAATTCCAAGTGCTAGCCAGAAGGCTAAGATTTTTCCATCATCAATATATCAGGCTTACATCTCAGCTTTGGAATTTAGATTAGGAAAATGCCAGTTCTGTTTTCTGCCTAGTGAGCTGCACTGATGGCCAGAGCAGGTCAGTTATCATAATAGTAAGTTAAATTTTGTGTTCCCCATTAAGTCCTTTTGTCTTAGGATTTGAACCTCTAAAAGAGCAAGTACCTGCCTGAGTTGTTATAGTAATTACAGAGTTTGAATAGCATGTACTCACGTTATTTGTTTCTAGCTCACTTAAAACTATCAGGATCTTCAAACCGGACGAACAAAAACTAAGCCCTGGGCACACGTTTTTCTCCTGTATTTTAGATACATTTCTGTTCCCTTGTGTGCTGCTTGCCCTTATGCGATCTGAGGGTGGTGCTTAGATGGGGGTGATAGTTGTAGTTGATGAGGAAATCAGTGTTGACGTTAGGGCCTTAGTTTTAGGGGATGTCTTTGTGTTCAGAGACACTGCATCTTAAATGTAGTTGTCCACCCCTCAGTGGCAAAGCCCAGTTGCCACAATTCACCCTTCCACAGAACAGCACACTCAGAGCAGCACTTTGGAACACAATGGACACAGGAGTGATCCTTCGCTTTGAATAAACTTATCACCTGTACTTTAAGAAAGCTATAATTGAAGAGCTTTTAGTGTAATTTTACTTTAATGGTACAAGAAAGTGATATTGGTTTTTTGCTTAATCCATTTTAAAAAATACATAGTAAGTTCCTGCCATGGACAGAAGACAGATCTGAGTATATCAGGGGAAGATAAAGATGAATGAAATGGATAGGTGATGATAACACAGGAAAAAGAAATTACAAACAATTTTTTATATTTAAAAAATACTGAAATAAACACACACACACACAAACAGTACAAGAATCAAGAACTTCTTTATATAACATATTCATTATACTTTCACAACCAGAGCAACATATCTGAGGTAGTTATCATTATAAAGAAAAATACATTTAGCTCTTTGGTTTTTTGATTTTGCTCAGGATTACTTTGGTTATTTCCTACTGCTTCCATGTTGGGTGATATTTACTCTTCATAACATTTTTTTTTTTTTGTGGTAGAATTACAGGCACATCACTACCTTATATATATAAAAAAAGATGAAACAACTGGGGAAATAAACTAACTTGCTCAAGGTCCAGTGTGCAGTAATTACAGAACTTTAGTTTCAAACTCAGACAATACTACAGCTAAATCTATATTGC
This sequence comes from Meriones unguiculatus, assembly GCF_030254825.1. Classification (NCBI taxonomy): domain Eukaryota; kingdom Metazoa; phylum Chordata; class Mammalia; order Rodentia; family Muridae; genus Meriones; species Meriones unguiculatus. The sequence goes on along the minus strand of NC_083358.1, from coordinate 77,771,396 downwards.
TATATCTATATGGTATTTATTTTCCAACCTGACATAAAGTTTTAAGAAGATACATTTTGAATAAGTCAGGTTCTAGGACTCCATATGTATAAAGCATTTTTCAAGTATCAAGTTGATACTTGATTCGGTTATTAAAAGTCATCTATTTCTTTATTGGTTCAGAAGTCAGTTTAGGAGATATTAACAAATTCCTGACAGAGCTAGAATCAGAATAAAGTGTCCTAACACCTTCTTGTTGAGCTAAGTCTTCAGGCATAGGGAAGATACTTTGACTCTTAAACTTTTGTTGTTGTTGTTGTTGTTGTTTGTTTTTGTCACATGATGGAGATGAGGTATAGACTGATATGCTATGCATCAGTGGAGACCTGATTGGGGAAAATAATCTGTGAGAAAATCTGGCAGGAAGCTGGAGGTGTGACTAAAATTTAGAATTTATTTCTGTGAAGAAGGATAGACATAGAGATTCATCATTTTGTGTATGGGTGAATTGATTTTCAATAAGCAAGAAAGTTACTTAATTCAGAAAAGGATTTATTTTTAGAAGGAAAATAAGAAAAAAAATGCTTAATATCACAAACTTCTCTAGGCTATATTCAGGAGAAGGAAAGTGGATTATTCCCCAGCATTAAATTAACTAAATTATACTGTGAATGTTAGGTGAGTGTTGCTTAAAGGTCAGTAGAAGGAGAGTGGCAAACAATATCAACAAAGGCACTGCCTTCCTCAGGTTGATGTGAATAAATAAATATGAATGAATGAAAATACACAAATAACGGTCACTCAGAAGGTGACGTCAGTGCTGTGGAGAAAATGCAAACACAGCTACAGAGAAAGAAGAGTGAATTCTCCAACACAAATGAAGGTGAGGGGGTAGAGATTTGGTACTGCAAGTTGACTGATGGTCGTGCTATTTTTGGCCTCCATGTCTTCACACATTCTATGATAAGATACGATATGTGGCCAGAATCCGCTGAGGATGAAAAGAGCCAATTGCCCTTGCAGTGTGGGTCTGTGTGATTGCATGGTTAGTATGTCACTAACACTGTTGGATTTGGTTGCGTGTAGATCAACTGGGCAGGAAATCGTCTATTTCCCTGCAATAGAGGAATTTATAAATGTATTAGTCCATTAGTTCTTAGATGGACGACTTAAATATGACTCTTAAGAGGAAGTGCTTTATTTTAAATGACAGCCCAGGAGGGCGAGATTGATATGCACCACCATTAGCTGGCCAGAGAACTGCAGAAATAGTAAGCTGAGCCATTGCTACGACTAAAGAAAGTTTAAAGTATCTTGGTTAATATTTAGACTGACTTAGACCGACTTTATATTCATGACGGTGACAGACCTCTGTCAATCCTGTCAATCCTTAGAGGTTAACTTTTCCTGGGAAGTTCAACATCTGGAGAATGAGAAACAGTATCAGGCATGTTCATAAGCGAGGAATACTTTATTAGGAGGAACATTCCAGATTGAAAAGGTAGAGAAAAAATTAGTACATGAAGGACCGGGCCAGTAGCTCAGTGCATTTGCCCGACATATGCAAGGCTCTAAGTTCAATCTCTAGCACCATAAGAAGGCAAATCAGACAAACTAAGACAAGAAACAAAACACCCCAAACAAAACACAACCCCCAATGTGATAGTGTATAATTCCAGTCCCAAAATTCAGGAGACTGGAGCAGGAAGATCATGACTTCCTTTTGACCAGCCTGGGCTACAGAGTAAGACCTTACTTCAAAGAAACACAAAACTCCAGACAAACAAACAAACAAACAAAAGGTAAAGCTAAAGATAGCAGTTCCTAGTTCAGATAAAATTCATGTTGTGGAGGTGAGCGCAGAGTTCACTGGGTGGAAGTGCCAAATAGCTATGAAATTTCTAAGGAAGGAACACTTCAGAAATTGGTATTTGAGAGATGGAATGTACAGTTTCCTCTCTGCATTTTGTCCTTTATAATAGATTATGCTAATTAGTCAATGAAGGGGGAAATGCATAAAGATTAGAAAGGGTTGTGCTCAGTAGCCAGCTTATGGCCTGATGCTGGGTACCGAGTGGGGGTGGTTGGTGAGGAGGCACCTCCCTAGAGAGAACTCCAGCTAGGAACAGGCATGATTGCAGCAGGAAGCAACTCCGCCTGTCTGAGCTTTGAAAAGTACTAACTTTCCCCTGAAAATGCCCAGTCCATACCACACAGAACTTTTATGCAATTAACATCTTTGAATAAAGTTTCAGAAATCAAGAAATATCAGAGCTCAGTTATATGCCTAACAAAGTCACATGTCTGCCTCCAGAGTCTTTTCCTCTAGAATTCTCACCAATATTTGTTTTTTTTTTTAACTTTTAAAAGAATCTTTTCTTTTTTAATATGTGCATTACAGGAAGCAAAACACAAGAATCCAAGAGCTAAGTCACCCAGTCACAAGCAGCTCAGCTCAGTGTGTCGTCCTAGATCCTGCAAGCGTACACACACTTAGGTAATTACGATTATACAGGAAGTACCATGCTCTCCCCCACACCGTGAATGTTAACCAACCAAAAACCCCACGCTACATGAACATTTTGATAACCAAGAATACACCACGCCATCTCAGTCTGTCAGACAAAATTGTAATCCTGGCTTCCGTGGCTACAAAAAAGTCATAGGCGACAAAAATGGCAGCAGGCCTTTAGATAGGTGTACTGGTGCTGTCAGGTGTGAGAGGGTAAGTCCCAGTGCCCAGAGAATGTCAAAAGTAGCAAAACAAGCACCCTAAATATCCTGCTAGCCTTTTGGGCAGGCTGTCTTCTGGGCGTGGCCTTTGTTAATCCTCTTACCACATCCAGAGGACTGGTTTGCAGCTGAACCTAGGGGTCCTTCTGTGCATTTCTGGTAAAAATGCTTGTGTTTATTTTAAGTATCCTAAAAGAGAGCACGTGGTCGAATATATGGTAGAACTGACAGAAAAAGGTTCCTCTTGAACACAGAATTGTTAAGCCATGTCTGGAGAGTGGGAGTTAATTCCTGTTGCTAGGCTGACTGGAGGGCAGAGGGAGGTTCAGAGGGCGAGAGCTGCAGCGCTTGTTGAGACTGGCTTCCTGAGAGCCCCTGCCATTGGTCTTCCAGCTGCTCCATAGGAATACATGTATTGATGGGGGACACCGCTTCCTCCTATGTTAATATGTAGATCTGATGATGAATTAGGAATGCTGAACCTAGTGTGGCCTGTTGCTTTGTTTCCTTGTAAGCTGAGCACTGAGGGAATGCAGAATTTAATTGTAACTTCACCAATATTCGTTTTTAAAACAGGAAACATTGCTGCTACAAATAAAATTTAAAAATGTACTTGGTGTGAGTTGCCTATTAAAACTGCTTCAGCTAAACAATTTTTATTGTATATTATTTTTTTTTTAAATCTCCTAGATAGCAGCCGTAAGGTCTATTTAGAAAATAACTATCAAAATCGGCTGTGCCCGTTTGTATGCTAGGCTCACCCGAACTACAGATTCCTCATCACTCGGGCAGTCCAACGGAACAGGGGTTTCCAAAGTGGGCGTTTGTTCTCAGGGGCGTTTGACACCCTGTGTGCTGGGGCAGGAAACAAGGTTGCTTTTCATTTCTGGGCAGGAATGAATGTTAGTAACACTGAGTAACTGATCGGATCCTGGCCCTTAGGGTGTCAGTCTCGCGCAGCCTGGGCATGAGTAAGGACGGCTGGGTGCGTGTTGGAGCACCTTACACCCTGGAGAGTGAGTGGCAGTAGCAGGCCCGTAGTCTCCACACTCTCGACTTACTGTGAGGTTTTCGTACCCGTCTGTCTCAAGGTGTCACTGATTTTGTTATGATAAAACCAAGATTTTAACTTGGCCTGGTTGTGAACATTGCTTACACTTCAGAGAGCCGTGGTATCTTGTGAACTGTCAAGACAGGTCACACGCATGCCTTTGTTAAGACGAAACATAAAATGGATCCAGTTTCCTAACCTGTTTCTGTGATAGCAGGTGGGTGTGAGTGCTAGGTGTCCTAATGGGGATGTCAAAACAGCGCACCAGTTAAAGTTCATAGTCTACACAGCGGGTGACAGATTAAGTGCTATTTAAAATAAATGTGTGATCTTGGAGGACGTATTTTGAAAATTTGATTTAGAAAATTTCGAGGCATTGTGTGATCTTATTGTCAAAATATGGTGTCACCTCTAAGAGCTCTGCAGAAATGCAGTTGGACTGGGGGAGGGGCAATGGGAGGAGAAGAGGGAGGGTGGGGTTGGGAGGGAACAAGCGAGAGGGGTACAGCTGGGATACAATGTGAATAAATTGTAATAAGTAACAAAATAAACAAATAAAAAGGAAATTAAAAACAAACAAAAATTCTCTTGGAAGTAGGAAATTGAGCTGGGCGTGGTGGTACACGCCTTTTAATCCCAGCCCTTGGGAGGCAGAGGCAGGCAGATCTCTGAGAGTTCTAGACCAGACTGGTCTACAAAGTTAGTCCAGGACAGCCAGGGCTGTTACACAGAGAAACCCTGTCTGGAGAAAACCAAAATCAAAACAACAACAACAACAACAAAACAGAAAACAAACAAACAAACAAAAGAAATAGGAAAATTTAATTTAACTCCCAAATGAAAAGTTTCAGTAGGTTTGAGTTCTGTGCTTAAAAATATTAAAGGCGAAACCAAAAGAGTTTGTAAGAATAACTGGTTTTCTCAGGAGAAACATACATTTCTAGCAAACTTTATTAATATTTTTTTCTGAGTTATACCGATCATCTGTAGCATCACTATATCAGTTAATGGTAGCAAGTTCTAGTTATAGATTGATAATGGTAGGGATCACACATACTGTTCTGTGATGTAGAAGAGCTGGTGTTCCATTCTGGCTGCAGGACGCTATGTTAAGGAGTTATACAGATAGGTGTGAAGATTTGGTAAGTGTAATCCACACACTTTGGAGCATGTCTTCACCTTGACTTGCCTTATCTTTGTAGTGTAACTCTTCTAGCTATGATTGGCATTAAAGTCAAATACATGCCAAACTAAATTTTAAAAGGAAACACATTTCTTTTTGTCTATTTGTGGTGTGTGTATGTGGTGTATGTGTGTGTGTGTGTGTGTCTGTGATGTGTGTTTCTGTAGTGTGTGTGTGTGTATGTCTGTGGTGTGTATATGTGTGTGTGGTGTGTGTGTTTGTGGTATGCACATGTATGTGCTTGTAGTATCTGTGTATGTGTTTGTGTGTGTGTGTTGCTAGAATAGAACCTAGGTCTTTGTGCAAACTATGTAAATACTTGGATTGAGTGACATCCTCCACCCAATAGTTTTGCTTTAAAATATCAGCACCAGTCAAAACTTTTGTGAAATCAAAAGCCCTTAGTATTGTTAATAAGTACATAGAATGCTGTTATTTTACCTTCACCTTTTTTTCAAATTAATCAACTTAAATGATATACTTAAGGTTCTAAAATAACCCGTGAAGACTAAATTCAGATGACTGCAAGTGAACACAACGAAATCAATTCAGTGACATGTACTATATATGTGTCTGTGAATACCAGACACATCTATTTAAAATAACTTCTATCATTCAAAGGGAGATGTCCATCCCCCTTTTCCTCCACTCTCTGGAAATCATCAGTATGCATTATGTCTCCGAGGATTTATCTATCTTGACTATTTAAAATAAATTTAATATTGTAATATGTGACCTTGTTTGCCTGGCTTCTTCCGCTTAACATATTATGGAGGCCAATGGAAGTGAATGATATTGCTGAGATGAGGCAAATGATCTTGAGTGGGAACCCAGACCTGTCTACCCTCAGAATAACTTCTCTTTCCATTGCAGGAACAAATAGCTTTGGTGTTTTCATTAAATGTTTTCATCAATCATTTATGTAGCAACTTTGACCTTGGCTTAACTGAGATTTGCTGTTGAACTCTAAGGAATATTAGTTCCAGAGTCTGAGAGTGCCTTCTAAGAGGCACTGATAGCTGCTAGGCAGGCTGAGGAGACTCTATGATTCTGCCTTTCTCCTGGGAGACAGGTACATGAGTATTCTCTAATTCCCTTTCATTTAACCCCAAGCTTCCCTGAGTTCTGCTATTGTCTTACTAAATAAGCCTGATCTGTGCTAATGATGTAGACCTTTTTGGTCTACAACAGCAGCCAAAAAGATCTGGAGATGTGAACTTGAGTGAAGCTCACTGTGTGTTATTGCAAACATATTCTATGTTCTAGCATCACTAGGATCCCTTTCCCCTCACGGTCCTTTTCTACTTTCCTGGTATCTGAGTTTAAAACTACATTTAGGAGCTAGTAACAATCAGCTGAGTGAAAAGGAAGTCCACAGGAGGGAATCTTTGCCAGTTATACATCTGATAGATCTATGATCCAGACATACCACTTCTTGGCATGTACGTAAAGGAATCCATATCCTACTACAGAGATAACTGGTCAGCGTTGTTCATTGACCTTCTACTCACAATAGCTAGGAAATGGAAACAACCTAAATGTTCTTTGGCTGATTAATGGGTTATAAAAGTGTGGTACATTCATCTATAAAGAAAATAAGATAATGAAATTTGAAGATAAATGGATGGAACTAGAAAATATTATACTGAAATAAGGACATAGATCCAGAAAGACAAACAGCACATATTCTCTCTTAAGTGTGGATTCCAGATTGTTAAATATTTGTAGACTTTCTAGAACTGTATACAGATATGACTGAGAGGCTAGGAGCCAGACAGATAGCCTGGTAGGCAAATAACTATGGAGAAAGGCTATGGCTAAGTAATAAAAGTGTTAAATTTCCAAGTCAGCTGGCATGTTCCTAGTCCTCCTGACTTGAGACAAAAGCCTCTCAGCTTAAAACAAAGGTTGTGTAGGCCTTCTCTCTCTCTCTCTCTCTCTCTCTCTCTCTCTCTCTCTCTCTCTCTCTCTCTCTCCAGTAGGTCTGTGCAGACAGACTGGCAGCTGGACAAATTGGAGCACTGATTAGAGCATGATACACAACAGTTGTGGACTAATCAGCCATCCTGTCTTTCTTCAAGCTGATCAACCCTAGATTAGGGAAGGAAATGTTTTTAGAGCCTTAAAACAAAACAAAAAACCCAAAACAAAACAAAAAACCCAACTCTTGAGAAGATGTAGGATTTTTTTTTTTTTTTGGCTTTCCCAGTATTCCCTCTGCCTTTTCTCCATTTTCCTCTTCCTACGGTACAGAGGGTCTTTTCCTCTGGATGTCTGCTATGTGTATGTATTTTACACCCAATAAATGCCTTTCTTACACTGTTGATTTTGTCTGTTGCTGTCTAAGTGTTTGAGATTTCTACAATGCTACCTGTGGTGCTTGAGGCTTTCCTGACTTTTAATTCTTTGACAGGGCAAATGAACCTCATCAGGATCCCTAGACTATATCATAATCACATCATTATAACTCTAAGAGAGAGCCATTGGCAGATGCCACTTATGGCAGTCACCTCTCATCTGCCTCCCAGACCTATACACACCCATTGCCCCTCTGACATTCACCTTGCTGTCCTGGCGTGATGATTCACAAGTTTTCTTTCCCCTTGCCTAACATATGCTAGACCCTGGGGCAGAGGCCCCGCCCAAAGAGAAGGAGAGGGTTAGACAGAGAGAGAGACAGACACACAGAGAGAGTCTGACTCCAGGCAAACAGCTCTGTACTTTGATTTGGAGACAGTATGTCAGCATTACAAGGCCCTATGGTGACCAGAGTTTCAGAGAAACTTTAAAGCTCCTTTTCTGGATTCAGGTTGAGCCTAAGAGGAATTAAGTGCATTTGTATGAAAAAGGCATTCACTATGGCAGTTCTAGAACAGCTGAAATAATCTCTGTGGAGCAGGCAGAAGAAGGATCTCTGTGGATCCTAAGATGCTAAGGGAGTTAGAGAGAGGATTAAGGATCACATATAATCAGCAGAGCTCAACCTTCTGCATTTACAGGAAAGTCATTTGCTTAACAAAGTGAAGCTCTAATTTGTGAAGCAACCTTATTTACATAAACAATTTTTTCCCAGATACTGAGGTATCAATCATTCCAGCACAAATATTACGGTTTTCAAATAGCACTGGAGGTTTTCAGTCTCTTGCTCCTCCACCTTTGACTCATGCAGGATGCATGAATTAAGACATGGAAGCAGGGTTGTCCAGTCACTAAGACCTGGTTTCTTATTCTTTATTTCCTTTTTTCTCTTTCTTTCTTTCTTTCTTTCTTTCTTTCTTTCTTTCTTTCTTTCTTTCTTTCCTTCTTTCCTTCCTTCCTTCCTTCCTTCCTTCCTTCCTTCCTTCCTTCTTTCTTTCTTTCTTTCTTTCTTTCTTTCTTTCTTTCTTTCTTTCTTTCTTTCTTTCTTCCTTTCTTTGACATAGGGTATCTCTGTGTAGCCTTGGCTGTCCTGGAACTCACTCTGTAAATCAGGCTGGTCTGCCTGCTTCTGCCTCTTTGGTGCTGGGATTAAATGTATGAGCCACCATTGCCAGGCCTCCTGGGATGTTTTTATCCTATAAAAAAAATTTTTTTTAAAAGATGGGCTAAAGCCTTGTGTTTTTTTTTTTTCTCTTTCATTTAACAATGTTCCAAATAGCTCACCTAGTCAGCCTGTTCTGAAGATGAACAAGCACCCCTCCCTGCCCTTTGTCTCCTGGGGTCTAGGATATGCCTCTAAGAGTTACTGAACATTTCCTAATGCTGGACCAAGTTCATTTGTTCCTTCTTCATCCTGGATTTGGGATCAGCTATTTTCTCGAAGAGCCTTACTTTCGACTGGGAATCATCTGTGCTTAAAGAATATGATGAGACTGTTTGGGAGCCAAGCATTTTATCTAGGACTGATTGTCATAACCTATTTCAAAATTCTTAAAAATATTGCTCTTTATTAGACTTTAGAACCAATCTAGAAGAATTTAGATCAGTAATTTTTCAGGTTTCCTTTTCTTTATGTATACCTATCAGTAAAATGTACTCATGCCCTTCTGTCATTATGGGTGCATTTGTTCATTAATGAACAATATACAGAATATTATATTAATTTACATTATTAAAAAGTTACCTCAAAATGGAAATGGGCCTTATATAATTCTTTCTTGTCCCTCTTACCTGCATTGTGGGATGTGAAGGTTTGTTCTCCAGTCCAGGGAAGACTGGCATACACTATGAAGTTCAATGTTACGTGCTGGGCATTCAGACTGCTGTAATCCTGGCACTAGCTCACCTAATGTCTTTCCCATCTCAGACACTGAGTAGATAGTGTGAATTCACTTTTTGACAAAATCGTTTCAGTGTTGCAGTGACGATGACTATTTCTAGTCAAAATTCTCTTTATAACCGTACGTTAAAACTCCTGAGTGTGGTGGGTGACTTGATTATTCTGCTTAAGTGTAAACTTGCAAATAATAACAAGCAAGAGGCCACTCTTTGTTAGTCTCTGTGCATCAGCACTACAGGATAGAAGAGTCCTGTCAATCTTTCAAGAGCTGAAGTTCACATAGTCCTGGGGATTTAACATGGGGAACTTTTGTTTAAAACTTCAACTTTAGGAAATGTCAAATATTTGCTTATGATTAGGGATGAGAGGCTTGTAGAAAATGCTTTCGAAGTTTTATTTTAAGTCACTATCTTCCCAGTTAGAATAATAATATTTAACTATTTCGTTACCTATGTGTGTAGCATAATCTATTATCTGGATAAAAGGTATTTTCTGTGCTTGGTTTTGAACTTCAGCACTGTGTCTTCATCCAGAAAAAGTGTATTTTTAAGAATATATTTGTGTTTTAAAGTAATTTAATTTTAAGTGTATGTTTGTGTGCACGTGTGTATCTGTGTCTGTCTCTGTGTGTGTATGTTTATGTATGTGTATGTGTGTGTGTGTGTGTGTGAGTGTTTGTGTGTATGTAGGTGTGTGTATTTGTATTTGGATATGTTAAAGTGCCCAAAGAATTCAAAGGCATCAGATCCCTAGGGCTGGAGTTTTAGGAGGGTATGAGCCACTCAACATGGTTGCGTGGGATCAAATTCCAGCCCTCTGCAAGAATATCAGGCAGTCTTAACCACTGAGCATTCTGTCCAGCCCCAAGAATAGATTTCTTGCTACTATATTCTTAATAAAATAAACTAGGCCCTTGCATTTTAAAATAAATTGTTCAATACATTTTTTGTTAAGTATTAAATACAGTTATAGTTAAGAATCACATTTTTAATACTAAGGATATATTCATTAAGAATATTATATAATTATGCTTGTAAACATCACGTACATTTTCTGTGTTTTTCAGGGCTGGGAAACCATAGATAATCAGCTTGTTAGTTAACTAACTATTAGTCTGATAAACACCCGCAAAAGCAACTTAAATAAGAAAGATATTTGGACTCATGGTCTCAAGAGGTTTCCATCAAGGCCATCTGCATTCATAACTCAGGTCCTGAGGAGAGGCAGGCTACGGTGGTAAGGACATGTAGAGGATGCTTAACCCTGAAGGGCAGGAAGCAGAGGAGGGTAGCAGTGGACAAGTTACCTATTCAAAGACACTCCCCCAAGACCCCTTGCTTTTATCTGCCCAATAATGCAATCATATTAGTGAGCAGGTCATGGGATTATTCCATTGATTAGGTCAGAGTCCTTAGGACCCAGTCATGTTGGGGAAATCTATCGACCGACCACCAGGCCATCACACTGCCTGTGAGAGGCAATCCATATGCAAAGCAGAAAATCAGATACTCACTGCTTTATATTTTTGTGAGGCAAATGTTTTCCTCTTCCAGCAGTTATACTTGATTACTGTCACCAGAAAGCAACCATTGACATAGCCTGCATTAAAGATTTTCACTGCCTGAAGATTAAACATTGTTGACCATGAGGTTGTGCTGTTACATATTATTCAACTTTACAAAATAGTTTCTTCTTCTTTCAATTTTTCCTTCATCTAGAAGTGTAAGAAACATTCTCTAGCCCATAGGACATAGACAAATAGACAGTGATCTGGAGTTGACCACAGGGCTATACTTTGTTTGCTTGTTTTTTTATGATGACTTTATTTAACTTATAAAATATTTGTTAAAGAAGGATATCTTACTCATTTGTCTACTGCTGTGATAAAACACCATGGCCAAGGCAACTTAAGGAAGAAATGGTTTATTTGGCCCGTGGTTCCAGAGGGGTACTAGTCTATGATGGTGGAGCAGAGGTAATGGGCTGCCTGCTGGAGCAGCAGCTGACAGCCCACATCAAACCTCAAGCAGGAGGCAGAGGAACAAATTGGGGACGATTTGGCTTTTTATATATCAAAGCCCTCCTCTAGTGATACGCTTCCTCCAGCAAACTGCACCTTCTAATCCTACCCAAACAGTGTCACATAAGTGGGGACCAAGTCCTCAAATGCCTGAGAGTATGGGGGGAAATTGTATTCAAACCACCACAAAGGGATTTGCATTGGCTAATTCAAAGGAAACAGGAGAACCTTGACTTAGTAGAGATCACTGCATAGTCAAGTTCAAATGTGTAAAGATTTTAAGGAGTAGGGCCATGATTTGATAGTCCTCTCATCCGAAGTATAGGTTGAATCATTCCTATATAATTTCCTTGTCTTTTAAGGGGCTCTCTTTCTCTACTTGCAAGCACTGAGTGAATTGGACTCAGGCATGGAAATCAATTGGAATGGTCAGTGATGATAGTTGTAGTTTTTAATCCACATGACAAATAGAATTATGCAGAATGTTCTCTGAAACATTAATGCTGAACAATTTCATAGCACTTTAACTTTTGATTACTTTAACGAATTTGTCTGCATCTAAGGCTTGTGAGGCAAATATGATTACTATGTCATTCTCAGTGGAAGAAATTGAGACAATTTTAAACAACCTTCAACAGGCTAAGACACTGAAATGACAACCTGAATTATTTCCTTTTGCATTTCAAATCTTTCCATAGTGTGTGTGTGTGTGTGTGTGTGTGTGTGTGTGTGTGACCATTATGCATGTCTAAACACACTCTAGCATATAACCAACATACTTAACCACCTTAAAACATCATCTGCCTTTCATGTGTCTGAAAAGAAATTCCAAACAGCACAGAGAATGTATTACATAAATATGAGATAGGGAACTTGAGTCATTTCTCTAGTGATTTTTAAGAACTTCTCGGTCATTCTTCTGATTCAGAAACCAGTTTCTGAATAATTACCAGTACAAGTTCAGGAAACTAGGACCCTTCAGGCTTTTCTTAGAGAAACCTGTTGTATCTTTCCTTTGCTTCTTTTTCTCTAGTTTATAAAACATTTTTCTCTATATGGAAATATGGGCAAATATTTGCAACTGTGATGGAAACAGGAAGGGAAGTTGAGACGGACAACATACACAGGTCATAGAGTCAAAGCTACTTCTGGAAAAAAATATCTTAGGATGTTTCCACTATGAGAAAGATATATACATATGGGCAGAGAAAAGCTATCATTACTAAGATAACCTGAATTACATGCACTTTTTCCAAAGTCAACATTCTTATTTCCATGTGAAATGTAAACCCCATGATTTCAAGACTTTTAGCTTTTACAGATGCTCAAAACTAAAACTGAGGAATCAGGAAGCTAGTTTTGAACTTTTTATTTTATCAAGATAAATAAGTAATTGACTTCTTTCACTGGCATGTTTTGCTTATATAAAGGATATTTTAAAAATCAAGACACTAAATTTAAAAAAGAATACATTTTATTTTAATTTTTTCTTCTTTTTTTTTTTCATCCTTTTTTAGTGAACACAAGAAAATTCAAGTTTCCCTTGGTAACTTGCTAAATTGCTTTCTTGTACTGTGGAAAGGGTGTGTCTGCCAGCCTGCCAGCCTGCCAGCCTGCCAGTCTATCTATCTTGATTTCTGTTCAAAAAAGGAAACAAGACCTTGGGTACATGTGGAAACACTAAGCTAATATTCCTCATGAACAGGGTCCCCAGGCTTCTAGGGTGGTTGGTTAGGAAGCAGCTTAGCATCTGAAGGGAGAGGAGGCTGCTTCGCCAGGGGCAGAGGGACTGACTGATGGCTGGTCTGGCTGTTCTCTACTAGCCATGCTGGCCTATTCTCATCATTTTGTTTTTAGCTGTTGAAAAAAAAAATTCAATTTTTTTGACAGTGAATTCATTGAAAAGTTATTTTCAAGACTTCATAAATCACAGAGATTGCTAAAACATTATATTTCTTACATCTCATGTAGCATCTACTAACTTGCTTTTATGAGAGAGCTCAGTAATTAGGATTATTATCGTAACACGTTGAAGACACATTTTTTTTCTAAGTCATGTTTTTAGTCATCTTAGTTTGCTATTCTTTTGTATGCTCGAAGATTTGATCCAGAGTCAGGTAGTCTAGTATAACTGTGTTGTGGTTTATCAAGTCATGTGAAACATTCTGCTAGTCTGCTGTTTTTCCACACCCAGTTACACATTGAGCCGATACCTCTCACTGAACTTCACATCGTTCTCTCTCAACTTTTAACTCTGGAGATACGATCATGAAAAACTTAGAGAAATGTATTTCATATTCACTTCTGGCTGTTAGCAGCAGTCCATAAAACATTCAGCAACCACATGTCAGCAGGAGCGCTATGGTTCTTCAAGCCATTTTTTTTTTTTTTTTTTTTTTAGTCTTTAGATTCTTGGGAAAACTGGTGAGGGGGCTTATTTGATTAATGTTACCCCAGCTTTCAGCAAAATCACATGTGTATGCTCACTAAGACGGCATACAGATTTCAGGAAACTGTTTGAGGGTGGGTGCAGGACCATCCTCTTTTTGCCTGTGTTGTTCTGCTCTTGTTCTCCTCTGTTGACTGATGGAACACTGAATGTTGCCTGCTTCCAACACTGCCCTTGCTCCATCACTTGCTGACCTTGAAGGTCACTGTGATTATGACCCTTACCCAGACCCATCAAAAAACCTGAACATGGACGATCTTCTCTTTGTGACCTCACAAGTTGGGGTTTAAAGAGAAAGTGGTGTGACGCATTGTGACTGTCATTCCCAGAATAACTTGTCCCAGACTTGAGCAGACGTTCAAACCCTAGCCCTGTCCTCGGTGACTCTGTCCCTTCGCCCTGTTCTTAAGATGCTGGCCCTGTTGTCAGTGATGCATTAGGAGGGAAGCCTTGGGAAGCAAACCACAGAGGCATTTGTCCTCTAAGCTCTGAGATTGACTCTTAACACATAGTGTATCTTAATTTAAATCCAAATGGGATCAATTGCGGATCACATTTCTTTCCTTTTCCCATTCATTCTACAGAGCTGTTCTTAGAGGGAAAATGATTAGGTCTAGACCTGCACCCTGGCTGTGCTGGTGGTATTTGAAGCTGAAAAGTCACTCAGTGATTATGAATGGAAGGGCTTTGGAGGATTTACACAACTCAAGGATAAAAGTGGTTTATGGAAGTTCCGGTCATATGCTCCTTCCTTCTCCACTTCAGCAGGTGATCATTCATTTTCATCTCTAATAGAGTATAATAGCAGAAATCTTAAGTTTTACTTTCTGGAGCATGAGTGTCATTTCAGCGAAATAAGGAAATTTAACGGTATTTTAATAACTCGAAGTCATACAATAAATATATTTTAAAGTTACTGTAAACAACATAGAAACAAATTTTATTATGAAAAGTTCAAAAATAAGAAGGTTAAAAATAATAGAAAGTGATAAGCCTTCCTAGGCAGCTAGGATAACTACTTTGGCTATTTAGGTTATGTTGCTTAATTTCTCTAATGAAAGATTAATTAATTGATCATATTAAATGTTGTTTTTTTCCAATAATTAATTGGTTATTTAACCTTGATTAAATGTCATCTTAAAAAGGCACAGGTGAGTAAAAACTATCTTCTCTCTTAGTATCAATAACTTTGGTGATAGAGGCGAACATGGGCTATGACCAAGAAGCATTTGGCCCGAAGAAAGCTAATCAACAAAGCCTGTGAAGTGAATTTTATAATTTCCCAAATTTGCTTCTTTTGCCAATAACTGTTCTATGTTCTTACAGTTTTCCACAACGTGGGTCAAATTTCTTAGAATAAATGTTTCTAGTTACTAGTCCTACCAGTTCTAGAAAATATTATACTGTTGGCCTAGGGGCCAGTCTCTCACTCTTTCCAGGCCAACTTATTTACTCACAGAACAGAGATAATGCCGTCTTTCTGGTTTCAGAGAGTCACTGGAGAGGCTGGATGAGATATTACATAAAGCAACACAAGTGTTATGGCGAATCAAACAAGGAGTTAAAGTTGTACACACCTAAGAACGTAGAGAAATTTATTTTTAAAATATTTCTACTACATGAAGCAGTTCTGCAAGCTCTAGTTTTCCTTTTATGTGAAAAATAAAGTGTTAATGAGCATGAGTATGAAGACTCCAAGTCTCCTGATCAAACATCTCTTGCCATGAATCTTTCAATCTTAATTATGTAAAAGAGTTTTCTATGTTGTATTGTGCTATACAATGTATTTGCTACTGTTTATTGTAGCAAATACTTAATGATATGATAAATGTAACCCCGAGCTGAGAATTAAAATGTTAAATAACTCTCAACCTATAATTATGTTATTCTGTCTCAGTTTTAGATTATTCTTCTGGAAAGAAAGCAACTAAGAATTGCTATAATACTCTTTTCACTAACTGGAAAGAGTAGATACAATGTGTTGTATCTGGCATTTCAGCAGCACATTGGGGGCTGCAGTGAGGGAGCTGAAACTGTAGTAAATTCAACTTTCTGGAATGTGGAACTCCTTCAGATAATAGAAGTCTTCCTGGCATTTCTTTCATGTGAGTTATTTATGTAGAAATAACAGACATGATTCTCCGCCTTCTCACGGGTCCTGGGAGGCAGGAACCTTCTGAAGAGCATATAGATGTGTCTGCATGAGGGCAAAGCTGCTGCCAAGAGTGACAGCATCGAGCTGAGTAGTTGACACTGCTCCAGCTGCAGAAGAGTCCACTTTTCAAGACTTTAGAAAATGAACTGAATATGAACATGGCGTCTTGGCATAAACATGTGCTTTGCTCAGATTCAAGTGGACGTTTCCAAGGCTACAAGAATTATGAAACCTACATATTTCAGAATTGGCTTGTGTAACAGTGTAAGACTATAGAACAAAAAGCAACGATCATTTCTAGCTAAAGCTATACTCTTTGCAAGACGAATGAATGACGAATATTTGGAAGAATCAGCACTATATTTATATACTCTGAAAAACTGACATGTATTTTCAAGTTATTTTGAATCATGAGGTATTATGACCGATTTAATGTCTTAAAAGAATTCAGTTGTACATATTAGGTCTTCAAATAGTGTACTGGTTTTATCCAGCTGGTTATTAACTTGGTAAAATGCAATTAAAGAGTAGTTGGTTTGAGAAGGAGCCTTATTAGGGGGCCAATAGAGAGGACGATAGTGTATAAGTTAGCTGGGGGCTGTGCAGAGCATGTTCTGATTTTGCTGTCTCCTCTCATATTTCTCCAACAGTCTAATTTCAATTTCGCATGTTCCCACACTGTCATTTGGAACTTATCGAGCATGACAGACTTTGTTGAAGAGAATAATCCCAAAGGACACACAGGCATTTCTTTGGCTCCATCAACCTATCAACTTAAATCTAAATTGTTTTCTTTTTATAGGCATGTTCTGTAACAAACAGTTTAGCGGTCACATATTTTCTGTGATATATCTTTCAGTTGGTAATCTAGGGTGGTTTGAAAATCGTATAGAATTCTTTGTTTAGCTCTACTTTATCGGCATTGTGCAATGGCGTAGAAGAGCTGAGGGTAGCTAGCATCAGCAATCCCAAATGCTATGAAGTGGTTCTCAAGCTGTGGGTCATGGCACCCTTTGATGGGGTATCAAATGACCCCTTCACAGAGGTTGCATATCAGGTGTCCTGAATATCAAATATTTATATTACAACTCATAACGCTAGCAAAATTAGAGTTATGAAGTAGCAACAAAATAATTTTATGGTTGGGGTTCACCAGAACATGAGGAACTATGTTAAAGGGCTGCAACATTAAGAAGGTTGAGAACCACTGTTACAGATAAAGAAAGTACATTTTCCTTCTTAAAATTCCCTACAGGACAGGTATGGAATACCAAATAAGTCAGGATGTTAACGTTAATGAGCAAAAGGAGAAACTTTCTGAATGTGGTGGAAAAAATACTACCAAAATGAAAAACTCTAAAATGTTTAATCTAAATACTTGCACATGCTTTTCTGGGGAACAAAGGAAAAGCAAGCACAAAGACGACAACCATATTCTCTCAGTTATTTCAGAATTAGAAAGCTTGCGTCCTAAATGCATGCGATTTTAAATTCGGCTCACATCTTGGTACTTGTAGGAGCTTCCTACAGGAAAAGGAAAGACGTGGAAGAAGTTTCTAAGTTAGAAGAACATAGTTAAATGCACAAAAGGATTGAGGGTAACCAGATCAAGTCTCCTAACTTTTCACATGGCAATCAGCTCATAGAGAAACAACCATCTTGCTTATTGACCCTTTGTTGAAGATTTCTTTCTTCCTTTTTTTTTTTTTTTCTGTTACCTTTTCTTAAATCCAAAAGACAGTAGGTTTTACTATTTTCTTTGGAGAAGTTGGAAGGTGAGAAGGTTGTGTGGTGAAGGAAATAGATTACGTTGATGCTCTTTTTCCTGATAAATGAACTCAGTATTGGTAACTAACCGCCGAGTCCTATTTCCTGTGGAGCCGTTCTGATATCTAAGACCCAAGGAACCCATTGTTGTCCATTTCAAAGGCGAGGAAGGGACTGAGGGTGTAGGTACCAGGCAATTTGACTTATCCTGGCTGTCACATAGAGTGGTTTCTTGGCCTTATTCCAATACTTTTAATTTTTTTTTCCTCAGAGTAGTTTGAAAACTCAGCATCATAAACTACACTCCAACTTCACAGCAGGACTGCCATTTTCTAATCCGGAGACTTTATATTTTTACTTAATTCTCATGAGATGATGATTTTATTCATAATATTTTGCATATCTACATTAAGCTAACATTATTTGTGCTTTCTCTATTCTTTCATTTACTACAAAATTTCTTTTCTCTTCTGTCATCTTTGGCCTTTTAGTCCCCAAAACTTCTTTTCAGTGCTGTACAATGATGTATATAACTTGGAAGAAAAGACTTAATTATTTTTAATTCATTGGTGTTTGGCCTGCATGTATATCTGTGTGAGGGTGTCAGATTCCATAGAGCTAGAGTTACAGATGACCATGTGGGTGACTGGGGATTGAAACCAGGTCCTCTGGAAGAACAGCCCATGCTCTTAACCACTGAGCCATCTCTCCAGCTCTGATATATCAACTTGGAAAAGATGTATCACTCCTTTTGTACAAACTCCCAGTGCCTATCAATTAAAGATGGCACAAGTCTCAGTTGTTATCACTATGACTTTGATATGGACATCTGGGATTGGGTTGGGCTTCTTTAATTGCTTACTTATGGCAACTTGTGAGTCTGGTATTTGCTGTGTATCTGGTTCTACATATGATATTAGATTAAAAGCCCTTAATTGTATTGGCTAAGCACACACTTCCTTCAAATAGAAAATATGTTTTCAGGAAGAAATAAGAGGAAATCACTTTAAAAGCTAGGGACTTGTCAATTTTTCCCTGTTATTTTGTTATGTTTCACCATAAAGAGTTTGAGGAAATATGTCATGTATGTTTATTCTTATGATTGTTATCACCTCTTGCAGTATTACCTCTTTTACTATTTTAATAGTATCATGTTATCGCCTTATTATTTTTTTGTCTTTTATTCATCCAAATCAAACATTATTTTAGTCAATATTTGTTTGGACTTATTCATTATCATTTTATGCTAACATTTGTGTCATTATGTTGCACATCTGCCTTTGATAATGTATTGATATTGAAGGCAATTCAAACTAAGAATTTATTTGAATAAGTTTAAGTAATTTTTGTATTTGCTGTTACTAACATATTTGATTACCATTCTTTCACCTTTTTCTGTGCCGTCTAGATTTTTATTGTTACAGGTTTTGCCATTTTCTTTTCTTCTCTTTGTTAGCTTTGAGTATTTAATGAAGGCAACTTTGAAATTCAGCAGATTCTTCTTCAGCATTCTGAATATAATGAACTATGGGCAGGAGCTGCTTTGCCCAAGGCATTTACATATTCTTAAATGAAAGGAGCCAGGCGTGGCCAAAACAGTGGCTGCAGAATTTTCTTCCCTAAGTCTATTTCTGTAATAACCTTAGACATTTAACTAATTCTTGACTATTTCTTTGTCTCAATGTACTATTTCTTTACCTCAAGAGCAAATGTGGATTTGTATCCTATTTTCTTTGTCTACGTTAGATAGCAATTATAGTCTAGAATACGTATCTTGACTCTCTGCTTTACCTCTGTGATACTGAGAAAAACTCTTCCTGGATTTGTGGATAAACTCTAGCTTCTGTATTTTGTCTTTTAGCCTTGTATACTTAACATCTGAAATGTTGGTGTACATTCTAGCTTCTTTATGGAAGCTTGGTCTTTACAGGTACATAGTACACCAGTTCAATGCATCCTGTTCACTTAATTGTGTATTAGAATGTTTATTATCTCTCTATATGTCTAATCTATCCATCTTCTATCATGTTAATCATCTGCCATTTATTAATTTACATATCAAATGTTTTTCTCTTTCATTTTATTTGTTAGCACAATTTTAGAATCTTCCTTTGTGTCAATTGAAGAAATTTTAATGTTCAGTATTTATAGTTAAACATTTGTCTATCATATTTTCTTTACATGTTTTTGTGAGGAAAATATTTTTGTTTTTTAAATTTATTTAAAGTTTATTTGCTTATTTATGGGAAACCTAAGTGAACATTAATGTAACTGGTGTTTAGGATGAGAGTAGAGATACATACACAGACAGACAGACAGGCAGACAAAGACACAAAGACGTACAGATACACAGAAACACACACACACACATACACAGCAGTATTTGAGTGAAATAGATTTCCATCTAGTTTAAGTAAAACTATCAGTTTCTTTAAAAAGTACTAATCAATGTATTTGTGTGTGTGTTTGTGTATGTGTGCACATGGCATAGGTGGAGGTAAAAAGACAACTTGCAGGAGTCAGTTCTCCTCCCACCACGTGGGTGCTGAGAATAAATTGAGGTCACTAGGGTTGGCATCTAAGGTCGTACCCCTCGGGCTGTCTCCCAAACTCGAGCTCTCCATTCTTTGTCGGAAGTAGTATGTCCACATAGGAGAACTCATGGAGCATATATCAATTGGACTTCTCTTGAGTAATGACAATGACAATGTCATTCTCAGTTCTCATAAACAACATTTAGAGCACTGTGCGTGAACCATCTAGGTGTGTTGATTTCTGGCATAAACATTAAATGTTCCTGGTTTACGAACCAAGCTCATTGTGAATAAGATCACACGCTCACTCTAGAAGACAGCAAGCACCTGACCACAGGTTTTGTGAGTAATGTTCAGCTGTCAGCTTCCCACTGTCCTTTCAAATCCATTTCTCTGCAGATTTCTCACCAGCACTCTAGAGTTTTGAATAATGTATTTGATCCAATTCCACTACCCCACAGGAGAACTCATCAGCAAATATTTATTGAGTGCTGAGCACATCCTGATAGAATATAGATGCCAATGAAGGAGTTGAGCCAGACATCGTTCCTGTTTTATATTTTGATTATATAATATAAGGTCATAGGATGGCATAATTTCTCTTTCTAGAATGAGAATAATGATGCTAGTGACTGATAGTCCTCAGCAAATACCATGACATCTAATGCAGGTTAAAAAAAATAGAAAAAGGAAAACACAGAAAAAGGCTATAGACTCAGTAATCTGCAACAATCAATATGCTATTTATTGACTGATTGATTGATCCTTTTTTCGTCTGGTATGGGATGGCACCACGTTGCCCAGCTGTCTTAAGCTCCTGGCTTCAAGTTGTCCTTTTATGTTCACCTCCTAATTCACTGGAATTACAGTTATGTACCACTGCGCCCACTTTGGGGCTTTCTACTTTAGTGAAAACATACATTGCCATTTGCTCTGAAATGACTGAGATGCTGGACGTGGGGGTAGGGGAGACTTTAAACCAAATTACGTGAACAATAGACAAAAAGCGATTGGAGAAACAGAGTTGCTCACACTTGGATTCCTCAATCCCTACACATCTCTTTTCATGCAAGATGGTGATATTCAGGATGAAATGTCTGCAGTTGTTCTCTTCTTTAAATATGAAGGCAATATTAACTATTTTACTAGAGTATGGCACATGGACCTTGTGCACAGTGAGATGGTCACAGCCTAAGAATGGGGATCAAGACCTTCCCCTGTTCATTATTCACCAAATACCAAAGTCAATGGTAGGTTTCAGTGTTGTTTACTTAAAAGGATCCCAAAGCTATCATCATACCCCAGGGAAGGCCTTTCACATTTGTTTCTGGTCAAATCCAAATGTGAATGGTCTTTAATTTATTTGTTTACCAAGGAATAAATTATAGCTTTTCACACTAAGAATAAACTTTTTCCATCTGTCTCTTTTCAAAATTGTGCTATGCCACGCATGGGGCCCTTCTGAGCCACAGATAGAGTCACATTTCTTTCTACTAACCAAAAAAAAAAAAAAAAAAAGTCCAAAGTTAGCCATTAGAAAGTTAAGTATTTGTTATGGGTTCTACAAATGGAAAATATGGACATGAAATCAGTTTTTCTTTTTCTTGAAAATATGATCCATCTATAAAATAGTAAGACAGCAACATAAAAATGATTTCAGTGTATGATAAATTCATAGCTCTCTACATCAATTTGGGAGAAGACGTAAAAAAAAAAAGTTGGAATTTTGGCTTCTTATCAAATTTAAATCATTACCAGACAAGATCATGTTAAAGCCGAAATACTGTGGTTTGGAGCTAGCTCAATCTACTCCAAATTACCCAACATGAGGTGGGTTTAAATTCATTGAGTTTATGTAAGAATTTAGTATTTTCTCAGATTATTCTGATTGTTTACAAGGAACATGCCCCAGAAGTGCTTGCAGTCCAGAACGGGTGTTTCCCAGGTGCCCTTGGGCCACTTCCTGGTGGAAGACTCGCAGGGATTTCTCCCCAGCTCTGGTTTTAGGTCTGCCTTCTTTCTCGGAGGAGCACCGAAGAGAGAAGCAGAGATGAAAGGAAAGAAGACTTTATTTTTCAACATCAAAACATTATTTATATTCATTCCTCCCTTTATTCCCTGAAGCATGTGAACCTGCAGACTAGTTTATATTCAGTACTGAGGCCACGCATCTCTGTCCACACGCTGTTTTATGCCCTCTTGGGTCTGCTTTCTCAGTCCAGGGCTGTCTTCTTAGACAGTGAGGATGGTGCAGAATTTCGGTCCTGTAGCTGGATATATGGACAGCCTGAGACACGGCCTCATTGCTCCAGTGAGCATCATTCAGTCTCATCCTTGGACAGAGAACTTGGATCACACTCTAAAGCTGCTCTGTGTATTGGAAACCTTAAAAACAAAACAAAACAAAACAAAAAAACAAACCCAACAACCTGTGCTAGCCCTCAGAACAACTGTCATCCATATGCAAATATTCCTGAATTACAGAAAAATTGTCTTCTTTTTCTTATGAACTGTATATTCACCCATCTCATAAAAAAGTTTAATTTTCCAGCAAGCCTTTGGGTGATGCATAGTATAAGGAAAACAAGATGAATGCCCCTCCCTGTTCTTAAAAATCCCATTTACTTTTTTTTTTTTTTCCAACAAGGTTACTTTACTTCATTTTTATTTCTTTCCTTCTCCCACTGCTGTTTTGGTCCCCTGGCACTGACACACGGCTTAGAGCAGTGGTTCTCAACCTTATTTATGCTGTGACCCTTTACTAGAGTCCCTCACGTTGTGCTGACCATTAACCATAAGATTCTTTTCATTGCTATTTCATAACTACTTTTGCTCCCGTTATGAACTGCAATGTTAATCTCTGTGTTTTCTGATGGTTTTATTGCCCCCTCCCCCATGAAAGGGAATCAACCCAAATGGTTCACAACCTACAGATTGAGAATCACTGGTTTAGGGGACCACAGAATGCAACGTTCCTTCCGGATGAATTTGGCTACGTAGAGACTCAGTGCACTAGCCAATGGGCTGTACTAACGAGATGGATACAATCTGCTATGTAGAAACTCAGTGCACTAGCCAATGGGCTGTACTAATGAGATGGATACCATCTTTGTCCCTTTGTTTTCGTCTTTCTTGTTTGCTTCTGTCTTTGGCATAAATACAAGACCACGGTAAGGTGGGGGAGCTAAAACATCTTTGTTTGCTGCACAAACCAGTGGACAACAGTGCCTTGGAGTTGTTTGATGCAAGAGCTGTTGTAAATTGTTCCCTGAGGACCTTGTTGAGCATGGCTAGCATGGGAGTGACCTCTCCGGCATAATTTGCTTACGTGAGAAGAAAGGTCCGGCCAATATGAACTGAATTTTACTATAAACCATGTCTTACACATACTGTAACTCAAGACACTTTATGTCAAATTATAAATGAATATGAATATGTAAGATAACAGAAAGCAATTGCTAAGCTATGTGTCAGCAGGTATAATACATTCAATTAAATTATTCTTATATTACCATAAGGTATCAAATCTTCCCCCTCCCCTTAGGAAATGCACACAAAGGGAGGATTCCATAACACATGGCACAAAAGCAGAAACTAAAATATGTTGGTGATGGAAAGCAGATGAAGAGACTGAAAAAAGGAGTGGGAGTGATCTAATAAAACACGCAGTGGGTGAGACATGGGAAATGGCACTGCAGATGCAGAGGGGCTGCTGGCTGGCTGTGATGAGCGTCTGTGTGGCTGGTAGTTGGTGCTGTGAAATCATGACATGCGTTTTACTTATGTTCCATGAGTTTCTTGTGCCTTTTTGCTGCGCAAGTGGAAATGACTGGCATATGTGCATATGTAGTTATAAATTATCGTTTATTGTTTTAAGATTTTCTCAAATAGCCCTTTACTACTTCTGTAGGAAAAGGTAACTGAGTAGTCTGAAAGAAATCTGATGTCTTCTGCCAAATTTCAGCCCCATTTTGGGTCACTAAAATGCAATTTGCTTTGAGTCTGCACAGAGTTAATTTCATGTGATTATGTGATTGCCTGATGATTTCCTAGAGTAATCCATGGTCACATTTGACTTTTCTTTTTACTATCGGGAAAGTCTCCTGTATGTTCACATTAACTTGTGTGGTTTAAGCCTAATATTTAATCACATTTTAATATAGATGTAGTTGTTTTACTTCCTTTGTAACCACTGTTCTTAAAAAAAAAGGCAGTCTAATGTTAAGACAAGGAATATCCTTTTATTATGAAGTTTATACATGTGCTAAAGTGTGTGTGTGTGTGTGTGTGTGTGCTTAGTTCTACCAAGAGTCTGTGATGGAGGTGGGCTCATTAAAACCTGACATCATCTCACCTGTGATTTGCTGAACAGCTAACAGAACGCAGCTTTTTTGATTTCTAATTCTGAAGCCTGGGTGTGGATGAAAACTTTTGTGTATGTGAAACCTCAATTATACAGCGTTTTGGGCACTCCTCACAAAAGCATTCCAATATAACAATTTTAGGTAGCTCAGTCTCCATGTGGATCTCCAAGTGAGGGGAGCAGGGGCTGCCTCTGTCATGAACTCAGTTGATTGCTCTCTGATCACTTGCCCCTGATGATGCAGCCTTGCCAGGACATGGAGGAAGAGGGAACCAGGCAGTCCTGATGAGACTTAACAAGCTTTGGATGGATGGCAATAGTGGAGAACTCCCCCTTTCAGTGGACTAGGGGAAGGGGATGAAGGGAAGAGGGAGGGAGGGTACGACTGGGGGAAGTTGAGGGAGGGGGCTTCAATCAGAATATATAATGAATAAATTGTGAAGAAAAATAAAAAATAAAAAAGTTAGTTTGAGAAGGGAGCCATTGTTCAGAACAAGGAACATTATCATGCATATAACACTTTCTAAAATCTAAATCATTCATAATATTTCCAAATTAATTTCAGATGAGAAAAATGTAATTAATTAACTATATATGTATATATGTATATTTAATACTGAGCATCTGCAAGCTTCCTCTGGCAACAATACTTCTGTCTATCTCAGAATAGTTTGTGAAAAAAAATTTTTAGGGATCTGAAAACTTTAGGTTGCCAGGTTAGTGATGTCATATACATTTTAGGTTGTCAAGTTTGGGAAAGAGATCAACTTCATTCCATGTTTGTGCTGTAAGATTTCCTGGCCTTTCAAGGGTACGGATACAGTGAGTGGGCTTGCTACCCTTTGTACCATCTGTTTTTTTCTCACTTGAGTCCACGCTGCAAGGCTCACTATCAGATTTGAAGTCGCTTTGTTCATATTAGTAGTTTTTAGTAAATCATCAGAAAATGTCTTTCTCTATATATTTCTAAGTTTTATCCTAGAACTTGGCATGTAGTTAAGTGTACTAGAGAATAGTTAACATTTATAAAGCCTGCAGAGGTTTATTCTTCATTTGGTGATTTCAAAATATCAGATTATCTATTATTACTTATCAAAGTTTCTACCTTCCTCTTAATGAATCATTGCTATTGGCACGATCTATTTTTGTTGTTGTTGTTATGATTTAATTCTCAATAACAGGAGAATGTTCTTTCTTCATCTATCATCAGTTTGTATCCTAATATCTGTGTCATGAGGTTCAGCCAGGTAATTCTCATTGGTGAACATTTAGCGGGTAGCACATTGCTTGAACCTTCACATTGTTTGTATTTTGGCGACAAGAGCAGGGCACTATTGGTACTTCTGTGACTAGCATGTATGAAGTAGGTTGAGAGAGAACGCAGGCTATGTGGTCCCAGCCGGGCCTCAATCATTGTTGGGTGTGTCTTTGTGGAATGAAGTCAGGTGAACATGGGGTGTTGAGTTTGCATGCAGGTTGTACATCGTGGTCTAAGCCTAAAGTCTGGGGGTGGAAGCTGGAGTTGGAGAGGTTATATGAAGAGGAAGATCAGTTGGACTCACCTGGCTTGATGCTGGACTGTGTTTGGGTGTAGCTCAGAAAGAGGTCTGTAGGCTGGGAGCTGGTGGCGCATATACTGGCCAGAGCCTGGAGGGTAGAGGAAATGCAAGCAAGGGTGGCCAAACTAGGACACAGCACTAAATGTGGGAACCTGGCTAGACATGGGGGCTTGAGGAAGGCACATGGGGAGTCTGGATGACTCACTCTTCAGACATTGACAAAGAATTACAAGGTCTGACCAATTAAAGAGAACAGAATTTGGCTCAAAAGGCCTACCCTACTTGTTTTTAAACAGACTTTTATGAATCAAATCAAGTCACTAAGAATGCTCCAAATTTATTTGCTCCAAATCAGAAGCCTTGATTTAGCAGATGTGTAACCAAACCCCTGGCGCTCCATGCATCGTCCAGTTGAAGGATACATGAGGAAGGCTGTTGGTTCCCAGTAGTTCCTGCACATTTGGCTTGCAGAGTCCAGAGCAATTTCATATAGGTTTCCATCAGGATCCCTCAGATTTCATCAGGCCACAATGATTCAGATATGTTCAGACATGATCCAATATATTGGCATGCAGAAGTCTTATGATTTCACTCAGAAACATTCCAGTTGAAGCGGCACTTCTCAGCTAGTGTTCTACAGACAGGGTTTCTGGTAGCCTCTAACGGCTTTCTCAGACAGACACTGGTTGAGAGGTTGTGAGCTGTAGTTTTGCATCTACTCTTTTTCTGATGGACAGAACTGAGGTTTTGTTTGGCATTGGTGAGGGGCAAACCTTCCACCTACAACTTCATGTAGTGATTGAGAAACAATCAAAATCTAACTGAAGGCTTCTTTCTTTCTTTCTTTCTTTCTTTCTTTCTTTCTTTCTTTCTTTCTTTCTTTCTTTCTTTCCTCTCCTTACTCTCCCCTTTTCCATCCCTTCTTTTTCTCTTCCCCTCCTTTATTTTGTACCTTTTCTAACACTCACATATTTTTCATGTTTAGTCTTGAAGGACTTATTTATATCAGGCACCACTCCATGTGGATCTGTAAATTTTGTGTAGGAGGACTTACGAGACATTCCTATGACGAATAATAACTTAACGGCGCACAGACATTTCTGGAAATCCGCGCTATATATTTCAGTTAATCTAAAGTAAATGTTCCTTCAGGTAATTTTCCATTAACTTGATATAAAAGTGTCCTTGGGAGATAGCTCAGTGGGAATGGGTATTTGCTCCATTAGGTCAAACTGGACTTGGATCCCTAGCACTCACATAAAATCTAGGAGTGGACCTGTCTCGCCAACATTGTGGGGGACACAGGCTGGAGAGCTCTGGGGCTCAGCTTAGCTCTTGTCTTAAAGGAATAAGGAGAATGATAGAGCAGGGTGGCGAGGTGCTTCCTTCCTCTGGCCTTGTACTTGCACACGGCAGGCATGTAAACCACTGGCACGTGTGCCTTCCCACCCTTGGTTGCTTGAAGTGCTGGTAAGGATTTTGAAAGCAAGGGACAGTTGTGCCCATTAGTGAGGATGTGCATAAGACTATATGGAGTTGCTTCAGAAGAATTACAAATAGAATGACTATATAATAAACACAGCAGAGCCAGCCTGTCTCACTCTTTCCCCTCTCTCTACATATATATATGGATATGTGTGTGTATCTGTGTGTCTGTGTTTGTGCATGCATGTGTGTGTGTATGTGTGTGTGTGTGTGAAGAAGTGAAATAAGTATGTCAAAGACGCTCATGTAATCCTGGAATTTCTGACAGCAAGGTTGATTTTGAGGAGGGTTGCCTGGCATGAACTGAGTGAGGTGCAGAAATGGGGGATCCATGCACTTATATTCATGTGTGGGGTTTGGATCTCACAGGAGCTTAGAATAGAATGTTGGTTTCACCAGGCTGGAGATAAAAGAGGGAAAGGAGAGATGGGAAAGATTGACCAATTAGTCAATCTACAGTCAGATGAAAACCACAAGTTCTGGGGTATTCGCAGTAGGGTGGCTATCCATAACAACATGTACTGCCTATTTCAAATAGAAGTATTTCGATTGTCTCAGAGCAAAGAAATGATAATTATTTGATTACCTAGTTATATTTAACCTTATTTAACCAATATTCTATATACACATATACATGTGTACATATATACATATATGTATATATCATAACAGTACACATATCGCAGTACATAACTTTAAACTTTATGCACCATTTTGAATTTTTAATTTAAACTTCAAAAAGATGAATGAGATGAATTTAATAAAATTCAGTTCAAATACTTTGTAATATTTTTTCTTTCCTTTTTTTTTAAAAAAAATATTTATTTTTATTTCTTGTGAACTGTGTTTTACCTGAGTGTATGTGTGCCCACGTGTGTGTGTGTGGGCGGGTGCTGTTGCCAGATTCTCTGAAACTGGAGTTTCGGACAGTTGTGAACTCCATGAGGGTACTGGGAATTGAACACCTCTGGAAGAGCAGTTAGTGCTCCTAACTGCTGAGCCATCAAAACTACATAACCTCTGAGGTCCCGGGAGGGTTAATGCAAGCGAAAGATGCACATGTCTTCACAGCTTTGCAACAAAGCCACCTCACTCTGCAGTGCTGTGCTCCCTGTCACACACAACTCCACATTTGGCTAAGGCTGAGGATCTGGCTTGCTTCCATGTATGTGGACCTATCTGCATTGCCCACGTGGCACGCTGGAGTTGGCTACCCAGAGGCTATTTAAGCTGTGGGCTGGCTTTCCCCAGGGTCAGAAGATTGTTCAAGGTTCCTGAATAAACTGCATTGAGAAGAACAAAAAAAAAAAAAAAAAGATCAGAAAGGAGAGGAGGACCTCCCCTATCAGTGGACTTGGGGAGAGGCATGCATGCAGAAAGGGGGGGAGGGTGGGAATCAGGAGGAGAAGAGGGGGGGCTTATGGGGGGATACAAAAGGAATAAAGTGTAATTAATAAAAATAAATAAATAAATAAAATGTAAAAAAAAAACAAAAAAAAAAACAAAAAACAAAAAAACAACAAAAGCATTCGCTTTCAACTCGAGATCCCTCAACGTCTTTTTGTTAAACAGAAGTATGAATTCAGACTTTTTGTTGGGGCTATTTCCAAGTCTAAATTTACCTGTGATTTTTAGATGTTTCATCTATGGCCTGCTTTAGGTGTGCAGGTCTGTCTTGCCTCTTTGAGAACTGATGCAGTCCACATTGCATTGCGCACTTGGATTTTCTTGTTGGCTGCTAATACATTCAGAAGTCAGTGGCATGTTATGATTCTAAACAGGTCTCTCCTTCCCCCCGCAAGTGGCTTCATTCTGTGAACTTCATCAAGTATGCCAAGGCAGAGCCCAAAGGGTCTTTTGTTTTTATTCGTTTCTCTTAATTCTACGAATTTGGGTTATCTTGCAATGGGTAAGCAAAAATGTTGGTGAGTGCCTTTCCTGTAGTATGTGTTTCTGTTGCTGAACATGCAGCGTTTAAAGGCTCACTTTATCACATTAGCATGCACAGAGTTAAATGTGTCGCATGTTGCTGATGTATGCATGCCTGCATGCAGTCACACATTTCTTTAGCTTCAATAGCGCTGTATATTTTGACAGCTGAACTCCAAGAGAACAACACTCCATTCTTGATAGGATGCTCTCCATCTTGGTCTATTGAAATGAGCGCTGCACCTTCTGCACTATGAAATATTGGAATAAAATATATTTTCTTGGAGTAATCTCTTCAGCTGAGTATTTATTGAAAAGTCTTACTTGACAAGAATACTATTAGTTTGAAAATTCTCTTTACAAGACTGGTACTATGACCCCCAAATTTCACACATTTTTTTAATGCTGGGAAGAAAATGTAGTTCTTCTGGGGTTAGTTTATAATAGTTGGTGGTGATATATGATAAAGGTTGGGTGTTTATATTAGCTATGTCAGGATTCCCTTAGGTCTATAATTAACACACTCACCAAACACGATAGAAGTCCCTGACGAATGTACTTGGCCTTTTAACTGACTGACCGAGGGATTTGCTGCTTTTAATCCCCACCTGACTCCTACATTCACTTTTCCCAAACATTTTATTTGGCATTTATCACATGCAGTATCCTCCCATTCATTTCATCCTTCTTGTTTTATTGATGAATAACGAGAATGTTAACACGGCTTATCTTGACTTGGGCAAATGAAGAGTGACTTGCCTAAGAGCCTCTTGTCTGAATCAACGGGATGGTTTCTGTGTGTTTGCTTCCAGTTTTAAGCTATGATTGCTCGCACCCAACAGTAGCTATAAAATACACATTTGTGGGAAAGGCCCTAATCTCACAGTCAACGAAAGTAATCTTATTCTGTGATGTGACTATAAATGAAATCCTTCTTTACAGTGGCTAGTCTGAGGGCCGTGAGGAACCTCAGGGGTTTGCAACACAGAGGAAGACTTAGCTTGGCAGGAATTTTATCTATCCCCCCCAACCCTGCTTTTTCATTTCAATCACTGCCCAGGTGAACAGTTGTACGACGACGTTTTTATAGTTTTAAAGTTTTGAGTTCTATTTACAAAATCAAGACTCTAATAATCTACACCGTCACACTGGATTGATGTTTTGTTATCGTCAGAGATTTTTTTGTTTGTTTTTTCAGACAGGTTTCTTTGTGTAGCCTTGGCTCTCCTGGACCCGCTTTGTAGACCAGGCTGGCCTGGAACCCACAGTGATCCGCCTGTTTCTCTGCCTCCCTGAGTGCTGGGATTAAAGACATGTGCCACCACGCCTGGCTGTGGTCAGAGTTTTTACTGGGGGACAGAATGGTGGCACTATGGGAAAGTGCTTGTTGTGCATGGCTGAGGACCTAGGTACGGTCGCCTGGATCTATGCTAAAGTAGGGCACGGTGGTGCATGCCTGTAATCCCAGGGCTGGAGAACTAGAAACAGAAGAAACATTGGACCTTGCTGGCCATGAAGTTGAGCCAAATTGGTAAGGTTCATGGTCAGTGAGAGACTCTGCCTCAAAAACTAAGGCAAAGAGCAGTTGAGGAAGGCATCGAAAGTCCACTTCTGGCATCCATGCCTGT
This sequence comes from Meriones unguiculatus, assembly GCF_030254825.1. Lineage (NCBI taxonomy): Eukaryota > Metazoa > Chordata > Mammalia > Rodentia > Muridae > Meriones > Meriones unguiculatus. Next base: position 77,740,303 of record NC_083358.1, on the reverse strand, counting down.
GATACAGGCATGTCATGTATGCACACGAATAAAGATGTCATTGTTGCAGATCCAAACCCCACATCCTTTTACTTTATTATTCTATTTTACTAAATTTGGATTGTTCCAAGAAAAAAAAAATGCATTAGCAGAAGTGAGACACTTTTTTGTTGTTGTTTTGTTTTGTTTTTCACTTTCTTACTTTTTAATTAACTTCCACTTCTCTTTTATAGCAAGGAGCTTCAACTCTGCATATACCCCATGGAGCGTTTGTTGCTTTAAGAAAAATTTATATGCCCTCTGGACTTTAATGAAATTTTTTTATGGGAAATGTATAAATTTAAGAAACATACATTAAAGGCAAGAGAACTGAGTCAGTGAGAAAACTGCCCATGTTTAAAAATAATGCCAACAACCAGATTAAAAGATGTTCTCAACAAGATATGTGCTCACCGCATACTCTGAGATCTTGGGGAGAATGCCATTAAAGTGGGCAGAAGCGAAAAGGATGTGCGCTTGGCGCTGTCTGGATTGATAATGCTGTCATAAGTAGAGGTTCGTGGAGAAAGCCCATCTTTGCCTGTGTAATTGCTTCTGGAAACTCCAGCCCTGGCCCGCGTCATATTTAAGTATCTCTAACAGTGTGAGCTGCCTTTGTGCTCTAAATCAAGGTTGTTGCTAATTGATTTTTGTTCAGGAAACAAAATCACATCGCACTTATAGCAATCAAGCTATCATTTCACAAAATATTTGCAATTATTTAAAACATCTTCTGGCTCTCTTTAAGTGCTGTTTCAACTGATCTTTTTGCGGGTTTAAGAACTGTGTTTTTTCTACTTATACACTTCACATTGCCGTATCATTAGTACCATGAATCCTTCACATTGTTTTTAAATAGTGGCTGCTTTTCCATATGCGTCAATTAGGCCTTTTGTTTTATAGTTTTTGAGTTTGAGCAGAACATTAGGAAATTATGTAGTGAAAATATCTCTAAATTGAAAGCCCTGGTTGGAGTCTGGCTTTATCACTACTTAGCAGCTGTCCTGGGAGTGGGAGGGAGCAACTTTGACTGTCTCACCTGGAAAAAAAGTGCCGTGGCAGTTGACTTGCATGATGCTTCAAAGAATGAAAGAGCACATATGCCATCGTATATACGTACCATGACAGGTCAACCTGACACGATCTGGAAGCATCCAGGGGCAAGTCTCTGGACACAGTGGTGAGGTGTTTCGTATAGTGGGTCAACTGTGGTGGGGAGATACATCCTGACTGTGGGCGTCAAGATTCCTACAGCAGGATCCTAGACTGAATAGAAAGGAGAAAGAGGGCTGAGCAAGCACGCATCTCTCTCTGCTTCCTGCTCCTGCTGCTTTAAAGTCCTGGCCATGATGGACTAGGCTCCCCAACTGTGAGCCAAAATGACCCTTTCTTTCTGTAAATTCCTTTCGTTGGGAATTTTGTTACAGCAACAGATGAAGGACTAATACATGGACTTATAGGCATAATATTGATATACGCATTACCTATTTTTTTTATAAAGTAACATATTTAAAACACTTTGAATGGTGCTGACAATCAGGTGGTAATCCACATCTGACTTCGCTCTCATGTTTAAAAGGAATAGATGTATGTAATTATGTATGAGGCTATCCGGGTTGATTCAGGAGGAGGGTGGCTGGGAGCAGAGTGAGGAGATGTGATCACCGCAGTCAGAGGAGCGCCTTTGGATTAACACTCACACCTAGTTGGGAAGCAAAGGCTAGAGCGGAAGTGTAGGTCTGGCTTTAAGATGGCATTCTTGATGGAGATAGTTAAAAAGGAAATCTGTTTCTATTTTATCAGTTCATGTTAATAATCATTATTTGTACTAATAGGTCTGTAAAAATTGTTCAAAATGTCTTAAGGAGACCAAGTAATGCGGTTTGGCACACTTTCTGTATTGATAATAAATATGCTTGATAGTCACTGATAGAAAACAGCAGGCAAGAGCTGAGTTTAAACAGCAGCCCACCTTTGTATGCCAAAACTATAAATCTCCCCGGAGAATCCTGTTACATAATGTCATGGGAAATCAACTGGGAACAACACTGGGAAGTACTAACCCGACAGGGCAAGGAGCTTAATTTTATCAATGTCCCCATCTCAGCCTTACGCTGAGCTTGTGCAAGCATTGAGAACACAGAGAGAGACAGCTTGCCAGTCTTTAAAATCAATTTGTAATTTCAGGACCAATACATAATCTTCAAAACAGTACAGCCTCTTGACTGCCTTTGAAATATATTACACACACACACACACACACACACACACACAAAGAGAAAGATGATTGTGCAAGTGGAACCATTCAGCAGAGGGGAAATGCATAGACTTACTATATGAAAATCTTATTAAGGTATAGCTTGAAAATATTGAAATGATGAAGTGGTGTGTATGTGTGGTATCTGGTTTGTATACACACATGCCACATCATGCATGTAGAGGTCAGAGGACAGCATCAGGTATTGTTAATTGTAATTAATGTATACCTTGTTTGATGCTGACCTTCTTGTTCCCTGCTGCTTGTGCTGGCTCGGCCAGATGGCTGGTGAACTTCTGGTATTTCTCGTGTTTCTGCTTCCCATCTTGCCACGGGAATGCTGGCGTTATAGACCTGAGGTACCACAGCTAGCTTTATGTGGGCTCTGGGATTCCTGTCCAGGTCCCCATTCTTGTCTGGCAAGTGCTTAATGCACTGAGCCATTTCCTCAGCCCTCACCACATGGATTTAAAGTGTCCTGTTAGTTTTGTGTCAGAGTGACTTAGACCTCTTTGACTTTCGTAGTTTCTTGAGCATTTGCCTCTTGCGCTAGTGCTCTTCCCAGAAGCTCACCAGGAGTACCTCATCTCACAGAGGGGCTTTGGGTTTCGCTCCTGTAGCAGGGATGTTGCTGTGTTTTCTTTCCATGGTGCAGTGTGCAATCGTTAGAACTTGACAGTCAATCATGTTCTTTTTTTTTTTCCTAGTGAATATCATTAACGGTTGATTAAGCAACTATGAAAAATAAGCAAAACTGTTGTACCCAAAACAATTTTTACAGCTATTCATTTGCACTCATAATTGAATTACTAAACATTCCCATATAGATACATTTTAAACGTGCAATGAAAACTTCTTATGGATGGGGATTATGTTTAGGATTTAGACCTGAAAACTTTATCTTGTGTGATTCTAGTATTGCATCGTACCTCCAGTAGAAGTCCCTATGTGTTTTAATTACTTTTCAAAATTTTTCACGTATGTGACAAGTAACAAAATTGCTTCCTGTGTTGGGCCCTGAGCTGCAGCCTCATTGTACTTTCTTTGTGCTGTCAACTGCATGCTCATTAGAAATTCCTTAAATCTAAAATGGATGTCTTAGATTTTTCTAAGTTTCCTTGTCTTCATAAAGAACAACCTTTTTTTTTTTTGTTTTCCAAGTCCTAAACATAGGAGCAAGGCTCTATTCGTCCTTCTATCCTGTGGTCTAGTGTCACCCAAGTAAGCCTTAGCAAAGCTGAACTTGTCCTCATCTCTCTGTGGCATCATCTCCCCACCTCCAGAGACTCTAACCACTTCCAGATACTCTAACCACTGTGGAGCATATGGACTGTGCCACAGGGGAAATCAGCATGGAACTAGAGAGAGGTCAAGACTTGTCCAGACCCCCAAAATCGCAGTGCTGAAACAGGCAGTAAGGATAGCGCCCTCTGCAATTCTCGCACCTGGAATTCCCCTCCATGCAAATAAAGCCCCAGCCAATGATACACATCAATCCTGAAAACCCTTTCCACCGCCCAAGGTTCATAAAGGACACACAAGTTGTTTCACTGAACATTGTCTTCGAAAGCTGCTTCACTGAGTATTGTCTAAGAGAGCTGCAACACTACAACCCTCAGGGAAGTAGCTCTCCTTGAGGCACTCCTTGTTGGGCCAGGATGCTGTAGACCCACCCTTTCCAGCTCCACCTCATCCTTCCCAGCCTGGTGTGCAGCAGTGCCTAGACACACTGAGGAGGAAGCAGAGAGTAAAACTACACCCCATCCCTAGCCTCTCTCCTCACCTCCAGCTTCTCTTCTCATCCCCTGCCTGTTCTCTTTCTATAAATTATGGATTATCATCTAATCAAGCTGATCATGGTGGAGCAAGACTTTAAAGTGCTCAGGAAGCAGAGCTGGGAGGTGGGAGGCAGAGGTGGGCAGAGTTCTATCAGTTTGAGGCTAGCCTAGTCTGCATAGTGAACTTCATGCCAGGCAAAATAAGTTATCTAACAGAGAAGTTTCTTTTGAAGTCTGCACCCACCAATTTCTCTCGATTTCTTTTGAGACGAGGTGTCACTTTGTAGCCCAGGGTAACCATAAACTCATAATCCACCCACCCTGACTCCCAAGTGCGAGCTTACAGGGAGGTGTCAACACACTGTCCTTCACTTATTTTGCAGTTTCCATCTTGTTTGAGTCAGATTTTAAGAGCTATTATAACAGATTCCTGGCAGGAACCATTTAAAGAACAAAGCTTTTATTTTGGCTCACAGTTTCTGAGGTGCCAGTGTTCAGCTGGCTCGTTGGCTGTGGGTGTGATGAGAAGGATGGATCTCACAGTGGGGAGCCTATGGTGGGGTGTATCAGCTTACCTCATGGATTACAGACAACAAAGAGAATGACTCAGAGGATAATAGGGCAGGGAGGTGATGTTTCCTTCAAAAGCATGACAGTGTCCCACTTCTTCCAACCAAAACAATCTCTTAACACTTCCATCACCTACCAACACTGTCATGTCAATGGTTAAGCCATTCACGAAATCAACTCTCATGATCCAATCACATTCCAGAAGACCATCATCAGACTCCAATATATCAGCCTAAGGGGTGTATTTCATATTCAAACTGTAACACTCCCCTATATTTTTTATTTATGGCATTGTTTGAAATAAGTCTTACATAATTTATGTGGTCTTTGACACTAGACAATCAACTGCATTGAATATAAAAGTGCATATCTTCATTTTAATAATGGTGTGTCTTGTTCCTACAATATTTATTGAATTACAGAATATATGCATATTTGGTGAAGTAATTATTATATATGTTGAAGAAAGCCAGAGGAAAAGTATGGATGATATGGATGAGGGCTTTCAGTGTGGAAAATGAACTAATCCAGCTTCTTCTGTCTATGATGAAAGTTCACAAAGCACAGTGAAAAGATACAGAGCAGGAAGAGATTTAAAGGCAGCTTGAGTTTTAAGTACAACGTGAAGTAGCTTACACTTAATTTGAACATCAGCAGAGGGACATTTAAATCTCTTCAGTTCATAAAGTTCAGGAAAAGACTGCAGGACGTGATGATAAAATTCAAGAGGCCAGAGAGCCTGAGTTTCTATCCTCACCCTATTGCTTCCTGGCTGTGTGGCCTTGAAGAAATCATTTCACCTTTCTGTGCTTTATTCTCTTCATATATAAAATGTGATCATGCTCTACTATCTCAAAGGTTTTATAAAATTTTGATAATACGCACAAATTATATAAATCGTATTAATGAAACTCATTCATATTAGATAGGTATATTAAAATAGATTTATTTCACATTTAATCAAAGGCAGAATCTTTGTGTACTTTGTATTTTCAAAAATATCCAAAAGAGGATACAGACTGAAATAGTAGAGAAAGAATTCATCTGGCCAACTATAGTACCCTATATTTGTAGGGATTCTTTTCAGTTGAAAATAATCTGTAAGAGCTTGGTCTCTGGCCTTCTGTGAATTAGTAAATAATTTTTTTAAATTTAATTTTATTTACATATTTATTTATTACAATTTATTCACTTTGTAACCCTGCTGCAGCCCTTTCCCTGGTCTCCTCCCAGTCCCACACACCCTCCCTCTTCTCTCCCTATGCCCTTTCCCTAGTCCCCTGATAGAGGAGGATCTCCTTTCCTTCTATCTGACATTAGCTTATCAGGTCTCATCAAGGCTGGCAGCATCATCTTCCTCTGTCTCCAGGCAAGGTTTTTTTCAGACTTTTATCCTTATCTTTCCCATTGTCTGTCCAGGGTGGGACTGATGATTGGGATGGGAGAGAGCAAAGAGGTGATATTTAGGTAGGAAGCATCTCAAACCACCCACACCACCCAGGGATGCTGAGTCAAAGATGCCCATCAAAGAATCCAGGGTTCCCCGGGAACAGACGTGCTTTGATGCCCAGGAAGTGTCTGAGGAAGTGTCGCCCCCTGAGAACAAAGCAGTGGCTACACAGATAGTTCTATAGTTCAGTATCAAGTTATTAAAAATGCTTTTCCTTCATCCCTTTCCCCTGTTTTTTAAAAAAAACTGTTAAGATGGAGTTTTGGGAGTCACTGATACATCTTGAAATAATAACTTCCTCTTAGATTGCCAGCTTCTCAGTTGAGTGTATTAGGTTTCTAATATCCTTCAACATAATTACATTTCCTTCTATGTGTTAGACATGTGTTAACATCTTAGCATATCTACAAACTATCTATTGATTTTTAGTTAATATTCAAAATGTTTAAGATTTTATGTTACAGGGAAAACGAGCCCTAAAATTGCTATTGGTATCAAATTGTGGCAACGAATAGCATGGGATTTCTATGCTGTTCTATTGTACTGTAAAGAGATCTTAAAAGGGGTACAGCATGCTGATGTAGCTTTAGAATCAGGCTTCCATTCCTCGCCATCACCTGTTACCTCAAGCAATACAAAGAAAACGTTGTGGAATGCCATCCTCTAGACATGAAATGGCCATTGCTCCTTTGAGCTCTCAGCAGTAATGAATATTCACATTAGACTTGGCCAATTTGGCCCATTAACATACTTTCATGGAAGGTGGAAGAACTCATTAAGCCCCTCTACTACCCAAGGAAATTCAAACATTAACAATTGTTGGGATACAGGGGGATGACTTTTCTTCAGGGATGTAATCACCTACAAGTTTCCCACACTCTTGTCATTTAATGCTAATTTAATATGTTGGTTCACAAAGCTAGACTTTGGTAGAGTAATTTCTTTCGTTTGTGGTTGGTACCTGCTCTGAAGTGACTAGATAATTGTTCATCCCTCCCAGGGAAAATTTATTGCAATACTTGGTATCTGGTATAGGTATGACATAGGTAGAGGATGAAGGTAAGCTGAGGGTCCTTGAGGGCCTTCCAATATGGGCATCATTCCCCATGTGGTATGAATAGGTATGCCTTCTTGTATTTCACTGTAGTAGATGAGAAGACATCTAACCAGGCCTGAAATGTTTGAGAGTACAGAGTCCACAGGAGAAAACCTCTGGGTGGTCTTCTTTTATGTAATATGGATTGGACTGCTTCACTGATAAATGGGACCTGTCTCACAGGTATAGGGATGTCCTCTAAATGGATGGTAAACTAGAAAATATGTTATCAGGTACGGGATAGCATCATAAGCAGACACTGGAATTGGTTGCATGGCTCTGAGAGAAAAGGTGCTCAACTGAGGATGAGCTCTTTGTCCAAGAAGAACATCCTTAGGTGAGGCGAGAATTACAAGGACTATACCAGCCTTGGATCTGGCAGGAAATGTGAAAATAAGGGACCATAAAGACAGAGGTCTTGGCTTGCCACTTTTTATGGCTGAGGAGGTACTGAGAAAAAAGAAAGAATACAAGTTCAGAGGTTTGGTTAAATAGCCTCTCCATGGATCTTAAAAAACAATGGAACCATTGAGAAAATTAGAAAAAAAAAAAAAAAAAGGTATACAAGAAGGCATGCCTGTTCATACCACATGGGAAATGATGCCCATATTGAGATGCCCTCAGGGATCTCTTATCCTCAGATAGCTTAGCTTCAGCTGAATATATCTTGAGCCCAGCAAAGACAATGTCAGTGGCCCTCCTAGACTCATTTTTGCCTCGGTCATACCTGTATTTGGTGCCATGTGTTGCATTAAATTTTCCTTGGAATATAGTGAGGCAGATAGGACAGAAGATACATTTTTAGGCATATTAATACAGAAGAAGAATGAGTCCAGGAGACAATGTAAATGGGATTCTTAATTACAGCCAAATATAACAAACTGTGATGACCATGGGTCTCTTTGCCTTTGCAACACTTGAAATGGGAAAGCCTTTGACAGCAGACATTTAATAGATGTTCATAGCCTGGCTGGTGAAGCACGGGAGCAGATGGGATCAGTTTGAGTAACAGGGAAGCAGAGAAACTGAGTAATATAACTATCAATTTCTCCTTGGAACAAAGATTGCATAATTTGAGGAAGTAGTATGAAAAGCAATCCTTGAATGATTAGACAATATGCACCATTGAAGATATTGAAGTCCCCATAAATACCAGAAACCAGTGGAGCATAGACGATGAACAGTTTTCTTCAAGAGACAGTTTCCCAAGGCCCAGTTCTTCAGGCCAGACAAAATTCTTCACAAGAGAATTAAGAAAAAATTTAATTCAGTAGTGACTTGGGAACTTATATGGGACTTCAGTGGCTTCGATGAATTTTTATTGCAAGACATGTTTTTTATGAGTTAGGAAATGCCCTGCCAAATATTAATAATATATACTGGCATACAAATTAGGCTCATTGAATGCTAAAGAAATGAAGAGGAGAAGAAAATCATCTAAAAAAATTCCTGCTCATATATAGACACGAACATTGCACTGTTAAAATGCCAAGGTATAGTAGTGGATCGTGTGTTAATGGGTGCAACCAGTTATTGACTTGAGGCCCATTCCACAAGAAGAAATTTATGTCTGCTACTATAAACCTAGCCAAAGTCTGGGAGGACATAAACCCTAGCAGAAAAGCTATTGCTGATATTTTGTTCAATGAATATAATATCCCTGACAAATTACCATCTAAATGTTTGATTTGTACGCATGCACTATTACTTCTGTTAGATTCACTCAGGGCAGTTGCTTTTCGCAGTGGGCAGTACCTACTGCAGTCTTAACTCTGGTTAAAGGGCTGAAAATAAGTGACTGTTTAATGTCCAGAGCTAAATGGAACATCTGTAACACACTGCATGAGACTCCGTGAACACTTCAGAAGAGGGGGCAGAAAGAACGGAAGAGCTTAAGGAAGCAGCGGACTGGTATGGACTGTTATCTTCTTGGCATAAGATGGGTTTTGCTTTCTTAAACTCCCAAAATATCTGCATAAGATTTGGGTCATTAACATTCTCCCATGGTTCATGGAGGGGGCTCATGAGGTTCCATCATGCCTTGAGGATAAATAATCCACTAACAGTTGTTCAATGGGTCTTTTTTTTTTTTTAGTGATGTGTTTGTCCATGTGTCTGTAAGAAACTTCAAATCCATTTTTCTGTTAGTAACTCCATCTAAATTGGTTAACAAGACAAACTTCGTTAGAATAATGTCTTTTGTCTGTCATGGTGCCCTACCTGGAGTTAGTGGTTTTAATCATAAGTTCTTAAATGCTGAACACATACTTAAACTTCTACTTTTACACCATCTTTCATATGCACCAATAAATACCCCTTTATAAGTGATTCACACGAAAGAAACAAATCTTAACATACACATTTAGCTGTATAAACCAAAATAAAATAAAGTATTTTAATGTCTGTAGAATTTTATGAAAATAAAACCAATCTTTCCTTTTCTTTTTATCATTGTAATTGTGGTGGTTTGAATAAGAATTAACCGCATAGGCCCGTATATTTGAATGCTTAACTCACCATGGAGTGGCACTCTTTGAAAGGGTTAGAAGGATTAAGAGATGTGACATTGTTGGAGGAAGTGTGTCACTGGTGGTGGACTTTGACATTTCAAAAGACTCTCAGGGGTGCTCTCTCTCTCTCTTTTCCCTTCTGCCTGTGGTCAGAATGTAGAACTCTCAACTCCTTCTCAAGCATCATATCTGGCTGCATGCTGCCATGCTTCCTGCCGTGATGAAAATGGAGTAACCTCTGAAACTGTAAGCCAACCCCACTTAAATGTTTTCCTTTATAAGAGTTGCCATGGTCATGCTATCTATTTGGAGCAATACAGCAGTAACTAAGACAGAAGTATCAGGAACTGGGTTTATGTAGCTATATAATAAAAAGGAACAAGCTAGACAAAAAAGAAATACAAAGTGTAGTTTGAGGAGTAAAGGAACACCAGGAAATAAAACGTTGGAGTGAAGTTCTGTGCTCAAGAAGATGAAAAGTTTAAAGTAAAACCTGATGCTAAATTGAATAAAGAAATGATGTCCTCAGGGCATGATCCCAGCCAGCTAAGCTTCAGACTTGTGGAAAGGAAGTAAAGGAAAGCTACAGCAGTGACAGAAACCATCAACAAGAGAAAGCTGATGTAAATGTAATTGATCTAGGGGACCAAGTCCCAGCTCCATCAAGCAGCAGATCTTGGCACGTCCAGCCATGTGGTTCTAGATTCAGAGTCATGATCACAAGGAAGGGGTTGTAGAATCTCTCTCCATGGCTGAGGAAAGCTGCTGAGGCCAGACATGCGTTAGGGGTGTCCATGCTTAGAGGTCCAGAAAAGCCATTGCATGACTCTGTGAAGGTGAAATCTGGATTTTGCTGGAGATTCCAAGATGTTGAGGGGGCCAGAGATGTGAGATACCTGACAAGATGAGGTGCAGACCAGGTGTGGAAACAGCCCAAGAGAGAAACAAGCCCAAGAGGTCAACAAAACTGAAAGGAGTTGGAGATTTGAAGAGCGCTTTGGCATCAGACACAGAGAGGCAGAGTGTAGTTCACCCAGCTGGTTTTAAGTGTTGCTTTGGTCCACTCTTTCCTCACTCTGTTCCCTTTCAACATTTTTGGACTGGTAATGTATATTCTGTGTCACTGTTATGTTGGAAGTATGTGATTTGCTTTTTGCTTTTGCTTTTGGTGGGGTTTGGGAGTTAGAGTCCAAAGATTATCAGGAGTCTCAAAAAATACCTTTGAGCTTTGAACTTTTAAACAGTGTTGAGACTGTGATAGAGGATGGGGGAGGGGGAAGTTTTGAAGTTAGATAGAAGGAATGTTTTTGTGTTACGATATGGATACCAGACTTTGGGGGGAGGCATCGGTAGTAAATATGATGGTTTAAGTAAGAATGGCTCCCACAGGCTCATGCATTTGCATACTTAGTCACCAGGGAGTGGCACCTTTTGAAAGGATTAGAAGGATTAACAAGTGGCCTTGTTAGAGGAAGTATATCACTTGGGGTGAACTTTGAGGTTTCAAAAGCCCATGTCAGACCCAGACTCTCTCTACCTGTGGATCAGAATGTAGCTCTCAGCTCCTGCTCCAGCTTCGTGTATACCGCTATGATATCTGCCATGTTGATGATGGATTAAGCCTCCGAAGCTGTAAGCAGGCCCCCAATTAAATGCTTTATTTTATGACTTGCCATGGTCATGCTGTATCGTCACAGGGATAGAACAATGACAGGCACAGTAACTATCTCTGATTGTATATTCTTATTACATGTCATACTTTTAAAGCATTTGGCAGATGAGGTCCAAAGTTGATGAGGTTAGCTCTAATACACTGTGTTTGAAGATACGTGAGTGTTATGTGGACTTATCCAGGGAAGACTACCCTCTGATTGCACTAACCGCAGAGCTAAAGAAACAGTAGTGACTTGTTGGATTGCTGAAAACATCTTCAATTGATGCTGAATTTTACTGCTCTGTGACTTACAGGCGTGGCTGCAAAAATCAGGCATTTGACTGTTTCCCAGAGGGCTGGTTTTATTTAACTGCCTGCAGCTCTTACACTCAAGGCTTGTTCTTTTTTATACTGATTTTTATGCAGTTGAGAGGGTTTTTTTGTTTGTTTGTTCTGATCACTTCATTTCAGAGTGCCTTGTTAATGAGGTAAAAGGCATTTTTTTTTTCTCTGTCACTACTGTGGAATAGGTGAGTTTCTGAGAAGCATGTTTGTTAACCTAAAGGCTAAAAAAAAAAAAAAATCCTGGAACTGATTAAATCCCCACTCTGAAATGGTTATACAAAACCCCAAGAGCCAACTTTGTTAGCTATCTCTCAGTAGGCATTATATACACTAATCTTATTTCTGGCCTCTTTTTCATTATCTTTATCCTATTTTCCTCTTGTTCATATCTACACATAATTGTCAAAATCCAGGTAGAACCTCTATCAGTCTGAGTTACAGAGAAGACTTCTAATCTTAGAAGTCATTTCTAATATTAGGAGGAAGGGGGAAAGGGGGGAGGAGATAAAGAAAGAAAGGGAAACTAAGACAATGTAAAAGGCTACATCCAGAGCAATCATCTTACCCTGTACTCTACTACTGAAATCATCTTTGGCACTTGTTTGCTCTTGCACGATAACAGGGGGCCCGAGCTCTATGCTCTATGGGCTGTGGTCTATGCGACATTTGACAGGGAAGGCTGGTGGGCGAGTCTAAGATTGTGTTTGTGTGTGACCTTGGGTCTTTTTTTTTTTTTTCCTTAAAAACTCTGCTTACTGCTGCTGAGGAGATGAGTGCTCTGTTAAGGAAAAAGAAAACTGGAAGAGGATGTATGAAAGCTTAAATACCAGTGGAGAAGAAAGTGCAAAACTACTGAGAAAACTTAGTGGCTTGGAAGAGAGCAGTAGTGTCAGGATTCTCGGACACCTAAGTGGAAATGTTGATTAGATCCAACACTGCACAGGGCCGGAGAGCATGCAATTGTGAAACTCCAAAAAGCCTGAGAAGATCTGTTTTCAGCTTTCATGATATGCATGTCTATTGAGACATCTTTAGATAGTTTTGTTGCCTTCATTGTCTCCTGTAACTCACGGCCTGGCGTCTAGGTGATGAACTGCTTAATTCGTCCTTTATAGGAAGGAGAGCATGAAAAGCAACAAGTATCCCCCCAACCCGTGACTTTTAGGAAAGTCCATATGTCCCATCCATATAGAAGAATTTGAAATTAGCAAGGAATCTTACCCCAACCCCCTACACCCAAATCAAAGGCGAATTAGCCCTTCCCGCTCTAAAAATAAACTGAGTAAATAGATAGATGATTATTGCTGGAAGAGAGGGCTTGATACTAAAGGCAGGGGGTCAAAACAAGTCGGTCGCCTCTGGTGGCGTGATTAGCAGTGAGGGGCCTCTGACAACCTGGCTAGTCAGACTCAGGGAGCAGGAGATAAGGTTGAGTGCTAACAACTTAGCAACAGCGAGGCAGGCGCTGTCAATAAAGGCTGCAGTGTGAGCCGGGGCCAAGCCCTAGGATGTGATAATAGTGCTCAATTGAAGCTGCACTTCAGTATCTAATCTGGGGATTAGAGAAGATCTGGGGTTCACACCACTGAAACCGTGTCAGGGTGGAATTTATAGCCCTTCTCCATTGATAGTAATAAAAGGCACCGATTATGGGAGGCATGCGTGATACTGCAAACGGCAATCTTTCTGCGACACAGCCGGCAAGCCTGCGCGCTCTACCACGGCCGCACCCAGGACACACCTCCCCAACGTGTTACAGCCGAGAAGGAGGCATCTGGTTCTCACTATCACCATGTTTTGTATAAATGTTTCCAAAGATCTAGCTCCTTGATAATGGCGTTTGGTAAATTCATTTAAGAAACATTTGGCCCCACACCCTCATTTTCCCAAACAACAATGACTTTACATATGTGAAAGCTGATTTCCAGCCCGGCTTTCCAGAGTTAGCGTAATGTTGAGACCATTTGCATTTAGTTCAGTAAGAAGCAAACAGGAAATCTCAGGGAAGTGTGTTACCTACCACTCCACAAGCAGCTGGCCAAGAAGCCAGGCAGGAGGAGGAGAGGTACTTGGAGAAGGGGTGCCAGGAGAGAATGGCTCAGGAGGGGGGACCACAAATGAGAAACAGAAGCGCGAAGGGGAAAATGCTTTCTGAGAAAGTAATCTTTTAAATTCTGTTTTTAAAGTCATGCCGAGAAACTGTCCAAACTACAGCCAAATAATAAGATTATGTCTGATTCGTGATCCCTGCACTGTCAGGCTTGGTTAGTGTGATGCCCATGATGCATTTCGAGCAGCACTTTTGTTTGGTAGCAGCAGCTTGGATCCTCCACCCTAGACATAAACTGTTTATAACGTTTTTTTTTTCCTTTCAGTTGCTAAATTTGCATGAACATCTCAAAAAGAACATTCTTATTTCACACACGCATGCACACATACACAGTCCAACGCAGAGACACAACTGCTTGAAAAGATATAAGAATCATTGTACACAATAATTCTCTCTCATGAGTGACACAGGAAACTTCATATTTTATACCGATTTTACATCAGCCAAGAAGAAACCTCATTTATTTATTTCTCAGAGGCACAGGATGACACCACTTAAAAAATGCTCATGACAAATAGCTCTAATGCCACAGGACAACAGAATCATGTTGGGAAGACTAATGTCCCAGCATGCATCATGCCTTTTGCTCATATCTTCATTTTACTTCAGGAAACGTTTAGTTTTGGGGTCCGGCAGAAATAGTTGTTAGAAGAAGATACTGGGCAGAGGCGTGTGACCCTGACTTTAATTTTGGAGATGAAGATTTTGCTGATTTGTTTCCACTGGGAATATATTCTATTTGTCTATTTCCTGAGTACACTCATAGGACTTGTCTACAAATGCCTTGCTGTCTAAGTGGCCACACTGGGCAGTGTGGATACGCCATACTTCCAATCATTATTAGATAGACAAGTCCGTATAGGAGTGACTGGCTCATGCTACATGCTTGCTGCTTGGGTGGAAATTCACGTCTTACTTTGAACACAACTTGGAAAAAAAAATGTCCATGCTTCTGAGTACGTAGAAGTTTTGTGGTATTTGTTATGGTTTCTATTTTGGTCCCTTTCTTTTCTTTAAAAAAAAAAAATCCTTAAAAAAATTATCCTCATAATGGCTGAGGAGATGCCTCTGTTGGTAAAGACATGGAGAGTTCAGATTCACAAGGTACACGTAAGAGTGGGGTGCAGCCGCAGGTGCTGTAGCCCCAGTGTTCTGTGGGAGATAGCTAGGTACATCCTAGCAGTTCAGTGGCTCACCAGTCTAGCTAAATCGTGTGAGCTCCATGCTTGGTGAGAGGCCCTGTGTCACAGAGCCAGGTGGATACTGACTACAAGAGACACCCTGTCAACCCCTGTCTTCTATGTACACCCACACATGAAGCAGCACATGTCTGTCTGCCACACATGACCACCCTCCACAATTTTATTCCCCAAAGCCAAGCATGGTGACTCCTGCTGGCAAATCCTAGCACTCTGGAGGATGAGACCAGAGGATTGCCACAAGTATGAGGCTGCCTTGCTTACGTAGCAAGTTCTGGGCCAGCCTGGGCTGTGGGTTAAGAACTTGTTTACAAACAAACAAACAAAAAGCAAAGAAAGCCTAAGTAAATGAACAAATTAATTAAAATTACATTCACATTTTTCATCAGACAAGATGTCAAATATTAAAATTTTAATTACCTTTGCTATTATTTTTACTGTTAAGTAGAATACGTTTTGATTAAAAAAAAAGTGGTGAGAAAAATAAAAAATTCTAAAGACCCAAAACTTCCCTGCATTACTGCCTTTGGTAACAACACTTTTCAGTGTAAATTCTAATTATCATCTGGAACGTTCTGGGGGGGGTGACTTTTAATGAATTAGCTTCAAACATTTTCTTCACTCCTCGGTGACAAAGACTCTTAGCTTTCTTGCTTTGTAAATCTGCAGTGTTTCATTTTTTTTTGTCAATAGCACACGGAAAGCCTTAAAAAGACACATTTATTTCATTTATAAGAAATTAAATCCAGATTTAAAGTTCTTGTCTTACCCACTACTGTTGGCTCACTTTAGAATGGTTCTGTAGTGGTGCTGGGCCCCAGGAAGCATTGTAACATGTGTTGGCAATCTTGCAAACTAAATTTAGAGTCCCTTAGATTCAATATCAGGACATTTATTAGGAGTAAAGCTTGCTTGGAGCTCTTTCTGTGGGTTGATGTTGGGCTGCTGGCAGCGCTCCTTGGGTGAATTTTCTTGTTTATTCTTGTGATATTTAATGCAAAGCTAATGTACTTCCTGGGATACTGCACAGAGGACAAGCCAGTTTCTCTTGAGGCCTGGGAGTCTGGACTTTGAGTTCCAACTGGGCTATGGAATGAAAGCCCCTATCTCTGTTCACTCTCTTTAATGCAAACTGAAATTATCTTGGGACAATAGAGAAAATATGAAACGGAAAAGTAGAAGTTTTGTTATTATAATATAAAATACGTATGTAATGCATATATATTTCTGAGCTAATCACAATTCAAACATTCAAAACATTCTTTATTGTTCTCCTTTCTATCTGTCTCTCTCTAGTATGTGCATGTGTGTGCGTGTGTATGTGTGTGTGTGTGTGTGTGTGTGTGTGTGTGTGTACATGACTATGGAGGTCATAAGTTTATGTAGGGTATCTTACCCAGGCCCTTTCCGTCTTAATTCTGAGACAGAGTCCATCACTGGCCTTGTAGTTTACTGGTTTTTATGAATTGGCTGGCCAGCATGGCCCAGGATTGTCCTCCCCTCTCTCCTCAGTGCTAGGGCTACAGATGTGCTGACCTTGGCTTGTGAATGGGTGCTAGAGATCTGAACCCAAGTCTTTCAGCTTATGTGGCAAGCACATTACTGCGTGAACAACTTTCTTAGTCTGTTGTTGCTTAATACACTGCAGTCGATTTTTCAGCATGAAGACCACTAGTGGTGTGACACTAAGTTTTAATAACTGGTACTTAACAAAACAACAACAACAACAGCAACAAACCAGTGACATACTTGGTAGCATTTGCAAGTTGACCGGGTGACAATGATTTTATTATGATCAGTTTTAACTTAACAGCTTGATATCAATAGACTAGCTCCCGTTGGCTGACTCCAATGTATTTTATTTTGTTGTTTGTTTCTGAGACAAGTTTTTACTACTAAATCTGCCTGTCCTGGAACTCACCGTGTTGATAAGAGTAGCCTTGAACTCACAGAGATCTACCTGACTATGCCCCAAAGTGCTATGGTTAAAGGTGTGCACCACCATGACTGGTATGCTCGTTCTTATTTTTCTTTTATTATTTTTTTATAATTTATTCACTATACATCCTGATTGTAACCTCCTCCCTCATCTCCTTCCCATCTCACTCTCCCTCCCTCTTCTTTTTATCCCCCTCCCCAATTCCACAGAAGGGGGAAGACCTCTTCCCCTACCATTTGACCCTAGCCTATCAAGTCTCATTAGGACTGCCTGCATCCTCTTCTGCTGTGGCCTGGCAAGGCCGCCCTGCCAGGGAGAAGTGATCAAAGAGGTGGCAACAGAGTCCATGTCAGAGACAGCCACTGCTCCCCTTACCAGGGAACCCACATGAAGACTGCCTATTGTCCACATCTGAGCAGGGAGTCTAGATCCTGTCTATGCATGGTCCTTGGTTTGTGCATCAGTGTCTGCAGGACCCCCTGAGCCCACATTTGTTGGCTTTGTTGCTCTTCTTGTGGAGCTCCTGTCTCTTCCAGGTCCTTCTATCCTCCTACTTTTCCATAAGACTCCCTGTGTTCTTCCCAAAGTTTGCCTGTGAATCTTAGTATCGGCTTAGGTCCCCTGGTGGTGGAGTCTTTCAGAGAACATCTATGGTAGGCTCCTGTCCTGTTCCCTCTCTTCAACGACATTTGGTGCCTACTGTATTTGCTCTTCTGAATGAGAGTTAAGCATACTCCTTAGGGTCCTCCTTATTATTTAGCTTCTTTAGGTCTATGGATTTTGTGTGGTTATCCTGTATTATATGGCTAATATCCACTTATAAATGAGTATATGCCACACCCATCTCTTTGTTTCTGGGTGACCTCACTTATGATGATCTTTTCTAGTTTCATCTATTTGCCTGCAGATTTCATGACTTCCTTGTTCTTAATAACTGAGTAATATTCATTGTGCAATATACCACAATTTCTGTATCCATCCTACAGTTGAGGGACATCTAGGTTGTTTTCAGAATCTGGCTATTACAAATAAAGCTACAATGAATGCAGCAAACAAACATAAACAAACAAATATAGCAAATGTTTGTGTTTGTTTTTATTGTGTTGTTAAGTGCATTCTTTATAGTATCAAGTAAAATATTTTTACTAATTGAAAAAAAAAGTTGATGTTAGAGTGATAGCGATGTCTACAGAAGCAGACTCTCTGAAAGCATCATCTCTGAGTTATGTCATAGGATTCGGAATGTAGAGGCAGGAATAACTGGCCTAAAATCTGTATCTCAAAGAAACTGAGATGTAGAACAGAAGGATCTTAGTTTCAAAATTTATGGCAACAATAAAATTTATACAATTCATCAAGGTCTTTGCTCAGTGTTTTTTCTACTGACTTCTTTTGGACCTGTAATTGAATCATATAGATTATTTGACAGAGGAAGTTTGCTACTCCACAGATGCTAGAATCAATTTGTCAAAGCCCAGGAGCATTGAGGCATGCAGAAAGAAGCGATTTATTTTATTTTATTTTTTCATTTACTTAGGGAATCAAGATAATGACTGTGAAATCTAAAGACAAAACAAAGCAAAATGTAAGTCACACACACACACACAAATAAAACATATACTCCTATGGGACTAGAGAGCTGGCTCTGTGGTTAAGAGCATTTGCTGTTCTTCCAGAATGTCAGAGTTCAGTCCGTAGCACCCACATTCAGAGACTCCTGTAACTTGGACTCCGGGAGAGCCTCACAGCATGCACTCACATGCATGTGTCCATGTACACAGATGGACACATCTTAGGAAAAGTTAGTAGGGTCTTCTGAACTTGGACTTGGCTTTTCAGATTGCATGTTAGACAGCTTGTCAAACTGTTGGTGGGACTTCTCCCTTCCAACCTGTCCTCATCTGAGATCTGCTCCATGGTTTGATTCAATCCCATCTTCCCATGTGGCATCTCACTAGGTCCCTGAATGAGACTTGTTTGGGGCATCCCGACCCTCTCATGTGAACCAAAAGGCATGTGGAAAACCATGCAATTGCTAGGTTTGTTCTGTTCATTTAAAGTTTCCCCTATCAACTTTAGTGGCATCCTACTGAACCTTCCTTCAAAGTTGTCCTTAAATTTTTTTTTCTCAATGTCTCCTCAAAGGATGCTCATCTCTTATGAATATGCTCCTTCATAATTGTGGTTGTCTCCATGTGCCTGACTTTCCTAGACATGGAGGGGTTTGGATTTCTTGGAGTGACAACTGTCTGCTGCAATGTATATAACACCCATAACCATTTAAATCCTGGCAGCTATATTTTAGTGGAGTTTGATGACAATTTTATTTTCTAGTTAAAGAGATCTTGGAAGGCGTTTTGGCTATACCTCAGAAGTGACTCTGGAGGAAATGGTTGCGTTTAAAAAGGTCTTTGATGAGTGGGGTGTGATGTGGTGGTATACAACTTTCATCCCAGCAAAAGCAAAAGCTGGTGAATCTCAGTGAGTTTGAGGCCAGCCTGGTTTACATAGCAAGCTCCAGGACACACGGGACTACAGAGAGACCCTGTTTTTAAAAAGGTAGCAAAAACAAAACAAAAATAAGACAAAATGTCTTTGATAAACTGAATGACCCTGAGAGGGGCTGGACATTTCAGAAGAAGGTTACGGAAAAGGAAATATTCTGAGATTAGAGTGGGGATATGCAGATGACCTTCATGAACCGTGAGAGAAGGAGAGAAGGTCTGAGGAAAAGTCTCTAGTAATCCTCTTGCTAGATGTTGCTCAGGTCAGGCCTTCCTAGGAAAAATTCACTGTTTAGCGTTCTCTTTCCATGGAAGTAATGAAGAAAGGACTCTTAAAAGAGTAGGCACTCATATTACGTTTTGCCCTTCAAAAGCCCAATAAAATAGTCATAATTTTGCAAAAACCTACTCTCAAATCAACCGTGAAACAGTATTGGCTCTTGTCTATAGATTTCTCACAGCTTTCAAGTTCCTCTTTGAGTCCTGTCTAGCTGCATAGATCCAGGAATATGCACAGGTAACTCAGCCTCTATTGTAATGCTGCAGTTTAGGGACAGACAGTCCTGTAAGGCGGGGCATGGCCCACTGGAGACTGCAGGAGCTGCCTGTTTGTAAAAATTCTGGTCTCATTTCCTTAGAATTATTTAATCAAGCTACTGTTTGTTTAGCCCTTGGACCTAGTGTCCTCCACAGAAATATGATGCTCTCTGTTTCAGGAGGGAACCTATTTGAATAGCTTACATGCTATCGGTGATCAGCACGGGAAATATTTTGGGTGCTCAGGACTGTCCTCTGGCTCAATGGTGCTGGAATGTCTTGTCTTTTGATGCACTTTTTGGTAAACATGGGGTGACCTTTGTGGATTTGGTAACTTCCACACTCCCTCCACCTGCTAACAGCTTTCTGAAGTAACTGTTGCTATTTTAGTAGATGGGGAAATAGAAGTTAGCTATCTGTCTGTCGAGAAGTAGCTAACAGATGTCTGAGTTTTCGATCTTACTACTGCATTACTGAGCCGCTATTGTGCTTTTTTTAGACAATGGCTTCTTTTAGATAAAGTCAGCAGACATTGTCTCAGATGAGACAATTTCTTTCTTTTTTTTTTTCTCTTTTAAAAACCAAAACGTGATGAAAAAGTTTCGGCAATAAAATCTGTGTTCTACAATTGCGCTGAAACGTGGGGAATCTAATCAAGACACAAGTAAAGACAACTAAGATATACTGCAGAATTGAATAAAACAGAAAATCCCGGTGCTAATAAAAACATGATGGAATTACATTGTAGGAATCGCAATGAGGAAGCTTCAGGAAGCTCATATAGATAGAAACCAGCCTTACAGCCTTGCACTCCCTGGTCCCCGGGTTCTGCTCCCCGCTTTACTGTCACAGGTAGTTTGGGTACTATTTGCCCTGATGCCATCATTTCCTTTCCCTTAATTCTCTCAAGCTTCCTTAAAGTGTTGACTCTTTCTCTCGAATGGGTCTAATGGTAGGGTAACTTTACAACGATTCCCCCTTAAATGGCTATCTCTTGACATACTAATTTTTTCCCAGGCTGCAACTGCAGCCTGTTAAAAGTAAATGCATTCCTTCCAGGCTCCAGCACTGGATGGAAGCTCAGATGACCCTTTGACATTATGCAGGCATTGATGAGGCTTCGTCTCCTCTCTGGAAATAATCTAAACATTGATCCCTGCGAACTGAGTGGAGCTCTAGATAAGCAGGAGAAAATGTGTTTACGGCCATTTTCAGGTCATTGGAACTGCATATCTGAAGGTTAAATACTTAAACTTCAGGGGAGCAGGGAGTGGGGGAGGGTAATGCATCTCGTAACAGAGTGATATTTATATATTTTATCCTTGCATAGAAAGCATTCTTTGGCTATACTACTGTCCAATAAAATAAATGCAAATACTGCTTTCTGTTGGGTGGTGATGAATCTTAGGCTGTTGAAGGGTTTGGGGAACTTTGACAGATGGGGAATGGGGACAGCATATTACACTATTCAAAATAAAACTCTCCATTTCTTAGACATGAGGTTGTAGAGATATAAATGCTCATCTAAAAATAATCAGTGAACAAGTTATACACTAAACGTGCTTGAAAATTCAGTCATTTTTACAACAAAAGGTTGTAATGACCCCTGCACTCATAAAAAGACCTAATATTTTAGAATTCACATAGTGGTATGCATGGCTTGACATTTTAAGTGCTTGGCAATTTACAGTTCTTATTCTCAGCTTGTTTCTGATTTCTGATGGAGTGGCAGGTTCAGAATTTGACATGAAAAATCTATATTTTTCATATCCACATCTTTATGAATATATATTTTGCTTTTAAAATATTTATTGTAAGGTGTTTCACAGGAAGCTATTAGCCTTTCTTAGAATGTAACTTCCTCTAGGCTTTATTCTTAATAGCTCTCACAGGGTACATGCTTGTTTCTGAATGAATGAAATTCATTCAGAAATTCAGTGTTTCTGAATGAATGAAATTTCAACCAAGGAGTGGTTTATCTAGTACAATCTGGGAAAGAGTATTTCTGACCTGGGACATTTTGGGCTAGGCAGTGGGCATAACTTAGTGATCTTTGTTACGCATATAGATCAAGAGATTCTCTGAGATTCCCTTAGGCATTCAAATCAAATAAGTAACAGTCTCTCCAGATCAAGCTTTTGTTGCTGTTGTTGAGACACAGTCTTGGGTGGTTCAGAATGGCTTCAACTTCTCCTTGTAGTCCAATTACCCTTAAACTTCTGATCCTCCTGCCTCCCCTTCCTCAGACTTTGAATATAATTTGCCTTTTCATGTCAATTGCCTAGAGGTAAAATGTTATGTGTATAGACTAGTGTGTAGGTACCAACAGCCTTGCAAGCTGCCATTGTCGGTAAAGATTAGTGCTTGCAGAGCCTGGCAATATCCCTGTGACTGTGGGAGGCAGCCAAACATGGGATAAATCGGTGTACTAAGTATTGTGTGAGAGTAAAAAGCAAACCCATTTCTACGCTTGAAAGAAGAGCCAGGCGGTGGTGATATATGCCTTTAATATCAGCATTCAGGAGGCAGATCTCTGAGTTCAAGGCCAGCCTGGTCTACAGAGCAAGTTCCAGGAAACCCAAGGCGACACAGAGAAACCCTGTGGGGGTTGTGGAGAAAGAGAAAGAGAGACAGGATGGAGCCAAAAATCATACAAAATCCCAAATTAACTATATACCACCAGAGCTGAGGAAGAAGAGAAGCAGAACTGAAGAAAGCTTCCTTGATAAAAAGAAAGAAATCAACTCTAAGAAGCAAGATTATCAAAGGTCACAGGATTGTTGTCAGATGAACTTGCTGAAATAGAGTAAAGAATCTACATTAGGAAAATATAAGGATGCGCTATATATGACATTGGCAGGGGTATTAAATTTATCTTTGATTACATATCTTTGAAACTATTAAAATTAGTAGTAGAGGTTTTTTTTTTAAACTCATTGTTGCACAATGTAACACCTCACTGTTCAACAATTAAAAAGAAAATTTCTAATTACTTCTTGTGTTTCTGTGGATTGACTAGGACTCAGGTAGCACCTTATGCTAGTCTTACTTGGAGGTCATTCTTACAGCTGTTGTAAATGCTATTGAAGACCAGAACATCCTAATGGCTTCTCATATTGTAGAAGGAATGGTTGTAGGTTTGCAGCTGAAAAAAATAGGCAGCCGGTGCCTCATGATCTCTTTATTTAGACTCTAAGGTTTTACCTCTTCTTGGTGGCTTTTCATATAATCTCTACTTGATCTTCTTTATTGGTGAGCCTCACTTCTAATATGGATGGCTAATGAGTCCCCAAAAGTGCAAGAGAAATGGCAAGGATTTTTTATAATTGTAGGCCCCAAACTGGAGTGATGTAACAGTTATCTGATTCTTGGTTAATTTGCCAGGAAAGCCAGCATCTAGTATGAAATGGGTTACAAAAAATCACAGATACTGTGCTCTTGGTCATTTGAGGACCTTTGGCAACGAATCATTTTAAGATTCTGTCTTTCCCATCAACATGATCACAATCACAGCAATGACCAGAAACCTTAATCAGGGAACCCTTACCGTGGTAGGCACTATTCTCAGTAATTCGCTTTTGTTAATTAAGTGAAATTTTGTGGCAACAGTGTTCTTGCTCAAGGTGACCTGACTTCTCAATTTGTGCCCAGGCCGTCTGACTTCTGAGGTTGCAGCGCTGCTGAGTTCTGCTGCTTCTGTTCATAGCACTTAGCATTAGCTACTGGTGACCTTTCAGAGTGGTGCGCCATTCCCACTACTCATCCTCTTTGTCTTAGCTTAATTTTCTCTCCCTTTCCTATTGCCTCTCTTGTGGGTCACCTCATTCCTGTCAAATATTCATGTCCTTTCTTTTTTTACCGCAGGTGCTCTACTAATCTCCTCTTACCCACTTCCTCAACCCTGAAGATATCCTACCCCCTCTCTCTCACACACACACACACACACACACACACACACAGAAAGAGAGAGACTGACTTAATTGGGATTCTGCATATAAGACAAAACATGTGATATTTGTATTTCTGAGTCTCCTTTATTTCACAGAATATAGTTATCTTTGGTTCCACCTATTTCTTGCAAGTCATAGTGTCAGTTCCTTTATCACTGAATAAAATTCCATTCTACACATAAAACATCTGTAGATGGATATCTAGGCTACTTCCATTTTCTAACTACTGTAAAGGATGCAGCAAAGAACATAGGTGCTCAAAGTGTGTGTGTGTGTGTGTGTGTGTGTGTGTGTTGTATTGTGTTGTGTTGACTAGAACCCTCCTGGTGTACTTCCAGGAGTGGTAGAGATTGATCCAGTGG
Source organism: Meriones unguiculatus (assembly GCF_030254825.1). Lineage (NCBI taxonomy): Eukaryota > Metazoa > Chordata > Mammalia > Rodentia > Muridae > Meriones > Meriones unguiculatus. The sequence goes on along the minus strand of NC_083358.1, from coordinate 77,716,024 downwards.
TAATTCTATTTTTAGGCTTTTGAGCAATAGCCACAGTGACCACCATGGTGGCATTTCCAGTTTATTTTAACTTGCATTTCAAGGATGGATAAGGGTGTTAAAGTTTTTCCATGTATTTATAGAACATGTATTGAAGTGGTTTGTATGTGTTATCCTCTGGCAGCTTCAAAGTTCTAGGTCTTATCTTCAAGTCTTAGATCTGTATTAAATTGGTCTTTCTTTCTTTCTTTCTTTCTTTCTTTCTTTCTTTCTTTCTTTCTTTCTTTCCTTCTTTTTCTCTATAGGTGGATGTATTATGTTGTCCCAGCATCATGTTATAGAGAAGGCCATCTTTTCCAAAAATGCATAATTTTTGCACCTTTGTAGAAAATTATTTAACTGCATGTATGTTGGTTTATTTGTAAATCCTTTATTTATTTTTCCATATATCTGTTTTGTGCTAGTAGAACTTAGGTTTTTGTTGTTGTTGTCACTATGGCTCTGTAGTACAGTTTGAGATCAGACATTGTGATAAGCATTGTCCTTTTTCCATAGAGTTGCTTGGCTCTTTGGGGTCCTATGTGGTTCCATATGAATTTCAGATTGTTACATTCTACTTCTATGAAGAATGCCATTAGAATTTTCATGGGACTGTGTTGATTTTGTCACTGTTGGCGACGCATTGAGTTTTACAATATTTTTCTACAAATCCATGAACATGAGTGCTTTATCTATCTTTTTTCCTTCAGTTTCTTTCCTTAATGTCTTAATTGCAAATATTTTTTACTTCTTTGGTTATGTTATTTTATCTTTTATTCCTTAAGAAGCTATAGACAACTGAGGAAAGCCAGGAGCAGTCAAGAGAGTCTTCTGTAGAGAAGAGCACACCAATTAGTCATTTAATGTCAAACAACTTAGATTATATGGACTTAGCAAATTATACTTATGAATATATATATATATGCACACAATAAAAGTTAATAAAAAGAGACTACAAATTTGAAAAATATGGGAAGGCTTGGAGGGAGGAAAGGCAAGTGTATGATTTTTCTTGATGTGTTCTTTTACTAAGCATTTATGCATCTATACTGATCATTTTGATTTCTGATCTATATTGAGGGTATGGTCTCAGGGCTACCTGCACCAGAGCATGCAGGTACAGAATGGGGGAGGGGCAGTCCTGGCTCCTGCCAGTCTCATGATTAAGATTTTCGAGGTTTGGACCACCTCCCTCTAGCTCTGTGCGGGGTTTCCCCAGTGGCACAGTCCATGTGTTCCACATCCAACATCCTTGGACTCTCAGTTTCTGGGTTCCCTTTCTAGTGAGGTGTGTTCCTTGGAGACAGTGGGTAGTTGAGTCTTGTTTCTCATCCTGTCAGCATATCAGTCTCTTTAGTAGTGAATTGAGGTCACGCGCACTCAGGTTGCACTTGACGGTATCATTACGAGATGTTTACTAATTCCTGTAACTTTGTTAATCTTCTTTTTTGGTTCTTTGGATGATTGTTTATTCTTTCTATCTGAACAACAATAAGAACTTTCTAGTTTATGATCCTGCACACAGATTCCTTATCTCTCCATTGTTCATCTGTCTGTCTCATTAAACCTACTCTTTTATTTATTTATTCATTTACTTATCTACCTATTTGGGTTTTTTTTGTTTATTTTATTATCTTTATTATAGTTTATTCACTTTGTATTCCAGCTGTAGCCCCTGCCTCATCTCCTCCAAATCTCGACACCCTCCCTTCCTCTTCTCCTTCCATGCCCCTCCCCTAGCCCACTGATAGGGGAGGTCCTCCTCCCCTTCCATCTGACCTTAGTCTATCAGGTCTCATCAGGGCTGGCTGAATTGTCTTTCTCTGTGGCCTGGTAAGGCTGCTTCCCCAAGAGGGAGGTGATAAAAGAAACCTACTGAAGCTGCTTGTTCTTCCTGTCTGTATAGTATTCTTTTCACTCTCTTCTCCACTGATGTCTTGGATGTTCTCAAATACCTCAGTTTACACTTTTCTTGAAACATAATTGTCTTTTGGTCAGTTTTTATTGATTTTGGAGATGGCCAATTATATGCATAGTTGCTGGTGGGGGATAAACTTGTGCACTCTGTCTTTTTTTTTTATCCAATTACACTGTTGTTTAGTCTACATTATACAGTAATCTGGTGTCTGCAAGAGTTATGCCTACTTTTGTGGCTTTCTTTTGATCAGTGCAGACTCTGTAGTTTACCCGTGGCTTTGTAGTATGCGAGCTAGGAAGGCTCTTGCAGTTCCCTGCTAGTCTCTGGAGTACATCTCCTGGGTCCCTAATGGTCTGGACAGGAGTGTCTCCAAGTCTACTGGGATTGACAAAAACAGCCACAGCATTGAGACCTGCAGAGCTGGAGACCCAGGCTTTACATTTTCCTATCCCCTCCAAGCACTGTTCCCTGCTGGCAGTAGCTGGGTGTTAGACACACGAGCGCTTCAGAGATTTTTAGACTCATGCTGTGAAAGGGAAACCGGTGGCTTCAGAGCTCAACCCTCAGAGCTTTGGCCCAGGGCTACAGCATTAGTCTTAGGAGATGAGGCCAGATCCCAGTTTCTAAGGGTGGGATTGCTGGTTTTTGTTTGTTTGCTTCTTGTTGCTGCTTGGTCAGAGCCTTGTGCTTCCTGCACCTATGACTTGTCAGCCTCTGTCCCTCCTGCTTTCCACCACTGCTTCTCTGAGCAGTCTCTGATTCTGGAGCTTTGGCATGTGAAATTTGAGCTCCTGGCATGTAATTGTTGCCTGCTTTGAGGTCTCCAGGGTATCCAAATTTTAAACAATTACATCCCAAAATGGCAACCACCCACTGCCTTTTGAGTTGTTAAGAGATATAAAATGGGATTCCTCTCTATTTCCCAAATGTCAAAAACAAACAAACAAACCCACCCTGTTTCTACAGTCCTCACAACTAGATCTGAGGTGTATGAGGGCTGTGGGCTTGCCCAGAGAGTAAGATACCCAGTGCCTTTTCACCAGGTTGGCCTCCATACCTTCTGCATGAGGCTTCTGCTTCCTCCAATCCTGTTCTGTGGTTGGAGGTTTGTCCAGCTTAGCTAACTTCTTCCTGGTGTATTGCCCATCTTATTCTCAGCTGTTCTCTCACTGCATTTGTGAATTGCTGGGTTTCTGCCTCTTTTTTCTCTTTGGAGTAGAGTCTGTTGTTATTATCCTGACTCTTGTCCTTGAGTGTTCATTTGAGGAAAGATTCTAGTCTACCATCTTATCAGGAAATCACTCTCATTATTTTTGAAATACCCAACACAGCTCAGTAGATCCAGCTGCATTTATTATGGAAAGAACCTGATACCAAAGTCAAGATGGAGTTAGCCAAGTGAAAAACTCTGGTGTTCTGTTTCCTATATAGGATTTAGGGTTAGGACTTCTGGAAGAAGTAGGGAAGAGTAAGTAGGAGGAACAGGGTTCCAGCCCTGGGAGTGTTGTTAGTTCAGCTGCTTACTTGTTTTTTTGGAGGGGGAGCAGGGGTCCACCACTGAGATAAACCCCCATTTTTCAGTGCTAACAGATTTTGTTCTTTTATTTGCTTTAATGTACACATTGTCAAGGCTATGGGCAAGTGTCTGTCAGGTCAACTGGCATAAAGGAGAGTTAGTAACTGGCTTTTTCTAGGCAAGGGAATGTCTGTAAACATCAGACAATGTAGAAAAATACATACCACCAACCATCAAGCAAGTGAGGGTTCAACCTGTATTCACAGCATGAGAAAAAGATGGAGGTTACGGGTAGCACATATACAGACCCACCATTAAAATGGCAAGAGCCCACTGGCTTCTTTAATCCACAGAGAGACTTACACAATTTAATATTTTTCTTTGATGAAATTAAAATTTTATTTTATAAGGCACTTTTTTTTTAATATCCTGGAAAAATTCAACCCACATGTTTTTATTCTGCATGTGCATCTCCCTGCAGTGTGCTAGGAGGAATGTTGCTTGGATGTCCAGAAATCTCAGAAATCCCATGAGACATTTGAATAAGAGAAAAGGCAAGATGACTTGTTCATAAAATTTCCATATGGCCAAAGGTGATTAAGCCAAAAGTCTGGCCACATACCAGTTCAGTTGGGTGTCAAGGCAGTTCCTCCCTACACAGCTGGCTACATATTAATATTCAGGAATGTTATCTTTGCATTTACGACAAAGGGAGTAAAATCATTTAGCTCTTCACGGTCAATACTAAACACACAAGGACTAAAGGGAACACTGAAATCTGGAAGGTCTTCAGGAGGAGAGATAGGAATTTGAGCTCAGGTCCCCCATTTCAACAGAATCTGATCTCATCTTCTTTCTTTGAGAGTCAGTACATAAGCCGAGGAGATAATTCAGTAGGGAGGAAAACTTGCTGCTAAATCATGAGGGGCTGAGTTCAAATCTCTAGCACCCTCTTACAAAGTCAGGAGTGGTCATGAGTGTGCCTATAGCCCTAGTGCTTTGAGAGATAGAGATATGGGGATCCTTGGGCCTGGCTCACTGCTGCCCTAGCTCCAGATTCAATGAGCAACCCTGTCACAAGGGAATATATTGATAAAGAGTAGGACACTAGACGTCCTCCTCTGGCTGCCACACATGGCATAATACACTAGTCCCTCCCCGCACTTCTCTCTCTCTCTCTCTCTCTCTCTCTCTCTCTCTCTCTCCCACTGTCTGTCTGTCTGTCTCTCACACACAGAGAGTCAGTGTAGTGACAAGTTCCAAAAATAATCTGGTATTATCAGGAGGATACATGGTTATTATTAATTCGCTCTAATAGCCCACATCTCATTGGCATTTCAATTAAATATATATGCGAGAAGTTGTTGTGAAATATTATATTTTAATTGAAATGGAAAGAGAGGCACATTTCTTTTTTTTCTTCTGCTGAATATCTCATGGGAAGGTTTTGGCAGCTAGTGATTTTGTTTTTCCTAATCACTTTCCAGAGGAAGAGAAGTGGAGTCCTGTTCTATGATTTGTTAACAGGGGCTTAGAGGGCGATGTGGTGTAATTCCAGGGATGAATGCCTTGCAGTTCACACCTGATGCCACGAGATCCCAAGGCTTTTTCAGGTTTTTGTTCTGGGGATTTTAGAGAAGAGATGTCACTTAAACCTCTAAGTGCTATCAGTCTGTTTGGGAACGCCTGTCTGGAGGAATCTTCCTGTCTCACATTCTTCTCACTGCTGTCGTCAGTTCTCCAGCACTGGGTTGACCCTCAGGAATTTATGTTAGCACAGAACAGCGGCCTGAAGATGAAAGACGCCCATGTGCTGGAGACCGTGTCTGTCACAGAGATGTCGGTACCTGAAGACCTTCTCTGCTGAGACCATTCCCATTCCCACAGCTGCAAGTACATTTCCATAAAGAAAAAAAAAATGTCCTTAAGGGGACGGAGATTTTAGGGAGATAGGGATGGAAATAGAAGCATTGATTGTGAGTCAGAGTTGCTCTGCAAATCTGGGCAGGTTAAGTTATCTTTCTATGCCCTAACTTCTTCCTTTTGTTTTTTTTTTTTTCCTGATTCTATGAAAATGAAAATGCTGTTAGTAGCAAGATGATAAAATACAGCGGAAACAACTAATTTGTTATTGAAGGTCAAACTGTGCTATAAAAACAAAAAACAAAAAACAAAAAACCTGAGTAGAATCTCTCCCTGGAGAGTTTAGTGCTGAAAATCAAAATAAGGCTTCCCAATATTTTTCAATTAAAACAAAGAATTAAACCAACCAAACAACAACAACAACAACAACAAACCCAAAATAAACCACAAACTCTACTGAGAGAATTCAGGTTACAAAATAGTTTCATAGTGCAAAAATGGAACAGGAAAAGCTATTAGAGTGTGGGAGGAGGAAGCGTTAAAAAATACGAACAGGTACAATTAGAAGCATTATATTTTCCAATTGTAGCTTCTAATTGTATTGGGAAACATTATAGTTTCCAATAACGTTTATTTTAAACTATCATTAGTAGTTGTTCTAAGTCAAATTTCTCTGGGGTCAGAGTGAAGTATATAAATTACAAAAGCAACATGATATATCTGTACCTCTACTATCAGACATGGAGACCCAATGTGTGTTTTGTGTTTGTAATACAACCAGTATTAAATGAACGACTCGTTGGTGTACAGGCAAGCCTTCATCCCTTGTCGACTTGTTTGTGAGCATTGGTGCACATTCACACTTGCCACGCTAGAGGGTTGTTTGTCCGCCTCTGATAACTTCAGCAACGTGATTAGATTGGTTTTTTTTTCCCCACAGAACCTCAATTCTAAATGAGAATAAAAGCCTCAGTAATGTCAAATCAAATGGCACTCGTGTGTAAGTGGCCTTGTCATCTACCAGTACCGTTTCATCATTACATTTAACGATAATCATGCTTGGGGGAACTCTGCTTTCTGTGGTTTCTAAACTCCCCCTGACTTAGTGACAATGGCTTTCTTTTAGTGATTGCAGATTTAAAGGATTACTGAACCCTTCAGTTTGGGTTTTTGAAACAACAGAACATCCACCAGGATTTTATTTTCAAGTCCTGCTGACTTCGTAAATCATGAATGAAGATGATGAGCTGAATATTCTAGGGCTGGACCACAGCCAGCCAGAATGTGAATTACAGAAGTGGGAACAAATTGCCCCTGTGTACTGAGGAAGATGTGCTAAATGCAAATGTGTTTACAAAGAAAGTGCACTGAAAGAGGGAGAATGCATGTGAGGTCGGCCTTGAGTTAGGTGGTAGGAGGTGGCTCAGCCTCCCAAGAATCTAAAGGGTTAACGTGTATACATCCATCCTTCCATCTTCAGGATTCCTTGACACAGACTCTTGGTTCAGCTGTTCTAAGAATGCTGTGATCACCATTCCGGGTTCTTTTGTCTGTTTGTCCTTTTATCTAAAACAATGCCAAGCCTTGAATCCCGGCTTGTTCCAGAACTTAATCTCTGTGATTTGGACTGCCCGCATTTGAAATGGACCTTTCGGATTGTTCATATGGCGGCTTTATCTCTTGGCAACAGAGTTCTCTTGTCTCCCAAGTGATAACTCTGTCAATTTTATTGCCCCTGTTAACCTGTAGCCTAACTTACTTTCCTGCTTTTAGTATGACTTTATCTACATTATTTGCTTTAAAATAATGTGTTCAATCTGCTTTTCTCCCAGCCCAGTCCTAATACAATTATAAATCCCATCAGCTTTCCTCCTCCGTGTAGCTCACGGTAACCTCCATCTTCACTCAGTTTCCCTCTGCTGATATCAGATGAAGTCCTCTTCTTCTTCCCTCTCCTCTCTCCTGTTGTGTTAAGGCCCATTTCATTTCCTTCAGATCTTGCTCTGTAGTTTCATATTAGGAATATTAGGACATAGACATCCTTCCTTTGGCTTTTTTTTCCTCATACACACATTGTTTCCTCCTGTATCTACTCCCTGCTATTGATCTTCAACCTCTGTTCTCTCAGATAGCATGCTCAGTGGCCTCTTCCTGGTTGTCATCCCCGTCAAATGTGCCAGCTTGGCTGGAGACTGTGTGTGCATCCTTGCAATTATCTCCATTCTTACTGGCTCCTGTCTCTTAATTTCTCTGTCTGAAGACCCCAGTGTCCTCCAGTGGTTCCTGTCCCCATCTGTCCCTTATGAGAAGATGGATTTCCAAAGCTCTACCTTTCTACTGTTTCATTTTCTTTCCTATAAAAAAATCCTTGTCCTTCTAAAAGGAATTACTTTGGGGTCACCTTTCATATATTTTCATGCAGGAGAAATGTCTGTACTCTGTTTTACTTTATAGAATATGCATTTGTATGAGATAAATTATTCATACATAATGGAGGTACTACTTTGAACTCTGTTGATGACCTGTCAGCTATTTATCATCTGTCACTGGCTCTGGTTCTTTCTCCTCTCTTTAGAGTGACAGTATGCGTTTCTAAAAATGGAAAGGCAGCAAGACCAGGGTATCTTGAAGGTCTGTCACCTGACCTTAGGATGATTACCCAGTTGCCTGCTGCAACTTCTCCAAAATGCTATAGTAAGAGATTTTTAAGGATTAAAAATTGGCCTAGTTCCATTCGTGTTCCCATTTTTAACCACTTCAGTTTCTTCTATTTCTTTTTTTCTCTCTTTTTAAAATGTAACTAAAATACAATCATACAATTTTCTCTACTTCCCTCAAAGCCTTCTCCTATCTCATCCCATTTTTTTCTTTTAAAACATAGCTCCTTATTATTTAGTTATTATTGTATTATGCAAACAAGTACATAAATGTAAACTGCTGAGTCCCTTTTGCATTGCTTGTATATATATGCATGTAGGCTTTGTGTATATGTTTTTGGGTTTATTTGTATGTTTTTAAGTCTTGAGATTGGATAACCATTTAAGTTAGTTATCCCTGGGTAAGACTAATTCTCTTTTTTTCACTTACCTGTAGCTCTTCATCTAGGCTTGGAACCCTGCACAACTGCCCTTGTCCACATTGGCATGTAAACTGGTGTTGTCATTGTTTAATACTTTAAAAAAAGCCATATTTTTGAGATTTTTATGGGTGCAGATTCCTTATTATATTTAGAATAATCAGTCTTGCAGCAGACTTCTGGTCCCCTGGCTGTTACAATCTTTTGGCCCCCTCTTCTGAGATACTTTTTAAGCCTTCAGTGTGGGAGTTACTTGTAGATATATCAGTTGGGCCCGGTTGCCCCCATGGTCCGCTATTCTCTGCAGCTTGCCTGGTTGTAGAGTTCTATAATGGTCTCCATCTTCAGAGAAAAGAAGTTTATTTGATAAAGAGTAAGAGATACTCATTTATGGATGTATAAGGGCAAGTATTTAGAAAGCAGTTAGGGAACTATGCTGTTTGGGGAAATGCCTGTGGTAGGTCTTCACCTGAGATTTATTACCTCCCAAGCCACGGGTCTAGGTTTTCAGTCCCAGGCATATCTTCCCTCCTGTTCAGCAGGCCTTATGCCCAATTAGAGAGCTGTTGGTTACCACCAAGATACGCCACTATTGCACCTCTTGGGATATCTTGCTGTGCTTATGGTTGTTGTAGTTCCGAGCGTCACAGCTGGGTAGGGCCGTTAATGCTTTTTCTCCCCTGGTGGCTTGCAAAGCACCTTCCGGTGTTAGGAAAGCTAGTCCTTATAGAGGAGGCTTTTGATCAGAACCAACTCAATGTTGATGTAGATATTATCTTCAGCAACAACGACTTACATATTATTTCAACTCTTGGGAGGCAACCAAGGGTGACAGCAATAACTCTTGTTGTTTTTGAAGTCTCTTGCAGTTGCCTGATAAGATACTTGCTCAATGATCTTAATTGGGACTCTGTTCACAGTAGCTAAGAAATTAAAACCACCTCAATAATCTTAAACTGATGACTGGATAATGCAAACATGCCTAGACACAATGAAATATTATTCAGCTGTAAAAAAAATAAAATCATGAAAATTTCATGTAAATTGATAGAACTAGAAAATATTATGTTGAGTGAAGTAAACCAGACCCAGAAAGAAAAACACTGTATGTTCTTTCTCACCTATGGTTCCTAGCTCCAAAACCTTAACTTTGAGTATACAACAGGGACTAACTGTAGAGACCAAGAAAGTAAAAAGGTACCATGAGGAATGGGAACAGTAGTGCTAGTGAGTTAGTAAGGCAAATAGCAAGATAGAGAGGATATGAAGGAAGTTAGAAAAAAATGGTGAGGAGATTGGGAAACGGGGAGAGATGCCAATATAGAAAAAGAGAGAAAGAAAGATAAAAATCACTAAGGATGCTTACAAAAGCTATAAAGAATCAGTATTTTTATTTACCTAAAATTGTATATAATAATTTGAGTATGTATATACATTGTTTAAATGAAATTATGCTACTTGGGGTGATAATGCTCTCCATTTCAAGAGCCAGGCATGGGAAACATCCTTTTTGGTTTCCTCTTTTTTTAAAAAAAAAATTGTTGGAAATAAATTTACTTTTTAAATTCACTTTACATCCTTGTTGTAGCCCCACCCCTCCTCCTCTCCCAGCCCCATCCTTTCTTCCTCCTTTCTTCCCTCTCCTTGTCCTCAAAAAAAGGGGAGCTCTCTTTCCCATCCACCCCAGCTCGAGTTGCATCAGGACTGACCATGTCCTCTTCCTCTGTGGCCTGGCAAGATAGTCCTGCCAGGAGGAAGTGATAAAAAAAAAACAAAAAAACAAAAAAACAAAAAACTGGCAAGTGAGTCCATGTCTGATGCAGTCCTTCTTCCCTTACTAGAGGACCCACCCACAAGAAGCCCAAGCTGCCCATCTTCTAGATTTTTGTAGAGGGCCTACTCTTTGGTTGATGCTTCAGTCTCAAAAACCCCCTCTGAGCCCTGGTTACTTTCTTAATTAAAGTGTTTGAGTAATTCGTGCATTTTGAAATTTATTTATATTCACTTAAGAACCACTGATTTCAACCTGTCTTCACCTTTATAGCACAGTTTCTCCCAAAGACTCAGGTATGATCACCTTGTTTTGCTGAAATATTTTAACGGTATCTGTTTTAACCTGTATGATAAAATGCAAATTTCTTACTGTCTTGAAAGTCCTCAAAGCATGGTCTTAATCTGCACTCCTGGCGTTGACGTGGTCCTTCTGCTATTTACCCACGTATTGGTTATGCAGGATTGGGAGGAGCTCCCTGCATCTGATACCCCAGGTCTGGATCTAGCCTGGCTTTCCTGCCACAAAAAGTCTTCACTCCATTGTTAACTACTCTGCCCAGATAAAGCATTTTAGCCTCTGTGCACTATTAATTTGTCAATAACTATTATTTTCATTACCATGCAATCTTCAAGTCCAGCGTCAGCTTTTTATTTTGAATAATTTTTGTCAATTCTCTAAGAATCCCTTACAATGTATTTTGATTATTTTCCATCCACTCCCCAAACTCCTCCTCTTAAGCATTGGATTTGCCTGGAGTATGGATGATACATGAGAAAGAGTCACACTGTTAAAGAAAACTGACTTGCCCTCTCACTTAGCGTCAGTCAAATGCTAAACAAATAGCTCCTCAGTTAGGGATGGGATTTCATGCACATCTACCTTCCTTCGTCAAACTACAGTTTGACCTGGCCTGAGCTGGTCTGGGTCTTGTCCATGCTGTCACAATCACTGGAACTCGTGCTCCTCTGGCCTATTGTGATTGGAAAATACTGTTTCTTTGAAGTTTTCTACTACCTCTGGCGCTTCAGCTCTTTCTGCTCCCTCTTCTGCAGAGACCCCTGAGAGGTGAGGAGGCGGTGTTTGATGTAGCTGTCCCATTCAGAGTCAAACACTTCAGACTTTCTTCTTCCCTGTCTACCTTGTATGATCTAATTTTGTCAAATTGGAATTCATTGCTCTTCTCTCTGTCCCGTCATATTTAATAGTCTCTCTATAGCCTCATGGCTAGGTTTTCTTCTCAAAGAACATGAGCCAGAAAGGACTCATTTCCAAATCTTTCAGTGCCTTGGCTTTACAAGGTTTAAAACCCTGAGCATTGACGCCTTTGGGATATTTAGTGAAGATGATCATTTTTTTTTCTTTTTCTTTTCATTATTTATTTTCTAGTATCCTGCAGAGAGTAAATAGTGAATTCTCAGTACTTTTGTGTTGTTTAATTGGAAAGGACCCCCACAGGAAAGCTGGCAGAGTCTTTTTAGGCAGTGCTACTGGCTGTAGAGCCGTGACACTCCCCTGACAGCATTCACCGTGGTTATCACTGGCCTTGCCGGTCAGCACACCTTGGTACTACTTGCTGTATTTATAGTCTTTATTGAGCACTGCCAAGCAGAGTGCCAAGTGCTCCATGTAATTCCATTTACTTCATCTCCAAATTATCCCCATGAGCAAGGGTGAGATATCACCTGCTCGGCCCTGAAAAACAAACTGTGACACTGGAATACAAAACCAGGCCTGGGACTTGGTTTAACTTGATAATCAATCTTAAGAACTTTATCTATTTTACTATTCTGGCTCTAGTCCACTCAATTTATTCATATTGACTAATTAATTGTAAAAAGTGCTTTAGGGTTACCTGGTTTGTGTAATTGAGTAGCAGTAGACATATGGATCCAGAAAACAGAAATTCAAATATTAGAATATATGACTGATGGTAGGATTTTAAGCGTAATGGAGCAGATAATTATAATGACAAAAATAGATTAGAGTGGCAAGAAACAAATAAAGACTGTTTTAACAACTCAGATAAACCCTACTCAATCAAAGCAATGAGCAGTTTTCTCATGCATCTTTTCAGAAAGTCAAAACTGGTTGACATGAGACACCACCATGGTCTATCCATATGACTAGATTCTCATTTCTTGCAGAGACAGCCATACTTGAGCACAAGTGTGTGCTCTGAATACTGTGTACAGGAATTGCTGTCTTTCCTTATGTAAGTCATATGTAATACAGCACAATTAAGTGGTAGAATGTTTTTCTTTGCTGTCACAAAAAAGTACATACTTACAATTTTCCAAATATCCGAATTCATTATAAGAAGACAGTTGAGCATAGAGAACTACAAACATTTCTCTGCCAAGCTCTAGGAAAACGAGGTTTCAGAAATGATATTTCTTCTTTATTCACAATGAAGATTATATGTGCTCTTGGGAAGAATGGTGTGCATTCCACTCAGATACCTCTTGATTGCTGTGTAACTTTCCCCTGAATGAGGTGTAGCGCTTAGTCTGCCAATAGAGTAGGTCATTCACGCTCAGAGCCCATCTCCAGATAGCAAAGAGGAATGCTTATTTAAGCACAAAAAGTGCAGCTCACGGAGAACGGTAGGCCTTGGGAGAGATTAGGAAGGCTTTAACATGTTTGTAGGAAGAAAATAGAGGACAGAGCTCAGCTCAAAATTTCAGAAAACCAACTGGGAAGATGCCACTACATTAGAAGCCTTTAAACATAGGGTATTTATTTCCATCTCCTGGATTAGATGCGAAAGTTGCATTTGGATTTAAGCATTAGCAGAACCTCAGAAACTGTAGTGCACTTTTCTTAAACAGCATCTGCTAGCTGTTCTGAGATGATGTGTGCAACTTCTCATCATAAATCCATCTTTTCTTCTGACTTAGGTAGACTTTTCTCTGCTAATAAAGACTTGTAGCTCATCGTCCTGTGTTCTGAATGTCACACCGAGCAGGCTTCCATTTCAGGAGGATTGATGTGAAGGTGTCCATTGCTTAGCATTACAGCTGCTATCCAAAACGGAGGACTGTGGCATTATACAGTCATTTCACAGAGTAAAGATGAGGGCCAGACCATCACATGGGGTAAATTAAAGAGAGAAATGACCACCGTCCGTGAATTGTCTTTAAACAGCACTTGGTGCATATCATTTTCGTAAAACATGTATTTGTGAGACAGTTGAATGTGACTAATTTTTCTTCCTCTGTAAGCTGGAGAGAACATGGCGAGGGTTTTATTTGGTACACTGAGGGCCTGTGCTGTCCAGCAGGCAAGGACACCTGGAGACCCGTGTCTCTGTGCACTGTACAGGTGAAACACCTAGACTCCCAAACAGCATGTGTTTTGACAAAAGAAAAATAGAAGTGTCTCTGGGATTCAATGTCTCTGATTAAAATGTTTTGAATTAAAAAAAAATAAAATCATGATTACAGGTTTCCTATCTGAATTATTCTCTATATCTTTGTAGGAAAGATGGAAGGCAGGCCACTGGGGTTCAGGCTCTCAGAAGACAGCCACATAGCTTGGGCTGTGGTCACAGGTTCTGGACTATGCTGGATAAGGTCACTATTTCCCTGGTTGGAAAGCATGACTTAAGTGCTTAGAAAAATCGTTTTCAAGAAATTGAAGAAGATTTCAGAAGATGGAAAGCTCTCCAGTGCTCATGGATTGGTAGGATTAACATTGTGAAAATGGCCATCCTGCTAAAAGCAATCTACAGATTCAACGTAATTCCCATCAAAATACCGACTCAATTCTTTTCAGACCTTGAAAAAAAGATTCTCAGCTTCATATGGGGAAACAAAAAACCCAGGATCTCCAAAACAGCCATGTATAACAACAGATCATCTGGAGGTATCTCCATCCCCAATCTCAAGCTGTACTACAGAGCAATAGTAATAAAAACTGCATGGTATTGGCATAGAAACAGAAAGGAGAATCAATGGAACCGAATAGAAGATCCAGAAATAAACCCACATAACTATGAATACTCGATTTTGACAAAGCAGCCAAAACCATTCAATGGAAAAAAGATAGCATCTTCAACAGATGGTGCTGGTCTAATTGGATGTCTACATGCAGAAAAATGGAAATAGATCCACATTTATCACCCTGCACAAAACTAAAGTCTAAGTGGATCAAAGACCTCAACATAAAACCAGATACGCTAAATCGGTTAGAAGAAAAGGTGGGGACTCATTGGCACAGGAGACAACTTCCTGAACAGAACTCCAACAGCACAGGCTCTAAGAGCAACAATCAAGAAATGGGACCTCATGAAACTGAAAAGCTTCTGTAAAGCAAAGGACACCTTCATAAAAACAAAATGACTGCCTACAGATTGGGAAAGAACCTTCACCAACCCTTTATCTGACAGAGGGCTAATATCCAGTATATATAAAAAACTAAAGAAGCTGAAAAGCAACAAACCAAGTAATCCACTTAAAAAATGGGAAACAGAGCTAAACAGAGAATTCTCTGTAGAGGAATATCGAATGGCAGAGAAACACTTAAAGAAATGCTCAACCTCATTAGCCATTAGGGAAATGCAAATCAAAACTACCCTGAGATTTCACCTTGCACCCATCAGAATGGCCAAGATGAAAAACTCAAGTGACAACACATGCTGGAGAAGTTGTGGAGAAAGGGGAACCCTCCTCCATTGCTGGTGGGAATGTAAACTGGTACAACCACTTTGGAAGTCAATCTGGTGCTTTCTCAGACAATTAGGAATAGTGCTTCCTCAAGACCCAGCTATACCACTGCTAGGCATATACCCAAAATTTGCTCAAGTACACAACAAGGACATTTGCTCAACCATGTTTGTAGCAGCTTTATTTGTAATAGCCAGAACCTGGAAACAACCCAGATGTCCATCAACAGAGGAATGGATACAGAAATTGTGGTATTTTTACACAATGGAATACTATTCAGCAATCAAAAAAGAGGAAATCATGAATTTGCAGGCAAATGGTGGGATCTAGAAAAGATCATTCTGAGTGAAGTATCCCAGAAGGAGAAAGACAAACATGGAATATACTCGCTTATATAGACCTAAAAGATATGATAAACATAATGAAATCTATACACCTAAAGAAGATAATCAAGAAAGAGGACACGGGATATGATGATCAATCCTCATTTAGAAAGACAAATGGGATATGCATTGAACATATGACAGGAGTCTACCTCAGAAGGCATCTGAAAGACTCTACCTAGCAGTGTTCCAAAGTAGATACTAAGACTCATAACCAAACCTTCGGCAGAGTGCAGGGAATCATATGAAAGAAGGGGAATTTGATGTGTAAAGGATAGGAGCTCCACAAGGACCAAACATATCTGGGCACAGGGTCTTTTCTGAGATGGACACTCAACCAAAGACCATGAGTGGATAAAACCTAGAACCTCTGCTCAGATGTGACCCGTGATAGCTCAGTAATCAATTGGTTTCTCATAGTAAGGGGAACAAGGACTAATTCTAACAGGAACTCAAAGACTGGCTCTTTGACCTCCCCATCCCACAAGGGAGGAGCAGTACTGTTAGGCCAGAGGAGGACTTTGCAGCCAGTCCTGAAAATACCTGACAAAACGGAGTCATATGAAAGGGGAGGAGGTCCTACCCTATCAGTGGACTTGGAAAGGGGCAGGGAGGAGATGAGGGAGGGAGGGAGGGTGGGATTGGGGAGGGAATGAGGAGGTGGGATACAGCTGGGATACAGAATTAACAAAATGTAACTAATAAGAAAAATAAAATTGAAAAAAAAAAGAAAAATCGTTTTCTCACTATTTTCTCTTAGGAAGCCAAAACTGCTCAATCTTTTTTTTTTTTAACATTATACAAAGTGAGCAAGTTTTATTTATGTATTTAGAAACACACACACACACACACACACACAAACACCTGCAACAATTAAAGAAAAAAAAGGAGGACATGAATGTGAAAGAGAGCAATTGGTTTACATGAAAGGATTTAGAAGGAAGAAGGGGAGAGGAAAGTGTATAAAATATAATAATCATAAAATTTAAAAGTAAAATTAGGTGAAAAATAAAAAAAAATAAAATCAGTAAGTTGCTTTAGTTATCATGACGCTAGCTCATTCTTTTAGAGAATGACTTATTGTGCCACACTTTCCTCTGGGTATGGCATAACTATTACCATTTAATCACAGTAACTATGATCACCCATAAGAAACCCTCAACAAGATTGTTCCTATTGATAGTTCTTAATAAAAGAAGGGGTTGGAAAGGGTCAGTAGACCCTCCCCCAAGGTTCCATCCACTCCTTCCCTCATGTGACTGACTCCCTTGCAGTTGTATATAATTCTGTCCCAGCTGCATGAGGGCTTGATAGACAAAAGACACGTTAACCAGGTGGAGACTGTCACCGTGCAGCTTCCAGGAGGTTGTCACCCAGGCTGGAATGGGACTTTTTGGTGATGCAAGTGCTTGGGGGGGAGGGATCACCTACAGTCTTAAGTAATCTCTTGCCAGAGCTGCAGAAACAAAAATAATTAAAAATACTCAGTAACTTTGTAAACTGGACTGGGATGTAATTATTCTTTTGGTATGTCTATAATGCCTCAGGTGGGATTGATAGAATTTTGTTGCCATCCTCTAGGAAAAATTCATGCCTCTCATTTTGCCTCTGTAAAAGATGTGTTTGGAAAATGTTGTCTGTAGAGAGGAGAGATAATAGATTTTTAAAATTTTTTCTTCATTAGTTCATTTACTCAATTTACAGCCTGATTATAGATTCCCTCCCTTCTCTCTACCCAATATCCCTCCTTACATACCATCTACCCATTCTCCCTTTCCTTCTCAGAGAAGGGAAGCCTTGCCAGAGTACCAACTCACCCTGGCACATGGACTCACAGGAGGACTAAGCACAGCCTCCCCCACTGAGGCCAGACAAGGCATCCCAGCTGTGGAAAAGGATACAAAGACAAGCAACAGAGTCAGAGACAGCCCCCTGCTCCGATTGTTAGTGGATCCACATAAAGAACAAGCTGCGCATCTCCTATTCATGTGGAGGGTCCTGGGTCTAGCCTATGCATGCTCACTGGTTGGCGTTCATTCTCTGTGAGCCCCCATGGGCCTAGGTCATTTTCCTCTGTAGGTCTTTTTGCAGAGTCCTTTATCCCTTCTATCCTCTCAATCCTTCCTCCCACTCTTCCACAAGATTCCCAGAGTTCCACCTATAGATTGGTTGTGGGTCTCTTTGACAATAGCTTTTTGTGTGTTGTGAAAACTAAGCAATAGAAAGTATCTGGCCATATGTTATTAAGCTTAGCACATGTATACAGACCCTGATAACATGCTCTACGTGCTGGCAATTTCCAAATATCTCCAATTTCCAAATAATACTTTTGTATGCCAAACCATTTCATGCATTTATTATCCTAGATCAAACTTTCCTAAAATATATTATGCATGTCTGTGCCATCTAACATTCAGGCTACAGTCCCTTAGTTGATCTTTTTCTTGAGGACTCACTTTCCTTCCTTGGAGTGGCGATGGTCACCCATCTCAGCTATAGGCTTTAGGAGCTGGAGAGATGGCTCAGCTCTCAGGGGTTCTTACTATCCTCATGATGACCCAGTTTCCTAGCAGCCATGTCAGGTGGCTCACAACTGCCTGCATCTCCAGTTCCAGGATGTCTAGGTACTTCCAGGCACCTATGGAAGCCAGAGGACTGCTACAGGTCTCTGCACCCATGTGGTGCCCGTGCACTCATGCACATAAACAAGGAAGATGCCAGCCTGTCTCTGCCAATGCATTGCTGTTTGAGAAACTGTTTCTAAGTGCCCATTAATGTTTTTTTCCAGTTATAGAAGAGTGTGTTTTCATTATGGAAATGATAGTGATAGATACAGGTACAAAAAAACACCGAAAGTTTCTGTGTTCTGCATGTGAGCTGGGAATTGGAGCTAGGATCACATACATAACAGGCAAGCACTCTTCTACCATGCTTATTCTCCAGCCTTTGATGGTCTTTTTTTGTCTGAACATATATAATTTGTTTTTAAAATAACCCAATTATGCAAGAATGATATAGTACCAGCCTGTAACCTCCATACTAGAAAGACAGAAGGACCCAAAGTGGGCTCCAAAGTAAAATCCTATCTAAAAGATTTATCTATCTATCTATCTATCTATCTATCTATCTATCTATCTATCTCACTAACTAACCAACTAAATATGAAAAATCAGAACATAAAAAAATTATAAAAATAAATTAGAACAAAATGACAGCCTACAAACTGGGAAAGGATCTTCACCAATCCTCTGTCTGACAGAGGGCTATTATCCAGAATATATAAATAACTCAAGAAGTTAAACAACAACAAATCATGTAATCCAATTAAAAATGGGGTACAGAGTTAAACAGAGAATCTTAATAGGGGAATACTGAATGGCAGAGAAACACTTAAAAAATGCTCAACATCCTTAGTCATTATGAAAATGCAAATAAAAACAACCTTGAGATTTCACCTTACACCCATCAGAATGGCTAAAATAAAAAACGCAAGTAACAACACATGCTGGAGAAGATGTGGAGAAAGAGAAACCCTCCTCCATTGCTGGTGGGAAAGTAAACTTGTACAACCACTTTTGAAATCAATCTGGTGCTTTCTCAGACAATTAGAAATGGTGCTTCTTCAAGATCCAGCTATAGCACCCCAAGGTATATATCCAAAAGATGCTCAAGTATACAACAAGGACATTTGCTTACCATGCCAGTAGAAGCTTTATTTGTAATAGCCAGAAGCTAGAAACAACCAAGATGTTCCTCAATTGAGGGCTGAATATAGAAATTGTGGCACATTTACACAATGGAATACTACTCAGCGTTAAAAACAAGAAAATCATGAAATTTGCAGGCAAATGGTGGGAACTAGAAAAGATCATCCTGAGTGAGGTATTCCAGAAACAGAAAGACACATGATATATACTCACTTATAAGTGGATATTAGCCATATAATATAGGATAATCATACTAAAATCTGTACACCTAAAGAAGCTAAACATGAAGGAGGGTCCTGGGTAAGATGCTCAATCCTCATTTTAAAAGGCAAACAGGATAGACATTGGAAGAAGGTGAAAACAAGGAACAAGACAGGAGCTTTCCACAGAAGGTCTCTGAAAGACTCTACCCAGCAGGGTATCAAAGCAGAGGCTGAGATCCATAGCCAAACTTTGGGCAGAGTGCAGGGAATCTTATGAAAGAAGGGGGAGATAAGAAAGACCTGGAAGGATCTGGAGCTCCACAAGGAGAGAAACAGAACCAAAAAAATCTGAGCTCTGGGGTCTTTTCTGAGACTGATACTCCAACGAAGGACTATGCAAGGATATAACCTAGAACCTCTGCACAGATGTAGCCTGTGGTAGCTCAGTCTCCAAATGAGCTTTCTAGTAAGGGGAACAGGGACTGTCTTTGACCTGAACTCAGTGGCTGGCTCTTTGATCACCTCCCCATGAGGGGAGAGGAGCCTTACCAGGCCACAGAGGAAGACAATACAGACAGTCCTGATGAGACCTGATAGGCTAGGGTCAGAGGAAATGGGACAAGGACCTCCCCTATCAGTGGACCTGGAGAGGGGCATGGGAGGAGATGAGGGAAGGATGAAGGGCAGGATTGGGAAGGGAGGAATGTTGGGGCTACAGCTGGGAAACAAAGTGAATAAATTGTAATAAATAAAAAAATTATATTAAAAATCTTTGAATGTTTTGATGACGGTGTCCTTTGCTTTACAGAAGCTTTTCAGTTTCATGAGGTCCCATTTATTGATTGTTGCTCTTAGAGCCTGTGCTGTTGGTGTTCTGTGTTTCAAAGCAGATACTCTAACTAGCAGTGTTTTCAAAGCAAAGACTCATGACCAAACCTTTGGCAGAGTACAGGGAATCATAAGAAAGAAGGGGAGTTAGTCTGATGGGGAAAGGATAGGAGCTCCACAAGGACCAAATATATCTGGGCACAGGGTCTTTTCTGAGACTGACATTCAACCAAGGACCATGTATGGATATAACCTAGAACCTCCACTCAGATGTAGCCTGTGGTAGCTCAGTAACCAATTGGTTTCCCAAAGTGAGGGGAACAGGGACTATTTCTAACAGGAACTCGATGACTGGCTCTTTGGCCTCCCCACCCCCAAAGGGAGGAGCAGTCCTGTTAGGCCACAGAGGAGGGCTTTGCAGCCAGTCCTGAAGATACCTGATAAAACAGGATCAGATGAATGGGGAGGAGGTCCCCCCCATCAGTGGACTTGGAAAGGGGCATGGTGGAGATGAGGGAGGGAGGGAGGGACTGGGAGGGAAGGAGGGATCGGGACATGGCTGGGATACAGAGTTAATAAAATGTAACTGATAAAAAAAATAAAAAAAATAAAAATCTTAAAAAAAAATCTTTGAATGAAGATTGAAAGAATTGGTTCTGGAATTCTGTAACTTTGTTGCTGGGAATTTGCCAGAGATTTAGATTTGGTGTGTGGCCTGAGCACGGACCCTAATAGAGGAATCTTTCAGTCCCACTCAGGAGTGAGAACATTTTTGAAAAAGAAGGGACAGTGGCATCAACTGGAGCAGGTAGAGAAAACAACCTAGACTCAAATGTGGGTCAAGACAAGAGTGAATATTTAGATCTAGAACTAATTGCACACTGAGTGATATATAAAGTGACTTTCTTCTTAAAGTAATATTAACATATAGTTTTAGATCCTTGTCAATTTCAAAAGGGTAAAAACAGTGGATAACTTTTGCACTGTGCAAAAATGTGCAATAATTTTATATTTGTTAGAAATAAGCTACCAAAAATGCATAAGAACACAACTAATTTAAGGTCTATGGAAACATGCCATTTTGACAGTGTTTAATATCAGTAATAAATATGGGTCTAGCCCACTGGATTACAGTACACACACATAGACACATAACTATACATGTATACACATGCAGACACACATACATAAGCACACACAAACACACTATACATACTGAAATAAACACTTGCACATGACACATATACACACAGAGGCACGTGCATAAATGCACACAAACACACAGAAACATATGCGCACATTCACATAAACATAGATACCCAGACACACATGGGCACATGGACACATCACAGGAACACACACAAACATACGCATAAGTAGACACACACACACATAAAACACACTCATACAGAGGCACAGATACCCAGTATTCCTTTCGAAAATAACTTAGAAAACACTGGGAACTCTTTCTGCCTTCTTGGAGATTCATGATGCACAGCGATGTTATAAAAATTCTAAGTTCTGAAATAAACAGAAATCTGTTTAACTGTGTCTAAGCAAACATTTTCTAAGTATATTTGGAGAGAGGGCATATTTGTTTGCATTGAGTACAGTTTAAAGTCGTATATGGAAAAACTTGTGGTAAATGCAGATCTCATCCTAAACACCATTTAAGACATAAAATACTGTGTCCAAGAAGGTTTATTAGAACTAATAGATGCAGAATCAAAATTCAGACTCTGTAACCATCTTCCTGTCACTGTTTCCATGTTTATGCTACCCATGGGTCTCTGACTTAGCTAATTCTGCATTCTTATCTTCCACTGCATGCTAGATTCCTTTCTTTTCTCGTGTCTCTGCCTTTAAGGGTCCCTCAGCAATCACCTCTGAGAATGTTCAGCAGCCCATAGTTTCATGAACCACCTTTGCATGTTGCTTCCTTCATCTCTTGCTCTGGTCCTGACTTTTTACCCATGTTACTCAGAACCACTGGGCTCTTGTTAAATTCCTTTATTTTAATATCTATCTTTCCTATTCTTAAAATGCAGTGTGTTGACAATCCAATTCATGCATGTTCCCAGAAAATTGAATGCCTTCTCAAAGTTCTTTATTTCTAGTAATAAAAATCTCTCCGTTTTGGAGACATTTTTCTTGCTGCCAATCTTTGTAACATCTATGCCTTTTATTATTCAGGTCTAGTCAGTTTAATTTCTCACAGTGTTTTCTTTCTTAAGGATCATCCTAATTCACCCACCCATTTCTGTCTTCTCATCTCCACTTTAGAATTTCATCTCTAAATACAATAACAAAATTCTACATTTTCTCTCTCATACCAGTCTCTTTCCAGTTTTTAATAAATAATTTAAACATGCCTCCTAAGTTATTTATCCAAAAGAAAATTACCTCGTCAATTTGTTATTTAAAAGCCTTTCTGTATTATATTTTATATTCAGGCTATCTAGACAGTAAGAGGCCCCGTGTTCCACCTCACAGGGCCTGCCGTACTGTGAGCAACAGTTGCCCTCTTTGGCGATGGTGCATGAAATCTAAGCAGGAAAGGGTGGTGAAGGGCTGGTACCACAATACCTGGACCCTGAGACCTACGGCAGAGGTCAGGAGCAGAGGTCATGGTAGGATTTTGTTTGCTATATACCACCATAGGTTCTGAGCTAAGAAAACGGAATGTAGCCATCTAGGGGTTATTATCTTCCTGCAGTTACTGAGTTTCTTACCACATAGTGAAGGTGAGATGGGAGGATGAAAAGAATTGGGGCTTATATGGTGTTTGGTATTTGTTATGAGATAGCACAAGAGAAATAGATTCAAGTCAAGATAGAGGAGTCTAAGTCAGGGTGCAATTAGAATAAAAATCATTTCTAGATCTCATTGATGATCCAGCTTGATGTGACTATGACCATCTTGACCAGAGGTACCATTTTGCCTGTCAGATAGCACTGGTATTTATCCCAAATCCCATCGAAGAGTCAACAAACTAGTTAGATAACATGTTGCACAGACCATCCTTTCCCATATCTTTTTTTTTTCTTTTGTCTTAAGATCTGATAATTTATTTGGTACTCTTAAAGATGGTTTTGACTGGACTCAGATTAAGAAATGAAAGCTCTCAGCAAAGACAGCCCTATGTCTCTTGGGAATCCTTTTTGCCATATTTCTTTGGCTTCCTTCGTTTTCTAGGCCAGTGTTTAACATATTCTGCTGCCTCCTCTTTATTTCTCACAGTTTAGTCAGAACAATATAATGGTATTTTAGTTGCAGGACCCATGGGGTATTAAGATGCTGGCTCTTGGGTAATTTTGTCCTGGGCTTCTTACAGTCTTTATTTAAGGGCTTCCTAATAACCCTTTTGATGTACAGTATCTTTTTTTAGAGAGACATAAAAGATTTCAGATCCTGCTAGTTCTGTGGGCACACTAGCATCTGTCAGTTCATGGATAACCTTCTCTCCATTTTTACAATAACCAAGCTGAGAAAACTTAACTTGTCATCTGCAATGCAATCCTGAACAAACTTTCACTCTCTCTCTCTAATTCTCCTCTGTCTATAACATGAGTTCCCTTCATTCAACAGCAGATGCACTCTACTGCAGGTCAGCCTACATTGCTTCCTGGGAAAACCTTGTGTTTCGTTGCTGTTGTTCCCACCACTGATTTTGATCACATACCACCACCCCCCCTTCACCTAGAGTGCCAGCAGCTGTGACTGTGGCCCTGAGCTTCTCATGTAATGTGAAGTCTTGCAGTCATCATCCACTTCAAATGAGCCTCCTTCAGTCAGTGGCTGGCAAGGAGATATTCAGCCTCATCTTTACACAACAAATTTCCTAGGAGGAACCTCAAAAAAAGAGCCCAGGTTATTTTTTTAAGTGATCCTGGAAATGCTAAGAATTTCAGGGTTAACCCAGGTACACTCTGACTGTCCACCATCTTCTCTTGTCTAAGTCACCGTATAAGCTCTGCCTCCTGCTTTTGAGCATGCCCCTATGTTTGTCTTGTTGCCACCCAAGGCACACCGTTGCTCCACAAGTCACCAATAAACAGCGCTTTGTGCATCCCTGGATTTGACTGCCTCTTCTTTTCAGTCCTATAGCATCATATGCCTTTGCTCTCATACATCTGGATCAGGTTTTTCTAAGTCTTTGTTGGGTATAGTCTGTGCATGTCTGTCAATGCTCTAAGGCATTTCGCTTCATTATCAATGGCTGAGAGTAAATAAAGGATCCAATTTGTGCATTTCAGACATCTGTTGCTCCTTCCAGTGTCTCTGAGCACTAATTTAAATCTCTTTCACTGGAATGGCATCCTCTCTATGTTTCTTAGAAAACCAGGCCCATTTCAGAACAGCTCCTCATTTGGTTGGTAATAATGGCATGTCCTTTGGAGTTTTACTCTGCTACTTAGATGTATGACAGGGTTAATATGCTAATTGAACTCAGAGGTTAGGGTAGGAGAATGACCTAGAGCACAGTGTATTATGCCATGTGATAAATACATAGAAGGAGACCTTTTAGTAGTGATAGGCATGTACACTACTGTGTTAGTTTCTTGCCACTGAGAAAATATTTGAGCAAAATCAGTGCAAGTGAAGAAGGGTTTAGTTTGTCTTGTGTGTTCCTGTTTCTTTGTTCTCATTGTTTTGGGTCTGTTGTGAGGTTAAGTATCATGGCAGAAATCATATCCACATAGAGAGAGATAGAGATAGATAGATAGATAGATAGATAGATCTACACAGAATTAATTAATGCCTTTCAATGCTCACTAAGTTACAATACTATCAAAAGAATAAGAAGAATCCTTGATAAGGTTAGCAACCTCAGTAATGAGGCCTCTATCTCTCTATAGTTCCTCCAACTAGAGAGAAAGCCTTTACCACATATAACTTTTGGGGATGACATGTCATATTCAAACCGTAACAAGAGCCATCATGAGCTCTCTGTGTTGACTCAGAGGCCAGTACCAAGTAACCTAAGAGACACAGAATTGGTTCTGAAATACATCAGCTGGTAAGAGTATTCTTTCAGAGGTTTTAGATGATTGTGTACTTTGAACCCCTTAAATTTGGGGGTTGGTTTCATTCTGTCAAGAAAATTAATTATCATACAGAGAAATGGTTTTATTTAAGAAAGTTGTCTCAGTTTCTTTAGATATTTTCCTATTGTGTTTTTTAAAACAGTCAGTCAGAGCTTGATAAAAACCAGATTTCTTCCTTACATAGCAGACACAGAAGAAGAGCAGCATTTGCATCACCCTGTTGCTGATACAGAGGACAAGAATGGATGGTGGGAGTGGAGGCCACTTGACTGCATTTTGTAGATTTTCTGGAAAGAAGCACTTTTAAATAAATCACTTTATTTGGATTTAAGAAAAATTGTCAGTCTCTAAGCCTCATACATATAAAGAAGCACTTATGGAGTAAAAAGAGAGCACTTGTAAAGTTATTTACTAACAGGATTTCAGGTAAAGGCTTTCTCCATAATGCCCGCTCCCTCTTTTTTGTGCTCTTTCCTCCTTTGCCCATTTTTCTCAGGTGTCCTTTTCACTGAGCATTCAGGAGAGTTTAGCTTTTCTTTATAACTTATGTGTTTTGTGTAAGTAGGACTCATTAGGAATGTATTATCTATCTATCTATCTATCTATCTATCTATCTATCTATCTATCTATCTATCTAAATTCCAATCAGAATGGAAGCAAATCACCCATGCAAGAGAGTGCATGCTTTGAGAGTTGGAGGGACCTCTTGCTCTACGTGCAACAGAATGTAATGTACACTGTGATAATTGCTATTTTTGGCCTTTGATGTATCCAAGAACGAACGAAGCAGCTTTTACTGGCCTCTATGCATTTAGATGGTTGGTGACATCAAATCCAATTATCCTCAGCTGCATGACCACTGAAGCTGCTCTCATCTGTGAGTGATTCCTGACAGCAAGGAGAGGGAGGCAGTGCTCAGACTCCTTGCTGTAAGGCAGGCATGCACACGGGGCGGGGCAGGGACCCATAGAGAGCACATTTCAGGAGGGCTAACATATTAAAGTAAAGCAGAACAGATTAGGAGGAAAGAAAGCGAGGCTGACGGTGAGCTAGCATTGAATGGATGGATTTGGGGGCTGCCATCTATTACAAACACCTTTTACAAAAGGCCAGACCACAGCCTGTGGGACTGATTGTCATTGTCACAGAGTGTATTCCCACAAACATTTTCAGTTTTGTGACTCTTAACTTGAGAGCGCTGGAGTCCCGTAAATGTCAATGTGTAGTTCCGAGCCCCCATCAATTAACCGGGGATCTTGGATGCTGGGATGTGCAGCAACAATGGAGGAGCACTTAGTGTGGAAACACTGATGGTGACGCCCAAATCTTTAGCATGCAGAATTTCCCATTGGCACAATTGGCTGCCGATTCTGAGGTATGTGAAGTGCTGTCCTCTTTTAGGGAGTGTCTTGGCTTAATGCTTGATTAATGTTCATTTTCATACACATTTATGCCTATGTATGTGCGTGCATGCATGTGTGCGTGTGTGTGTGTGTGTGTGTGTGTGTGTGTGTGTGTGTGAGAGAGAGAGAGAGAGAGAAAGAGAGAGAGAGTTTGTGTACATATCCTTGTTTGGCTCCTACAAACTGACTGCATTCCTTAGTAACAATGTTTCTGTAATGCTAATGAAATCGGTGGACAGGAATGCTCAGAAATGTGTTTGTGGGGAATTTCTGTTCTTTTCTACAGGATTTGTGTCTGTGTACTTTTTATATGCTAATGTGTCATTTTCAGTCCCACCATTTCCTACACTTGCTTAACTAAATAAATATTCTGCAAAGATAGTATCTACTTAGTTGTACATCCTACAAAATGAATTTTGTGTTTTATGTTCAGCCTCTACAACCTCCACTTCCTATGTCCTTTCTCACTCTGCTCATTCATCTCCCCTAACTTCAGACAATGACTGATGAGAGTTATAACATTCTGATTATAACTCTGAATATGAGAAGATCATTGCCGTATTAATGGTTCATGTGAATATATATATTTATAATACCTAAATGTATACAATGTTTACCCAGTGGGCTATTGTTAAACCTCTGAAACCATAAATAGCTAACTTATTTAGTGTTAAGTTCCCAAAAGTCATATCATTTCATTATGGCTAACACATAGGTGAGCTAGTATTCCTAGCTTAGCTAAAGTTTTTTGCGTAACAAGAAAACTCCTCATCAGAATGCCATTATATTCTAGTTCCCATTCAGTATGCTACATACCCTCATAATTGCTGTGAACCTTGACATTAGCGGATGGCTGTCTGGGTCATCAGACCACTTGCCTTGCACTCCTTTTGTTAAACTAAACAGTATTTGAACATGCAGAGCAAGAACAAATTTGTCTGCAGTGTGGTATAACTTGAATTTTATAGTAATAGAGATGGATTTTTTTCCCTTCATTTTTCATTAAAAACAACAACAACAAAAACCTGTCATCGCCACCCGCCCCCGCCAGGTTCGTAACCATGGTGTTTCATCAGCACCTATATTGTATTCTTCTTGCTTTCTTCTTTTCTCCCTAATGGCTGGTATGCCATTTTCTTTAGCATTTAAATGTTCATGAATTGGTTCTGTCACGTGATGTGAAGCATTGTGTGAAGGGTCCTGCACCACTCACCCGCATTGCTCAGTGGGAGAGACTCCCAGAAGCAAGTGTCCTGACGAAGCTGACCAGATGGGCTCCTTTTCCCACACTCAGTGTCACCTTATTTAACTACCTCAGTATGTTGTAGTTAACATTGTAATTAGTGTGTAAGACAAGTTATAAGGTAAAAAAGAACAAAGTCTGTAAAACTTTTTTTTTTAATTTGAATGGATTTCTCTTAAGTAAAATGGTGTGGATGGGTGCTTCCCCTAAACATAAAAAATAGTAATAATAAAAGCCAGTGTCATTCTAAAATATATTTAAACACTTTCCTCAGAAAATACTTAGAATTTTTTTTTGAGAGTGTAGGTACTTTTCCAACTACGGGGTCTGACAAGACAGCCTCTTGAGCCCCCGGCCAGTGGATGTTTTATTACCCATTAGGGCCTCTCTGCCTTTTCATCTTTACAGAGTGAATAAATGGTTTTCTCTGCAATATTCAGTCTGTAGATCTCTTTCTTGAGACACAAATCTTCTCTTGTTCTTTGTAGCCATATTTAAAAAAAAAATTGCTCTGATATTTTCCAGAAGAGCTAGGTTTTAACTGTAGCTTCAGAAGCTTCAAATCTAAATGAAAATCAGGAAAGTTAAAGTCCTTGCCAATCTAATTGGCGCACTGCTAGGGGAGATATTTTCTTAACATACTGCCTTGAGTGTATAAAATTGTTCAAATTTCTAAAAGGAGTTTGATGTTGATCATCTCATGAGAATCTATGTTGGTGCGAAGGCATTACTTCTTTTAAGCTTTATTTCCAGAGAAGGAAAATGTAATTTATGAGTATGGTATGATGACCGCCTTCCACTTACAAGGAGGACTATGAAGAATCTCGACCTGGATTCATTTTCTGAATGCTAGTTTCTGTATTCAGACCTCTACTCATAAGACCAGCCTAAATGGCAATAGCATGAAAAACAAAGAAAGAAAACAATAGAAGTAAGTCATGAAGGCAAGAGTAATAGCCTTCCACTGAACCTTGGTATGAATAAATTAGTTTTCAAAATGGGAAAATGAAAATATGAAGAATATCAAGAAATATTTTAAGCTAAGGAAACCTGAAACGATGTAACGAAATTCATGAGTTCTTACTTAGCAGCTGGGATTGATTCTCTTTCTTCTCACTTCCTTCCTTCCTGTCCCCTCCTTCTTTTCCTCCCTACTTTTTCCCATAATATTTACCATAATCTTGAAGATGGGGAATTTAAAATTGATACAACTGAGAATTAATACTATTTAAAACTGAACTGAGTAGTAGTGGGTAGGCAATTACCTTAATGCTAATCCTGTCAGCCATGGAATTAAGGAAGACCCCCTTCGCTCTCCCATGTGACATTCCATAATAAAAGCAATTAATGATCAAGCATTAGAGAGTCTCAGAAAACAATTCTATAAGAAATTGACAACGAATGCTTAATTGTTCTCCTGCATAGCAAATCCTTTTCTTTCCACTTTTTTCCTTCAAAGTTTAAATTAAAAAAGAAAAATCAACTTCTGGAGATAACAAGTAGTCAGAAATACCTGGATTTTGTCCCGACAGACCAGCTTGTTCTGTGTCCCAGTGCCTGATTTCATTGAACAGAGGGATTTATGTCTATTGGCTATTGTGGGTTTTTAAAATGACGAGAAGACTCCCAAGGGACACAAGCACTCCTGAAGTGCTCCTTTCTTCCCGCTACTCTGGCCACATATATTAATCAGAAAAGTGTGTCAAACCATTATTGACAATTTTCATATCATCCAAAAGTACTTTGGCAAATTCAATTATGTTAGAAGATGTGATTTTAGCATGAAAAGATACTTGTCACTTTGGTCCACCTGGCAAGATGCAGCTCAGCGGTGAAACAGGTCTGAATGCCCCACTTACAGGAAGGTGCCAGCAGATACAGACTTAAAGGGTAGCTGAGAAATACGCTGTTTGGGTTAACCCTAGGAGTGTCCTCAGCAGAACGTGCTAAGTTAGTTTTTAGGATTGACTGACCACAGCTGGAGGCTTTATACACACAGCAGAGAACTTAGATCCCACAGACTAGAGTGTGGGTTGGAACGTGAATTTCAATGTGAATTGAAAGAGAAATTTCTGTGCCTGGGTTCAGTGATTCTTAGAGTCAGAGAATCTAGGGTTTAGGATGTTTACAGCACTCCTTAAACGTGCTCTTGAATGCTGAAACCAACTTCAATTCCAACAGCTACTACCTGCTGGCTCTATGTGAATGAAGTCTTTGATCCTTGTTCAGGTTTAATCTCCATATGAGGTATAGACTGTTAACAAGCAGTCTGTGGTTCAAGGAAGTTAAACAATTTCCCCAGAGACAGATGAGTTGCCAGGAGCTAGAAGATTCAAGCTTTGAACTCCAACTCAAATGGCTTTACGACGGAGCTCTCTACACTACACAGGGCTGTCTCATAGTGTTATAGAACTCATAGAAGCACCTGTGAGGAAAAGTCTATGCTTTGTTATCATGAAAATTCGAATAATATCACATCAATACACCCTTTGACTCTAGTGGTGTGCAGAATAGGAGGAGTTGTTATGGTACCTCAGATTGTCAAGGTCAAGTCTCTGTGGACTTTCTGTTCTACAGACAGAAGATACTCATGAAGTTAGTGTTTACATTTGGTAGTCCAAATTTGCTTTTCTTCTGTGAAGAAAGGGAACAATGTCTATAAAATGATGATAGGCACCGGCATCTCCAAAATGTAGACAACCCAAGATACGACATTTATTTCTCATTAGAAGAAGGAAAACACAGTGCATATTAGTCAGCAGCAGTATGTAGAAATTGCACTTCTTATAGAGCCCAAAGCAGTGTATTCTGCAATATTATCATTTTTTTTTTCACAAAAGCCAGATATAGGAGAGGACATTTATTCTGGCTCATGGATTCTGGAGCTCCCAGTCCATTGTATTGGGGAATGCAGAGCAGACTCCACGGATGCAGGAGCATATGGAGGAAACTCCTCATACTCAGTGGATGAGAAAGGAAGACATGTTAAAAGAAGGGGCCAGGACAGAGTCTTTGAAGTCCTATCCCAGCCATATTCCACTTTATAAACTTCTTGTACCCTCCAAAACATCACTATACCATGGCAAAGTGTTTAGAAATGATCCCAGGGCTCAGATATGGCTCAGAGACTTAGAGAACGTGTTGCTTTTCCAGAAAACCCAGGTTTGACTCCTAATGCCCACATGTTGGCTCACGATCAGCCATAATTCTAGTTTTAAGGGATCCAACACCCTCTTCTGACACCTGAGAGTACCACACACATTAAAACAAAATGCTCATTATGAAATCAAATGCATGTACATAAAATGCATAAATATATCTTTTAAAAAAGGAAATAAAAGACCGTGAGCACATTGATGACATTTCAAACACAAGCCACATTTGACTCCCAGGTGGTTGGTTATTTTAAATCTCAGTGTCTTCAATAGAATAACAGCATGAAAACATGTTTCCACATTTGGCATATTTCCAGGAATGGTTAGTATTCAGCTACAGGGCCATTTTTAGATTTCTAATCCTGATCTTTCTAATTTAAACACATATATTTAATATTGATTGAGGGACCACTTGGTAAATGCTGCATCTACCCTGAGAATCTGATATACTTACCAGGGTCATTATGATAATCTTGTAAGGTGTGTTCTGTTTCTATCTATACTCTTTAGAAAAGGAATCTCTTGTGAGGGGAAACTAAGATCTTTCTCAAGGCTCACAGAGCTAGATGAGTGGGGAGACAATTCAAGCTTGGAAACAAAGAAGGCGGGCCGTAAGCTGAATCTGAACACTACAGAAGAAATCTTCTGCATAGGTATACTAGACAACAAGCAACAGCAAGAAGAAAGATCACAAAGAAAACAGAAGGTTTGAGAGAAGCTGACACAAATGCAGCCATC
Source organism: Meriones unguiculatus (assembly GCF_030254825.1). Taxonomy (NCBI): domain Eukaryota; kingdom Metazoa; phylum Chordata; class Mammalia; order Rodentia; family Muridae; genus Meriones; species Meriones unguiculatus. Next base: position 77,684,487 of record NC_083358.1, on the reverse strand, counting down.
CACGTCTTTCACGTAATGAGATGGCATCTCACTGCTAACCTGTAGAATTTTCCACATTGTCCTGAGGGCCAAGTTGCAATAAAGGAAACAAATAAGAAAGCTCTCTATGACAAATGATGACAGTCCAAGAGGGAACTGTGGCCTCTTGTTCAGATTCCAGATGGAGTCCGGGATGTTGTCAGGGAGAAAATTGTTTGACTTACAGCCTCAGTCACCCCAGAACCCCTGCTTTTGGATACCTGTAATATATGCGGAACATAGGAGCATAGCTTAGGCTTTTCCTAAATCTTCTTTACTGTGGTTTAAAGCTCAAAAGAATTTTTGAGATGAAAACTAAATGATAGGTATTTCTCAACAGTAAGCATGATGGTGAATCCTTTTGCATGGTGGACTGGCTCTGGAGCCTGACTGCGGGGTTTGGTTACACTTGGAAAAGTTTTTTAAAAAGTTGTCCTTCAGTGTCCTTGAATAGGCTGATAACCTTTAGGAGTTTGAAGGAAGGATGAATAAATTAATGCAAGTGAAAGACTTGACATTGCTTAGCTGTGCTGGAAGTAGTTAGTGATCATGTTAGGTCCTAAGTTGAACTTTTAATGGAAATTGGTATTTGGCTCTCTATTCGGCCTTCAGAAAGTATAAAGATGAGGTATGTTTGTTTGTTTGTTTTTTACACTATCTTGTAATATCTGCCATACATAGTCATGGGAACATATCCTAAACTAAACTAAGCATCAGTTTTATTCATGAATGATAGTCAGTGGGTAGAACTTTTCTAAAAAACAACGTATTAATTTCTTTTGCATCTCTGTGGCAAAATACATGACAGAAAAAAATGAAAGTAAAAAGGAGTTTGGTTCCAGATCATTGCTTTCAGGGAATTTTATTCTACCATGATGGAAAAGGCAAGGTGACTACATCAGAAATGTCTGACATGTGCCATGACAGTGGTTCAGAAGCATAGCAGGAAGTCCCAGAGCAGGAAGCAGGAAGTGAAGGTGAGGACCAGGGCTGGACTAACCTTCAAAGACTGGAAAAGTGATCTGCTTCTGCTGACCAGGCCTCACCTTGTTAAGGGCTCCAGAATTTTAAACACTCCTACTTATCAGGGATGAAGTATTCAAAACAGAAGTGTAAGAGACATTTCACATTCAAGGCATTATGAAATCAAATGCAGTATTTCTTAACAGTTATCTTTAATGGCTATTTCTCTGAAAATCTTAACTCTGTTCACAGCAGTGTTTCACAACAGTTTAGAAAGAAAACTCTCGTGTCAGAATAACACCGTGTTATTCTTACACACTCAAAATTAATTTTGTCTTAGCTAAGTCACTTAGCTGTAATTATCAAGTTATAACTCCTCATATATACAATATTTACTTTCTAGCTGTTGTCACTATTATTATGTCTTTTAATGTGCACACGTGTAGTTACATTTCTGTCCTATAATTTTTACCGTTAGAACCCTGAAAATTGAAAATACAAAATACAGAGACTTTTAAAAAGCATATATTTGTAAAAGCAGTCACATGTACTCAGACAGATACCCAGCTCTCTGAAGGTTTTGTCCCTGACGAAGAGATCTGTAAGTAGTTTCCATTAAATGGGATGACCACGCTGTGACCTCATGCCTAAGTTCTCAAGATAGCACACAGACAAATGCTCAGGGCTTACCATAAAGGTGAGCTAAAAAGAAAATTAGCATTTTTACAGTCGCTGCTCATTTCCCCTCAATACTAAGATTTTAATATTTCTTTTGACGAAATGCTGTAGGTTTTAAGGAGCAGGCGACATAATAAAACTAAGGCTGGCTATGATCAAGCACCATAGCTTCTCATGTTATCCCTGTTACCTGATCAGTTTTTGCTTCTGTAAATCTAATTTTTTTTCACCTGAAAGACAATAATAAAATAGTATTCATCTCATCGACTTGGGGTGAGAATTACATTACATTTAAAAGCACATAACCCACAGCTAACATTTACCAAGCTCTCATTTTTTAAAATATTTAAATCCTTTGTGCCTTTTCTCAGTAAATATTCATTTCAAAAAAACACATCAAATGAAATATGGAACATAATGTGCTTCTTACTCATCTGGATCATCAGGCTGGTGTTTTCAAAGGCATTTAAACAAACCTTGAAGTCTCAGTGCCATATACAGCCAGAGGTGGTGGTTCAATTTTCTCTTGGTATTTCAGGCCAAGCAAGGCAGAACTAAGGAAATCCATGTAATTTTTCTGGCCCAGAAACTGAAAAGAATATTCATGTTAGTATCCCAAAATGAAGAGGAAGAACTGCTAATTCTCACTAGGTTGAGGATATTTCTCTTCTTGAGGTTTATATTTTCTTCAAGTAACATATACATATATATATACACATATACATATATATACATATGTATGTATATATATACATATATATATATCTGAGTGTAGTGGCTCACCTCTGTATTTACAGGTGGGAGAGGAAGTTCATGAGTTTAAGCTACATTAAAGCTACGTTATCAATAGCCTTGTCTGAAATCAAAACAACAAAATATAGTTTTTGTAAATCAGTGCTATATGCGCATAGTCAACATATATTGAAATCTTACCATTTTTAGTATTAAAGGTATAAATTTGAAAACAGTGTCATAAAAGTAAACTTAAAAACACTGAAAAGAAAAATACATTTAGTAAAAAATTTTAATAAAACATCAGATACATTCTTTGTCACAACACATTCCCATGTTTCCTATATATTTATCTTTCCAGTAGTGGGAAAGTCATAATAAAATATTAGAGAAGCAAATATTTTTCTCATCTTATGATAGCTATAATTGAATGTGCTATAATGCTTTTTTAAGTGTTACTTAAATCTAAGGGTTGGAGTTACTGGAAAATGGTAGGCACAAGAGAACTCATTTTAAAATGTTGCACATTGGCCACATATAAACAGTGGCTACAGATTTTTCTGGCTTATGGTGAAGTGCTATCACCAATTTCTTATAATTAGCATTTGCCTATTTAAAATAAAATCAACAGCATCACCAAACACTTGGAAGCAAAAAGTTTCTTCCAACACATGAGCCTTCAGAAGAATTGAGAACCTAGAGGAAGTTGAAATGGAATTGAAGAAACCGGTCTTAACATTGAACCGCTGAAGAAAAATTATATGTATTAAATATACCATTCAGTCAATATAAATCCTGACCCAAACCTTTTAGAATAGATTTTGTTCACATACTGCAAGACCAAGACTATTGTGCAAAAAAGTGGTGTACTTATGTCATCAGAATGTGAAGGGTGTGTATTATATATTGTTGGACTCTGTAATAAATTATTTATAGAGTGATGGAAAAAACACTAATAAAACAAGAGCTTTTTAAAAAATGAGATTTTCCCCCAAATTTGCTTGACTTATTAACCACAAAATTTAAAAAGTAAAATTGGCATTTGCCTTCAACTCAAAGTAAATTGATCATATTTTTGGAGTTACAGCTGCATCTGCCGTAACTGATCGAGGCTGCGGAGAACAAGTTTGGGGATTCAGTGCTTACAAGCTCCTGTGGAAATCTAAATGTACCAGCAGCTCCAGTAGAGGGCACCGTGCGCGGGTCCGGACCCTGAAGAGGCTTTGTTCTGCTAGGGTCTCATCTTAACGCGTGCAGGGGCTCCCTCTGCTGTCCTTTTAGACCACGAGACAAATATGCCGGCGAGTGTGCCCCAGATCTCAAAGCTGCAACCAGAGTCTCAGGACTGTAAAATAGTTCTAGGAGAACCCGACTTCCGCACCCGAGCCTGGAAAATTAGCACGCAAACGGAGGGAAGCTTCGCCAAACGCTTCTGTAAATACATCCCGACACACGGTGTTTCTTCTAAGAAACTTGGGTAGGCCAAGAAGCGAAAGCGAAGTGATACCTTCATGCTACACACCAAGAGGAGAAACAGAAATAGAAACTGCGAACTGTGATCAAGTAAAACGTCCAGATACACATACACACGTACATGCATGTGTGTGCGTCTACTTGAGGAGAAAGGGAATGTGTAGGAGTAGGCCCTATTTAGCCTCTTATACCTTTGATCCATACTATTTTTATTATAGTTTTTATTATACACATATAAAGAAGATATATTTTAAGATAATTATGTTTTTTTTTATAATTATGTTTTTTCATTCGAAGGTCACTTTCACGTCAAACAGGGGTGTTTGCCATAAAGGCGTTCTTTTGGCTTGCTGTGAATCTTACTACAAACTGAACAATGTCCATTTTCTGTAACAAAGCAGTTAGCCAATGAATGAATGAAGTTTCGTTTTTATTTCAAATCAGTGTTATAATTCATCTTTACCTGGATTTACCTTAAAGCCACACGTCAGTAAACAAAATTGTTTTGGCCTTTATATCTTCAAGCCAAAGACGTCACGGTTTCAAACAAAATCGTGAAGACTGTAAGAATGGTAAAACCTATTGACTTTTAAAGTGACTATTGATTAGTGAAATCTTCAAGCTTTAAAAATCAACAATAGTAAAGCTGGTTCTGATACTTTCTGAAAAGAGTTTTATAATTGTCTGTCCCCGAGCAGTGATGACGGCATACGTTGGCTACATACGTAACGATGAGACAGAATGGAGCAGTAGCGTTTGAAGTATAAGAAATAGGTAGGTTTTCAGACCTGTGGCTCATCTTCAAACTCAAGAGTCACGCAGTTCTTAAAGAAGAAAACCAACTTTCTTCTCTTCATCACATTTGGCTTATAGAGTTTGAGTTAATGGAGTTTTAGAGTGCAGATGCGGTCTGGCAGGCTGAATACGTAATTCAGTTGTGAAGCACACAGCAGCAATCACGAGGTCTTAGTTGCAATCCTCAGAAAAACATGCACAAATCCAAATATGTGTGTGCACACACACACACCAACCAGTTTCTCCGGTCGCATGAAGTTTCCATACTAAATGTATGTCTTCTTTGTGCACCAATGTTGATGTATTTGTAAGAGGGTTCTGGGACCCACATTTGATGAAGAATAGAAAACTGTTAAAATGATTTTTTTTTCTCAGCTAAAATGTTTTCTTTCATTTCTATAATCTATAGTATGGCCTGTTACTTCATAAAGGACACTTCCCTAGTCTGAGGGGGAAATAGGAAACTATTTCAGAAGTTTACATTTTACGTGAGGGATCTGTTTGCCTCCTGGTTGTTCTCATTTGGTGCCTGTAGAAGTGCAGAAGAAAACAGGCTAACTTTTATTTAGTTTCTTGAGGGCAAAGAGGAAATAAATCCTCACTGGTGGTTTAGTGTGGGTCTCTACGTGTGCACATGACAAAGGACGGAATTTATTCCTCGTGTGGAATATGTTTTAACGGTATGTAGCTTATATTCCCTTCAAATGAGCACACAACATCATGGACTTCATTGTGACAGTTCCACCTGTTGAGTCACTGTGGAAAGCTTGGGTCACAAACTCACGCTAAGTACCCTTATCATAGTTAATATTGATGGTCAGGGCAAATTTCAAACTCCTATTCTCACCAAGCGCTTTCTCTAAAAGCAGAAAGAAGCCGCACAGAGGAAGTGTGGAGTTCAAGTGAAATGGGACAGTTTAGTTAATATCATGCTACAAATGTGCATACAAATAGTATATCTGTGTGAAGGGTACTCTCTGTGCTATACATGGAGGCCAGAGATTGGGCATCTTCCTGTAGCATTCTCTACTTTATGTTGAGAGATAGACTCTCTCTCTCTCTCTCTCTCTCTCTCTCTCTCTCTCTCTCTCTGGATTTGATGAACTGGCTCATTCAAAGCTTCTGGATCCATCCTTCCCCAACACACCCTCCAAGTTTCCCATTTTTAGGGTTACTCTCAGCCTTTACTTGAGTTCTGGGAATCTGACCGTAGAGTCTAATCTTGCACAACCATCATTTTACCCAACAAGCCATCTCCTCTGCCCCTCCCATCACATTTTACACAAAATAAGACTTTACTTAGATAAAGTATTATCATAATGGCATAATTATTGACACAATTCCAGTTAGTTCTGACTTATTTGGGGGTGTGTATCTTGTGAAAAGAATGATTTGGCATGCTTATGTATATGTGAGGTGTTTCTTTAGAACAACAATAATTAAAACAAACAAACAAACAAACAAAAACCCAATTCTATTTCTGCCAGCAGCCTCCTTACTATAAGCAATGTCTGCAGATCTGGTGGAGTGAGTGGTCCTGGCTGAACACACCATCTGAAGAAAAAAAAAAAAAGACAAAGATTCTTGGCATTATTTTTATTTTTTAGGAATGCCTACATTTTTTTGTCATTGCTTTGAACCCCATGTGTCTCCCTGAGTCTACATCATTATCTGGCCACAAAGCCCATCCATCCTTTGTCTTCATGAGAAGGGAGCACAGAACTTTCTCCCAAAGAATATGTCAAACAGAGCCCACATACTGCAGCAAATGGGGACGCTCTGCAGGTCTGGGAAAGCAGAACAAATCAGACTTACCCTCTTTCAGAATTACTAAATCTCAAAAGACTTTTTATATTTTTAGAGAAAATTCCTATAAAATTATGTGCTTCAAACATGAGTGATTGTTCTTCATTTTTTAAAAGATAAAAGGGATAAAGACTATAGATAATTTCCATGGATCAAAGTGGATTGGTTTAGCTATCTGTTGTAAGGTTTTAGTTGAATCTTTTACAAAAGATTTTTGCTTAAGTCTCGTTAGGTCTCTGTTTCGCAACTCTAAGCTCTGTGCTATTTACAATATTTTAACAGGGATTAGTGGGAGTGAGGTAAACGGTAAACCCCTACATTTAAATATTTTTTTTCTGGCAGATTTTAGTTAAATGATCACAGACTGTTTGCACAGAGGGAACGAACTGATAGACTGTCATCTGGTATGACTCACGTGTCGTGTCCCAGCCTCTCTTGTGGGCATTTTCATCCCATGGACGTCACTTCACAGTAGAAAACTTTGACAGGTGTTTGTGGTCTAACTGCTCAGGTTCCCGGTTACCACCTAGATTAACATGATTACGTCATAACTGTGATTAGAAGTTTCAGAAAATTAAAGCAAAAAAATAAAATAAAATAAATGCCCAAGGATGACATGGCTTGTTCTGTGAGACCAAAGCCTTAAAAGAGGCCATCCTGTGCCCAAACTGCATGCTTTCTCTTCCTACTGCCCATGACTGTTGGCCCTATCATAGACACACATATTTTGAGGAAAAGAAACATATGCAATGTGCATGCATTAAAAGATTATTTTTTAGAAATAGCAAGTATTTCTCTGTATGTGTCTGTCTGTGTGTCTGTCTTTCTGTCTGTGTGTATGTGCACACAAGTGCAAGTGCCTGGAAAGAGCATGAGCTCTTCTGCAGAAAGATAAACACAGAGGGTGGTTGCACGCCGCCTAATGTGTGTTCTTGGAACACAGCTTATGTCTTCTCCAATAGCAGCAAGTGTTTTTAACTGCTGAGCCATCTCTCCAGCCCTGTGATATGCAATTTTCTATTTCCTTTCTCTAAGAAAACGCACCTCCAAAGACCTTGAAGCTTACAATGCTTCCTTTAACTTTTCTACTATACCCAAATGCAGCTAGTCAAAAAGTACTTACACACACATAGTGGAGAATGAAGTGCTAATTTTCTACTTTAGGAAATGGTACCGGCACTAGTTTGGCTTAGGTGTTTTCCTTTGTCATAGGAGGACATAATTTTGATGCTCAGCTGATAGGTTTTGATCTGTGGGGTTGGCATAGCTTTATGCTTGTGAGCCTAACTAGAAGCACCAATGCCACAGAACTCCTTATATCCTCCACTGCCTTTCTATATAATCATGCACCTGATGAATATCTCCACAGGATGCCTACTATGTGTTGTGATACCCTGGGTCAGATATACTACATCTTAGCCTAGCATAATCACACTGCTCAGTAAATGTTTGTTGAAGAAATGAGTAACTAAGAAAGATTATAAATGTCTGCCCACATGCACTGCGCGTTTCTCAGTTTCAGCTTCAGGTTAGCCAGGACACACAAAGTGGTGGTCAACATAGTGAAATTGGCTTTGAACTTTTTCTTCCAACCTCTTTGTTTCCTTTTGTTTTTCTCTGCAGAAAGAGATACCACATGTTACCCAAAGGGCTATTGGTCCCACCCTTGCTTAGAGACTGTTTGGAACTCAGGTGAGAGATTGTAATTAAAGTGGAAGTGGAAAAAAAAGGCATTTTAAGAGCTAGTTGTTTTTTTTTTTTATTTTAATTACACTGCTATGCTAAACTCTGAAGTTATTCGTTGTGATTTCTTAAAATTAAATGACTAGACATTGAAAGATGTTTAAATTCTGGACTGGAATAATAGTCAAAGTTCCTTCCTTTTGTGTCCGTGCAGATATGAGTGAGCATGCCCATGGTAAGTCCGGCGGCAGCAGGCATTCTTTAGCCACAGGCTCCCTGTGAAGAGTAAAGTGCTGTTTGTTCTTCCCGGTACTAACTCAACATTTAAAGGTATAAGAAACACAACTCATTTGAGTGTGTGTGTGTGTGTGTGTGTGTGTGATCGATCTTTGGGATTTAATAACTATTAATAAGTTTGCAAAACTAAAGGTTTGATATTTTAATGGGTAGCTTTTAAAAACATATTTGTTTTCCAAGATACAGATTATGCTAAGATAGCTCATTTGTGTGTATGTGCTCTCGACAGACACAAATTACAGAATGCAGACACAGTGTGTTTGAATATTTACATATTTCTATGACACACACACCTCCTTTCTCTTCCAGGCTGGCCAAATGCATTTCTGCCTGTGTGCGTGAGCTCACACGAACAGGCTTTCACAGACACACCCACACGATTCCCCAATTGTCCGCTTCGGCACATTATTCTTTCCCAATTCATGGCCTCAAGCGTAAACATACCTTCCTGCTCTCCCCCCCCCCCCCCCATTTACCGGTTCACTCCTCACCTGACAAACATGATCCTGTGGCCATGACCTGCCCCTCTCATCCTGCCTGCCCTTGCCAACCTAAGAACCAGTGACTGCTCGAAATCCCCAACCCGGGGAACATATCATTTATCAGTGGCAAAGCTGAGAAGCTACAGAGGGGAAACTGACACTTGTGAGCAGTCCACTGGATTTCTGGAGCAGATGTTGCTGCTTGCTCCCTAAGCTTAATGATGTCTCCCACCGTGCAAAGATGATAATGTTTCATTTCTCAGTGAACTTAAGTGAAAAGCCATTATTTCGGAAAGAATATGGTTTGTCCAGGGAAAACAAATCAACACCCGTTCTCTTATTTCAACCCTCACAGAAAAGCGTACTTCTCATGCTTTAACAAATACATTTCGATGCTCACTAAAATTTAGTCTGGGTCAGCCTGGCTCTGTAAGAACATTGCAAAGGCAAGGCTTTCACACAGAGATCATGTGCACATTTTGCTCACACTGTATGAAACTAATAATCAAGCGATCTGGCTGAAAATATGTTTAGCATCGATGACCACAGAAGGCTGCCTTACAGCTCATGTGGTTGGGCTGACAGCTTTTGCATACAAAGAATGTTCAGCCTCGACTAGTTTTCCCAACACTCTTGACAGTGAATTACCACACATCTGCAGCAAAAAATGAAATTGTTCAATCCAGAGGAATAAGCTTAACCCTTGCTGTCTAAGCTAAGTCTGATTCATAGCTCTTACCATTGATTGTGGGAAAAAAAAACCTTCACTACTGGCACTAACTATTTTACATCCTACTTCACCACTAGTATTGTGTGTGTGTTCAAGTTAATTGTTCAGGATTATAGATTCGCACTCCATTCTTTCAGGCACTTCATTTTTAGAATGAGTTCCTGGTGTGTAAAAAACAAAAACTCAACAACAGTTCATCTGATACCAGATTTCCCAACTGAGTGAGATGCTTCATTTATGTCTGTGATCCCACAGGGTGGTAAATCAAGAGAAGGCCTCAGGTATTCCTCTTGAGGAACAGATTCTTAGCTGCCCACATGATTATTCTCTAGTATGCATAATGAAATGGCCCACTCGGTTTCCAAATGTTCAGCTAGTTTATACGCATATTCTGGTCGAGGCTGTGCTCGCTGCGTCTTCCCTTCCTGCCTGACAATATGCGCCATGCTGTAAAAGCCCTGTTGCCCATTTTCAACGATTAGCTGTACATCAGTATTACCACCCCAAATCCACAAGTTTCACATCAAGCATTAAATGGGATGAATATTGATCTGCTAAAGAGGATTTATTTATTTCTAGCTCTATCCAAAGATCAACTGCTAGCAGCTTTTGGGGGATCTGTGAGGCTCTCACGGCACAAAGCTACTGCATACATGACACTGGACTTGACATTTCAGTTCTGGAAGAAAACCAAACAGTAAATTCAGTGCAATAATCCTAGATAAATGAGATGATCACTGGAAAAGCTGAGATAGTTAAGTGGTCTATCAGACAAGTCCAACGGATGGTATTGAACAGTTGCTACCTAGAAGCCTCACTCATGTCAATATGGTCCAAAGCACCATCATATCAGATGCCAATATAATCACATTAAAACTGTCTCTACCTCCTGCCTGGCTTTGATTTCTCTCTCTGTGTGTTTTTTGGGATTTAAAGTGACTGTAAATAATGCAAAAATGAGGCAAAGCTTTAGCCCGGCAATTGTTTTGAATACGGGGAAGCAGCATTGTAATGTAGCGTAACATATATGAGATGCATTAAATTGAGTTATGTTCTAAAGCAGGGCCTACTGCTCCAGAGAGCACATCTGTGTAAGTTAAAGCTGATCGTTTTTATAAAGCAAGAAAGGTCAAACGTGGCCATAAAATTTTAAAGACTTGCTGAGTTACCTCTCCCCACAATGATTTAAAAATACTTACCCTTCTTTGTACCATTCAAGTCCTGAATCCAGTTAAAACTGATGACTGGATGGAAGCTGAACCAGATAAATGCACAGCCTTTGCATCAGTTTATCATGGCTGACTGAAGAGTGTTTGAATAGTTTAATGCAAACCCCAACTTACTTTTGCCCATATAGGCATTTAAACATGGTTTTCTACAAATTACATTTTCAAAAGGTAGGAAAATTCATGTTCATTCAGATTGTTGAAGAGTATTGGGCTAAATACGAGTAAATATATATTAGCATCCCATCATAAAAACAAAGTAGAGCAAATTTCTTTATTGTGTTTATAAATATAAAAATTGTTTATTAATTATAGTAAGGGAACTCAAGTAATTTTATTTGGAATTCTAGCAAGCTTAGTGCAAAGCAAATGAAAAGAATTTCTGATGATGATGGCGTCACACTGGTCATGTATGTGTCCCTCTTACCTTTATTCACACAGAACACACACATACGCTTTTTCTTGTCAGAGTAGGAGGTCTGTGCAAACCCATAAGAATTATGTTAGTTTGCAGATGAGCTTTCTAAAGATTAGAGTGTGGGCCAGCTGTCAAGAATAGAACAGGCTCCTGCCTCCAACATCCATATCTGCTTCTAGAGAACTCATGCATTGTGTACACCAGACAAATTGGTTGGAAAACCATTCCCTTCCTTTAGGTTTGTGGAGATGCCATTTTAGAGGAAGTGTGTGGCACATTGAGAGAGAATGGATGCAAGTTTAAGGCACCTCCTCACCAAACAGGAAATAACTCTTGGAGTTCTTGCCAAGCTCAAGCCTGTGATAATGTTTTACTACCTGACTGTCTAGTGGGACTTCTAACTACTAAGTTAAAGCATTCAAAGAACTGAAGAAATGAAATGAAAACGGAGGGGGATTGGGCTGGAAGTTTTGTTATTTGAGGGTTCTAAAAACAATATCTCAATTTGTAATTACACCTTTGGGAAAAAAACCCTCTTTATTAATTATGTTTCTGGAAACTGAAATATTATACTTTGTTGTGGGCACTTGAGACGTTTGGTAGCAGATGTCCCCAGAAGAGGTTCCACTTCCCTTAATTAGAGTTTGTTCCAGACATGAGGGTCTACATTGCCAAGGCTCAGTGATGTTTATCACTCTAAACAGGGTCACTGGGGGAAAGAACACTGGATTAAGCACTGTGTGCATGCACTTTACTCTCTGATGATGCAGTTCATTTTAAAACATTGTCATCACCTTAATAATAGATACCAGCTACTAACTCCTTAAAAAAAGATATTGACATGCACGTGGACCACACAGGAGCAATTGTTTAGGTTGGTTTCTGAGATCTTTCAATTAGTCAGCCTTTCAGAAACAGGCATATATTTCTTTTAGGTTCTTCCCCCTCCCTTTTTGATTTTCATAAAGGGAAGCAAAGCATGATGACAATGATCTGATTGATGGTCCTATGGGTGACAAGTACTTCCTATCCCATAGCTGAATTTTTTACATTTCGAAATGATATTCTTTGAGGGAAGGCAAACAATACTTTCTCTTCATGAAAGACTGAGGGTAGAGGTAGATTTTGATACAAGATTGCACACCTGTATTTCCACCTTTTTCAAGCCATTGTCTTAGAAACTGGAAAAGCCATGAGACTGTCAATATGTTAATGCCATCGCAGAATACAGATGTCTTATGTATCATGACCCATTATCAATCACTTTCAAAGTTGCTATGCATGAAAACAGCTTACCCTCTGAGATCTTTGTGACTGTCATCTTCAAAGTTCAAGGTGTCTTGGGAGCATAACTGTTATATATTGGACACTCTTGTAGAAACCAGAATCTTGAAGAGATTAATAATCTCTATTTTCAGCTAACAATTCCTTTATCTCTGTTATGCTTAGAAGTTATGAGTAGTTCATAATGGATGTCCAGACAATGGCCTTAATGCCAAATTCAAATGGAACCTTTCTAAAGCAACTGCGTATTCCTGTGATCATCACAATTCCATTTGTTAAGAGACAGCTCCAACCACTCAGAAATTTAGGAAACATGTTCATGAATTACTCAAACACAAAAGTTTCAGTAAAGATAATTGTTTGTTGGTCTGTACGTCCATATGTCAGATTCTAAAATCACTTTACGATGTCTCGGTAGATGTGATCTTAGTTAACCTGGGGCAGTTTTACCAAACCTAAGAATACAGAATATTTGATGCCCTTTCCATGCACATAATGGTATTAGCTAACACTTCGTAATTGGCCACAGTGACATGGACTGCGGTGCATGGCATAAGATGGGGAGTGAAAGCCTCCCACCTTTAAAAAACAGGTAATGTGATCAGACACAGGTTTTTCTTTCTGCAGGACCTGAAAGTCAACAGCAACCCTCTGTCAGTCACAGGAAAATCAAGAAATCAAGGCCATTGTGGATATGTGCTGCTCTTTTTTTTTTTTTTTTTTTTAAATGTCAGCTGAGGACAGCAGTTCCCCAAACTGCGGGTCACGATCCCTAATGGCAATCCTCTATCTCAAAAAATATTTACATTATGACTCATATGAGGAGCAAACTTACAGTTATGAAGTAGCTGTGAAAATAATTTTATTTTGGGAGGGCCAACACAACACGAAGAACGGCATTAAAGGGTCAAAGCATTAGGAAGTCTCAGAAGCACCGGGTTAGGGCAAACATGCCTGAAAGGTATTAAGGGGAAGTCCAGGGGTCATTGCACGGCCAGCTGGGTGAGAGATTAGAGTGGAATTGCTTAGTTAATCAAATGTCTCGATGCAAACAGCCAGAGAGTGCAACACTGTTTTGTTGTTTCAGAGACAGATCTGCTTAGATCCCTGAGCTACCGGGTTGTCAGCATTTTCCTACCAAGAGTAAGTGGGTTTGCTCACATCAATGCGCTTTCTCACGTTTCAGTTGGTCTCACCAGAGAAAAAGGCTCAATGTTGTAGCTATGGTTTGGAGAATACCAATGCCTTGATTGAGACAACAGGTTCTGATTTCTCCCTCCTATTGTTCTGGGTACTTTTCCCCCCCTCCTTTTAAAATTAGAACAAAGGACCATTGTTCTTAGTCTGCAACTGTGTGCGCTAGTAACATTTATGGGAAAATATAACAGGGAGGGCATTCTTTCCCAGTTGTACATTATCCTACCACCTCACAGAAGTGCCAGCAGCATAAGACATCTCTAACAGTAGCTGATTTGTATGCAACAATGACCAGAAGGGCAACTCTCCAGCAAACCCGAATCTCATATATAATGCATAGCAGTTAATAAATCATAGTAAAATCAGATGGCTTAGAGCCAACAATACCTAACTAGTAATGGAAAGGGGTGGAAAGATTTATGGAGAGGCAGATTCTGTCTGGGTTTTGCTTTAAAGATGCTTGCCAACTACCATGGGGTATCTTAGTTTCTAACCCCTTGAGTGTTCTGTGGATTCATTCCACCTTTTTCTCCTGAGGGTCCTTTGCAGGAAGCCATTATCCCATTTCTTCTACCACCAGGTGGAGCATTCTCTGCTTAGCGTTTAAGATTTTATGTTTCAGAGCAGGGCATCATATGGGGAGAAAATGTTCTATTGCATTCTCTGGCTATTAAAATCATCGGCTTTTAGAACGCTGCCTTTCTCAATCAAAAACATACAGATAATTCTTCCTTGAAACTTCTGGTCAAAAACAAAGTTATGCTTCAAATGACTCATTTGAATGACACACATCTTGACAGAGAAACAGAATAATGTTTTTGCTTTATAGATCAGAGAAAACTGTTTCTACATGTGTTTATTTTATATCATCACCATTGTTTCACTTGCTGCGCCAGCCATCTGAATCGTAAAAATGCAGAATTTGCAAATTTGTCACATGTCAAGGGAAAGAATATTGAAGACAACATGTGCCACACAGATCTTGGAGAAGTGTTCGCTCTGAGTCTGTTTCTGGTTATTAGTGGGTCTTGGCCAATTTCCGGTGCTGACACGGGCTGTGGAGATGAGTGGCAAACACGTCACCTCAGAATTAGAAATATCTGAACCTAACGAGTTAATGATCCTCTGCAAATTCTTAACATTGATGCCGGGGGTGGGGGGTGGGGGTGGGGGGTGGGAGGGTGGATATATTGAAGTGGGGAATAGACAGTCGAAATTTTCTTAGTGCCTCCACTAACTTGTTTGTCTATCTTTTGAAGATTCAAAGTTCTGTTTTAGACTAGTTTCTGTTAACATCTTATGTTAACAACTTCATTTTAATGAAGCATATAACAGGGTTTATTCTCTTGAATGTTATGGTACCAACACGATGCCAGCACTAAAATAATGTGGATTATGGTGCTTCTTAATGATAGGGAGTTGAAGAATAAAATGATTCCTTTGGTGGAGAGGAAAGGATGCCAGAATTTGGGGAGCGGAATTTTCTTTGTACCTATCGAGGATTATCTAGCTGAGAATCGCTTGGCAGCTAGCGATTACTTGGAGGATACAGAGAATTTTTCTTTGGGGAGCAACTATCCATCCACAGTGAATGAATCCACATCAAGGTGGATATAACAGTTATCAGTGGTCACACACTTTGGGAAGCAGAAGAAGAAGGTACAATCGTCTATTTTTTTTTTCGTTCTTTTCTTCCATGGTTCTTTAGGGACAGATGCCTTCCATATGACAGCCACAAGATGGCAGTAATTCCTCATTAAAAGGAGACTTGCCTCTGCCCTGGCTAGAGAATGGTGACTGACTCCTGGTAAGAGAGACAGGAAAATAAAGGGAACCTTCTTGGGCTAAAGGTGAGATCAGAGCTCTTCGTGGCTAGAAATAATAGGAGTGGCCTAAACTAGAGTGTAACAGTTTTAGATTAATGACTTCAGGTTTTTGGATGGCAGAAATGTCAGTTGGAATATTGTCATTAGTCAGAAGAATTCTCTAGAAGCAATATTGTAAAGGGACTCTTCCGGAATGATTTGGGGATGTGACTGGTCTCATCACTGTGTGTAGTAATTAACTTCCTGACAACTGTGAGGACTTAGACTTGTTTTGGCAGAGTCCGTCGCTGGCTTTCTGTGATGTGCTTCATTAATGATAGACACGGTGATGGCTGACAATAGGAATACATGGCTCATGGTAATAAGATTTCATGTCCCCAAAAGAAGATATTAATTTAGAACAAGATAACTGGAGACAGAACTACATAATTCAGTGCTCAGACAGGCTTGTCCTAGAACACTGTGTGAGAGAAAGTGCAGGACGAACACCACATCCTACAAGCTAGTGAGATGCCCAAACGATTCTGACACCAGCACACCTTTTGTTCCTGTTTATTCTCTGCAAATGGCACTAATTATTAAAGTGATCTTTGTTTCTGTAAATGTTACCCAGCATGAATAATGTGTTTAAAATTCAGATAATTAGAGTTCTACTATCTAAGAATTTACAGATTCATCATTGGTAAGTATATTTTTAATACTTCCATGACACAGCTAGATTACACTTGCACTGAAGAAATGAAGTCGGAAGAATCAGGACTAGGAAGCTTATTTGCCACAGAGATTTGAAAGATTAACTCTGGGAAAGGCCTGCAAAATTCCGCAGAAATTAGTGGTGCTACTCTCCAGCAAGACATATCACGTTTTAGAAAGTTTCATGGACAGGAACCGGACTTATTTTTGTTTATAGTAACAAAGTCTCTTTAGAGTCTATTTAACATTAAAAATCTCTCACTTCCTACCAGGTTTTGTAATTCTGATCCTAGAAATTCATAGTTGTGACAGACTGTATTCATGTGTGCACGTAAAATATAAAAGGCCAAGAGATTTGTATTGACATATCATCCTTCAAATGGCAGTAGTGGCTCAGTGACTAAGATCACATACTGCTCTTGCAGAGGACAGAGTCTGGTTTTCAGCACTCACTATCAGGTGGTTTACAATGGACTGTAACTCCAGCTACAGGAACATCTTCCATCTCTGGCCTCTGTGAGAATCATCCCTTAAGCTCACATGTTCCTACACACAGACACATATATGCACATTAAACAAGATATTATTTTCTAATGCAATGTGCTTGATAGTGTAATTTATATTTACAATTTTTTAAGGAGTATATCTCAGGTGTTCTCATTATCAAACTCTCTCTCTAGATATTTAACTATAAAAACTTTGGGAGTTATAAATATGTTAATCACTTGATTGTGTCTATCAATTTGAAATGAAGACTTCTGTCAAAATGTGCTGTGCTTTATATATATAATTATACATAAAATTAACTACACATATATAGTTAACATCTTTAACATCTTTTATATAGTTAACATCTTTTCATCTTCAGGAGTCTAGAAAGATGTTATTACTGAGAATATGTGATTAACTAGAAAATACCTTAGGTGTTTCAAAAGCTAATTCTTAGGATTTTGATTCAACTTGCTTGTATTATGCATTCTTCTGGCATAAATCCAGCGACTAAAAAAAAAAACATACATTATTTTTATTCTCTCAATCTGTGAATTATACAAAGTGACCATTTGTGAAAGAAACTTGAATAAATTTAATTGAAATCTTCACCTTTAAATATTTAAGCAGGAGCTAAATGTAACTCCTAAAATTCATGATACTTTCTGTGTGCTGCCATTTTCATTTTTATTGAAGTTATTGGACCATATCTGCTTTTATTTCTAGTTAAAGAAAAAATGAACATATACCTAACCTAGCATAAAGATTGAGAATTCTGATTATACCTTTTTCATGCAAACCTGGTTTAAACCATGTTTGAAAAGAGAGATCCACAACTGAGAAGAGCCGAGAAGTGGGTGTGGCTAAGGGAGCCTATGATTCCTTATGGTCTACTGATAATTGTTGGAGTGTTCATGATATGCTGTTTTAGCACCTTACTTTGAAAATCTAGAAAGAATACAAGGTTTAATGCCCCCGAGAAGTGCACAGTTCTGAAGCTATGAAACCTTCAAGGAGAAAAACAGGATTTATGACCTAGATTTCGCCCTCAAAAAAGAAAAATCTCTTCTAATTATAATCATCAAAGTCTTTGAAACATAGTTCAATTTTGATATGGAACACTGCTAGCACTTTCTAATAAACTCAGAAGTTATTAAAAATATTAAGGTATTATTTACCAAAGCAGAAGGGGATGGCAAAGCACAGAGCCCTCCACAGCCAGCCCATGCATTGAGAAACAGCAGCAGAAAGCAATCCATTATTCAACCACTTTAGCAACCATTATCCAAATAAAGTAGGCAGCACTAAATAGAATGTTTCTCATGTAACTAAAAGGGCAGAAACTTTTGGAATGAAAGCATTCTTTTCCTAATGATATGGAGAGAATATGCTGGCTTATAGTTTCCATGTGTTTATTTCGGCTTGGTAGATTCACATTTCACGTGGGGAATTGGAGCTGCCAGTGGAAAACATGGATACTTAGAATATCTTGCCTGGAAAACCAGAAGAATTCAGTGATTGGAAATGACTGTGTTTTCTACCAATTGTTCTCACTATATGCACAAAACTTTTAAATATTACAATGGTGATAATGACCTGATAGGAAGAAGAGGTGGATGTCCTAGTTCACTCCTCAAACATTTATGCCACAATAACAGGCTGAACACTTACTTTATAGTATTAATTTGACTAAAATGATATTCGCAGTTGTATTGCTGTTTTACTTACCAGTACGAACTAGGTACAAGAGAGTTTAATGTGGAATTTAGTCCGGCACTCATTTGATTTTCTGGAGCTCAGAGATCCTGGATTAACTGCAACCTAGAAACAGAATCTTACAAAGCTATGTTACAGAAATACACTGGGAGAATACTTTTTAATTCAAACATCAGTTGCAAGGATGAAAGTTCCTCTCCATTTCATTTGTATATTGCACTTAACTTTTTTAAGTGAGAATGGGCAAAATAAAATCTCCTATTTTATGACACAATTTTAGGCAAAATACAGGGACAATTATAGTCACTACGATGTGTCTAAACTGCCATGACATGCAAGGCTGCGGGTAATCTAACATGACTAGGAAAACCGCAATACCCATTCGAAATTCAATTATTAAAGTGAGGAGGGGTTATTTTTGCAATGCATTGTTAGCTTCACAAACGTCTCGTGCCCATTTTGAATCTGTCACTTGGTACCATGTGCGCCGGGCAGTGTACTCGAGACCTCTCAAAATATCACAGAGATATACCAAGATATCACTTGGTATCTGTGTCGCCATCTTGGAATCAGTGAACAAAATACAAAGGACTTTTTGGAATTGCCATTAGAATGAATGGTCATCGTAATTGAGGGGAAGGATGATAGATAAGTGATATTGGATTGTAGCAGGTACTATGTGTATTCTTTCATGTTACAACTTATTTTCAAGGGTACCACCATCCTGAAGCCATTGCCGTTTGAGGACATAAGCAGCAAACAGATTCTAAAATCAGCTATTTTCAAAGTAGTTTTTTCTGCTGAATGGTTCTTGGTTCTCAAAAGAAAAGCAAATCTCTTGGGTCATGAAGCACCACAAAACCAAAACAACCACAGATAAAGGTCACCGAAAATGAATATTTCATATTAGGTAAATTCTTCTAAAATAGTATGGCAGAAACCATATTTTGGAAGTTCGTGTATGAAAAATATTCTATGATCTGTGAAAAACTGTCAAATATTCTGATACCTCAAGAGTGAAATTATTTAATCTTCTTATACAGAATTAAATGTTCATGAAAATACATGCAGAGACACCAAAATTGGACTAAACTGTCAGTTCTGGTTCTACATATCAAAGTATACTTCGATATGAATGAATTCAAGTTTTTTTTTATATGACATGCATGACATGCATTTGTGAAATTCTTATCCAAAGGCCAAGATGAAAGAGAGGAACACAGTAAGTCATTCAAGATTACCATACTACGAATCTCTTGTATTTCAGTTTCTGTAGTGGCACAGGATAATCCTACCCACTTGGGCTCTACTCTGTTTCTAACCCTGCTGCTCTTTTGCTCTCTCCCTTTTGGCCTTTTGGGCACACATGCACACATAAGTCTTCCAGGTTCTGTCATGTTGAGTTCATTGCCACTTGATGACATATGTAGCAAGCAAAGAAAAACAAACAGAGCAGAGTAAAGGGAAGTGAGTATACGGTTATGAGAGAAGAGATTGAAGTATTAAAGAAGATACCAGGCTGGACTTTATTAGTTCAGGAACTGTGTGAGAAAATTAGCACAGTTTTAGAAATAACAATTAAAACTTAATAACTACTATGGAGGGTCTAAAGCATTGTTGGAGGCCTGGTACTGTCACAGGTCAGGGACAGTTTCTCTAAGTAACTGACATTTAATTTGAGGCTTGAAGGGGTCAACCTGCAATGACCTCTAGTTTTATTGTTCAGCACTGGGGTCTCCCTTCCTTACCACGAGGTACTCTGAATTCAGCCTCAGGTACTGGTTGCTGACAGTGTTACCTGACTGCTTGCTGCCCTGAAGAAGTGAGCATTGCAATTTAGCTCTGTGACACAAAAAGGAAAACAAATGAAATCCCAACGCTTTCAATGCAGTTTCCGAAGGCCATTTAATATAGTCTGGACAACTTGGAGGCTTGGATTTGTGTTGGATTATTGCCAGGCAGATGTGGGAGAAGTTCTCTGCTTGCCAGATAAAGGCTGCTTTATCCGTGTTCTCACTGAGCTGACATCAGGAGAGGGAGGACTTGTCAGCACTATAGAGGGTCTCAAGGGGAAGGTCAAGACACAAAGAAGCTGGAGAACTAACAGGATTGTTCTTGCAAACCCTGGTAGAGCCTAAGGGAGAAGATGATCATCTCATTTCGGTGGTAGTTCGGCATCACTATGAAACGGCCTCTTTTTAGCTCAAGATGTCAGAGAATAGAAATTGAAACCAATTCTAAACCAGGATGCAGAGTCCTTGAAGATGACAGGCAGAACAGGGAGTCAGGACTGATGCATTTACAAGGTTATGGCTCCTATGTTAAATAAAGTTTTTGGAAATTAGACAATACGTTACCGAGAGAGACACAGGCCTGTCTACATACATGAGGGGACTGTGCAGGGAACAGACCCAGGGATCATTTCAAAAATTTCAGGTCTCCGTACAGAATATTGTTCTTATGATCTTCAAAGGAAACATGAATGGAGAGGAGCGAGAACACAAGTTAGGGTCTCTGTCAATGAAGAAGATTCTAATGTTAGAATTATTTTGTGTGTGTTCAGTATACGCATTTGTGCATATTCCAGCGTGAATTGTTGTGCATGTCTGTGTGTAAATGCACATGTATAAATCAAATGCACAAATGCATCCATGTGAGAAACAGAGTCTCCATTGGACCCAGAGCCCCCAGGTTCAGTGTTCTGGCTGGCAAGCTCCAGGGATCCTCCTGTCTTTCATCTCAGCGCTAAGATTGTAGGCATGTGCCTCCTTGCTTTGCTTTTCACATTACTTCTGATTATTCAAACAGGCGATCACAGGATTTCACTTATGAGGGATGAACTCTGTCATCTGAGCAGTCTCCCTGCCCCAGGTAGAGTCTTCAATTCTCCTTCCTCAGCAGCATGTCAAATGTTTCTTTCTTTTTACAATTTCTATTATTCTTCCATCCTCTTTTTCTCTTTTCTTTCTTTTTCCTGCTTTTTGGAAGAGAGTTAATGACTAGCTAGCAAGATTCCCCATGAGAAGAGTGAGCTGAATGGGAGAGACATCAGGTCATGGTGGCAGTGGCAGCTAACATTTCTGTGTTCCAGCACAAGGCCATTGACCTACGGGATCTGAAGGGCTAATAGCAGGCTCCTGTATCTCATCAGTCTTGAATACCTATTTTCCAAGTCCTCTGTTCTCTGTGTGCCCTCTCTCTTGATGTTGCAAATGTTCACTGTGTCTTCTGGTTTGATGGATGGGCTCACCATTCACCAGCACCCAACTTCGGGTTTGTTACTTCATCTCTCTCTATTTCTATTTTCTCGCAGAAAATGTGAATAATGATAATATCTAAGTTATGGAGTTGTGACCTTAAGTAAAATAATGGCTTTGTGGCTCCAAAATCTTTACAAATATTAATGTCTCTTATTGCTACAATCATCAGTTTTTAATATATATATGTACATTAATTTGAAAACATTGCTTTCAATGTGTACTAAGCACATGTTAGTGACAGTGATATTGAGAACATAGGGGGATTGAGAATCCAGGCGTGTATCTCTAACCTCAAAACCCATTAACAGAATGGGTGCACTTACCACAAAGTAGGCGTCCTCATCTATAGAATAGCAACACTGGACTGGTAGCCAGGGCTCACAAGAGAGGTCAGGGCAGATCTGTAGAGTTCGTTAGTAGAGCACACTGTTCCTAGGGAAAGCCTAGGAATTTTGCTTAATTGATTAATTTTAATGCTTAATATCATTATTTGACTTTTATCCTTTTCTTTCTCTCTTTCTATCGACAATTGAAATGCAAAATTATGTTGCAATATGATTGATTGTTAGTATTTGCCAAGTTTAATAAAAATTTATTTTACCTTGTTTGTAGAGCTAAAAAATTATATGTTGATTTGTTTATTCATTTAAAAATATTTATTCACTCTTAACTATGTATTGTTACTCCCTAAACACTCCAAACAATGTAGCCTACCTCTAAATATAGAGGTTCATAGACAATTAAACAAATAATAACACAGAAATCTGATACATGTTTTGTATGATGTTAGAATGTTAACTACTTATATCTTTCTGTATATTAGAATAATGTTAACATTTCGGCTTTTTTGAACTATTAATTCTGTTGGCACAAATTTCCAACCATTTACTTAGCTCTCAACCAAACTAGCTATCATCAAATCTCATGAATAACAGTCCCTAAACTCTTTGTATATATTATTGCTTTTTCTTAATGGCGGAAAATGCTTTGAAGTCATTTTTTATGTTTTGTTCTGTGGTTGGACACACATTTAAGAAATGGCTTGTGCATAAAGTTACCATTGCATGCAACTTTGTCACTACTCTTTGTCTTCTTCAGAATGCCTCTTTCTATCCAAAGCTTGCCACTCTGAGTTCACTTTGAGGGATGGTACCTATGTGATTAACTGACCTACTGTGTCCAGTGCATGCTGTTGTTTCGTTCACTTACAAAAGCAATGCTAAATTTCCTTCTCAGCTTTTGAGTGTGAGAGGAATGACTCAGTGAAAACACTTACCAGGTCTAGCAGCCAAATCACTTGGTCCTTGATGCCATTGGTGTTCATTTAGATCTAGTGTAAGTTATATAGTGTAAGTTTGGGTGCTGTGTGTCTTTTCCTTTCCGCTTTTTCTGATTTTCTTATTTAGAAAATATTTAGGTCATTATCTTTAAGGTTAAGACAGGGTCTCATGCAGCGTAGTGCTTTTGAAGTAGAATGCATTTAATAAAAATACATCAAGTAAATATAATCCCTGAAGATATGTGCTACTGATACACAAATATGTATAGTTTATTAAATTCATAGTAATTTGGAATGAGTAATTTCACAAATAGACAGGGGATAAAAGTAGTTATTTTTTTCTAAATATGAATTCTGTTCACAATTTCATCCTCTCTTTCTCTCTCTCAGGAAATAGTCACACAATCCCCAGGCAGCAAAAATAACACTCCCAACTTTACCCTTTTCTTAACTCCATGCCTATTTAGTCACATGAACCAGTCACCTTCCTTGTGTCTCCTGAATCTCTTTTTCTATCCACTGACATTTCTACTACATCAAAATTATTCATTATATGAATTGATATGTGCAGCTTAGAGCACTCACGATAGCTTGAGGGAAGTGATGAGTGCTGGGGAAGAATATTGACCTTGTAGAGTGCTGCCCTGGTCTCTACTTGTAATTTTTTTCTCATTTTTAACTAGCTCTTTGATAATTTGTACAAGGTCCTATCCAATGTAGAAATTCCATAAAATTCACATCTTTCTACATTGTTCCCCTGCTGACTTTCCAGCTCTGGAACATAGCTAACTTGCTCAAGTCCGTTCATCTCTTGCTCAACGTGACACAAGTCTGAATCCAGCAATTTTCTAAAGGTGAGAGGGTTCATCAAACCACGGGCACTCATTTTCCACCAGAAATAGTACGGAGACCCGAAGAAGCTGCAGAGCCAGCATAAGTTCTTGGTGAAATTAAGGATGATAATTTTTCACAAAAGTAGCCCAACTCACAGTGAGGAGAGAATGAGACAACTGACCAACTCACAGTGAGCTAGGATCAGGCTGAAGCAGAGTCCATGCCTCCTTAAGTCAATTATTTGCATTCAGCAAATAGATTTCACAACACAGAAAAAAAAAAAAAGACAAAATTATGTGTGTATATACACATATATTTCTGAGTCCTGGTATTTTTTGGTGGCAAAATACTTGGCATAGATGTTTATATTTGGTTACACAGTTCCTAAATTAGGATGCTAATATCACAAATAATAATTACTTATAAGGTAGAGAACACATATGCTGGAAGGACAAAGCAGGCAAGTAAAGGTGGCATTCTGGTAATTCAGAAATATAAAAACATAAGTTATAAATAATTGGGAGGAAGATGTGAGCTTTCACTATTATGTACAAAATGATGTGCTAATTTAAGGAAAACATTAAGAGTTTAATTGTAAAACCATCAGAAATTTCCTGGATATGTTAGCCCATATGTGCAATATGCTCTCCTTCAAACTATCAATAAGGCACGTTTCTGCCCTGAGTTAACTAGTGAACATGTAACCAAGTGAAATGTGGTAATGTTTAAATAGACTCATTAACTTGCTGCTTTGAGAGTAACAAGGATGCATTCTATTTGACCTTTGGTCAAAGATGAGTAAATTTTCATCAAGCAAAAGAAGAAATGGAATGCCCATTTAATAATTTACAAGGGCTGCCTTGTACTCTGCCTTCAACATCTCATCTTCATCATCAGTGTTGCCGTAATCTCAATAATAAAGTTACTTATTCCATCAAAGTGTGTGTGTGTGTGTGTGTGTGTGTGTGTGTGTGCACGCGCGTGCAGTGTATTTTCTGTTTTGTTTTGCTTTTGTTTGTACAGGAAGTAGCTTGAAATTCTATATACTTTTGAAGGTAAGGTATGATTGAGAAGTTTTGTCTTTTTAACTTCAAAATTAATCATATTTTGAAAAGTCTTTTGAGACTATTTGTTTGAGTGAAATAGTTGTATCTCAGATTTACAGAGAACTTTTGGAATGCAAATGTACACTAGGTCTAGTTCAACCACTGATGATAATTATGAGTCTAGGTAATTTCAGGATTCATTTTTTATATTTTTAGCATTTTAAAAATTTAAGTTTTTCATATCCTTTCAAAATATGATTTTAGAGCACCAAGCATGTTTTACTTCTTAAAGGCAATTATTCATACAGATATGTTTTGTTTCTTCCACTATTACATTTTTACTTATGAAGGCACTCGGCCTACACTTTGTTTTGAGAATTTATTTGCACAAAAACCTTTGTCACAGCACAGGTAAGTTTGTCTAGACTGCTAGATTAGATTATTTAGTTTCAATAATCAGAACAGAAGTTGCAGTTAAAAATGTAATAATCAAGTGAAAGATTCAGAAGTAAGAGTAGAAGAGAGTATATTAGAAATTCATAGTTAGAAAAGTGAAGTCATATAAAACACAAACTTTTTCATTTATTTGTTTGCTTATTTATTTTCTTAATCTCTTTACAGCCTGATCCCAACCCCTCCTTGCTCTCCTCTTAGTCCCACCCTCATGTCCCCCTCCCCTAAGACTGTCCCCTTCCCTCAAAGACTGTTCAATGATAGTTTACATAGACTGTGACTGTTGATCAGCACTAAAAATGAGCTATCACATCATGAAAAGGCCCAGAATACTTTGAAATGTGTATTACCAGGTCAAAGAAAACTTTATAGAAACTACAGACAATATGATTCCAGTTCCACAGTGCTCTAGACAAGTTAAAGTTTTGGAGCTAATAAACAGAGAGTAATTGCCAGTCGTCAGGAGAAGGGAATTGACTTACAGAGAGTGCTTTAGGGCAGAAACACTGGACAGAATGACTTCGTAATGGTAGACTAATGTGGTTACCTTTACGCTCAGGCCAAGGCTGCACAATCATAGACTCTACTATGGACCATGGACTGGCTGACGTGGAAATGGCCTTCAGTCAACATACAGCAAGAAGAAGCTGCCAGAAGAGATAGAGAGACCAGCAAGGTCAGATTCCCAGGGAGGACATCCAAGCTTCAGAGCAGTTAATCATTTCTAAAACCATGTCAGCCGTTCAAAAGCTGTCATGAGCAAACACAAAGAAGCTAGAGAGACAGCTAGATGCATTGGTGGGCTTTGGGATATATGTGAAAAAGATCATAGATTCAGGAGATTGGGAACAATACTTGTGACAATTAAATTACGTTTGAGAAATTTTACAGAGCGGCTTATAGGTTAAAGTACCAAAGCTTGGCTCGAGAAACCTGATATTATTGTGTTTTTAGAGAGTCAATATCATCAGCTTTATATCCACCCTGAAAATAATGTGTTTGCTTTTAAAGAAGTTTCAACACAGATAAAACTATGTTAAGGAGATAATCGGAGGGGGAATACTGAAGAGGCCGGGAGAGGAGCTTTAAAAATTTCTGAAATAGCTGGAAAGAGACTGACAAAAAATGAAATGCTGTAAAAGAAAGATAACTTGAAAGAAATACAGTACAAAGTTCTATGTTCAATGTGTAGTAATCTACCTAAACACCCTTTTACACACACACAAGCAGAAGAAAAAACATTTATACGGAAAGGGGTGGCACACTGGCTCAGTTTTGAATTGTCAATAAAATCAAGGTGGAGTTCTACACTCGCGGATGAGTGATACGTTTCTACACCTTTTTTCTAATAGCTTGGTCTCTCCCTCTCTTTTTTTCTTTCTCTGATAATTTGGATGGCTGATTTTTTTTACTCAACAGCCGCCTATCTGGAAGAATGTTAGCAGTCTTTAAAAAAAAAAAATTAAAGGTTACAAAATTTTACCGTTATCAGATTATTTATTTATTTATTTATTTTTGTGTGAAAGGGAGCATATCCCAGGATAGTATGATGCATAAAAATACAAGCTATTTTCCAGCTTTCCACATAAGGCAGAGCACGTGACTAATTGTGGATGTGCTCTCTATCAGCTCCCGCATCTCTGCAAGACTCCACACGATCTGTTGCGAATGTGACTTCAACCTGTAAAGATCAGGCAGAGGGCTGCTCTAGTTGACAAGAAGACAGCAAAGATTAGATAGTGCCTTCTAACTATTTCCTTACGTGGAAGATGCTCTCCGGGGTCTCTTTCACAACCCCATCAATTTCATTATCCAAGCACTTCCCAAGTACCCCAGCTACTAATGTTAGCACGTTAGGATTAGGTTTTAGCATATGGCTCTTCCTTCAAAGGACTATAAGAACTATGATACAATGTTTAGAAAGTCTGCAAAGTAGAACAAAATAGTAACTGGAGGAGAAAATATAATTAGAAGATCAAATTAAAACATTTGATAGAAATGTTAGAAATTAATCAAAGAGAAAATTAAAAATGGAAATTGCATAGATGGAGTGAGAAGAAAACTAAAAATTATTAACTGCCAGATTGGAGTCTCAGGAAGTGACTTCAAATTCTAGGATGCAGAGATTTTTTCCCCCCTTGAGTATCTGTATCTAGCTATCACAGTTGGAAAGTTTCAAGGTACCCATAATATAAGAAACTATTCAAAAGCCTCCCAGAAGGGTCACATGCAGGTCGCCAGCTCATTCCTCACCTGAACATATTCTATAGCCAAAGTTGAGGCCCCAGTGACCCAGAGCAGTCCCTCTGTTCTTCTCTGGCTAGCTACTCAGACTTTCCCAGCTCAGACACTGGCCTGTTGTAGAGACAAGGCATGCTTTCATCTAAGCCCTGCACACATCACAGGCTTCCAAAGCTGTGAGAAAAAAAAAAAAAAGAGATTGTTATGACCGCCCTACCTTATGATGATGTTTACACAGTAAGAACCGATCAGAAGCCCAATGTGGAACATCATCCGAACACTGGCCTTTTGCATCACGTCGAGTGTCTTAAGATTTGCTCACCAAGCATTCTTGTCTCCTGTTCTTTCTCATTTTTCATTATTTCATTCTTTTGAGGATTTCATGCAATGTATTTGGTCATATTCACCCCCAATGCTCCAACTGCTACTGATTTAACTGAATCAATAGAGAATTTGAGCACTGTGTGTGATTACTAGTAGATAATAAGCAGTCGGTAAATGTACGCGAGCCTTTGGAAATAAATATTGACAAGGGCATGGGAAACCAAACAAACGATATTAGTGTGATGATTATTAACCTCAGGATTAACTAATAAAAGTATTAAGAAAAGGTCTGGAGGTATGTAAAATGGTAAATCATAAACCATCAAAACGTAAAGTCATTAGACAACAGCTAAATTTGATTTAAGAGGTAATGAGAAATAACATTGTATAGATGCATTGGCCTAGAACTAGAAGCAACAGATATGATAATTAAATTATTTGGCTACAGGAGGGGAAAAAACAGTGTAAATGAAGCAAGTAATGGAATTCTATTTGAAAGAGTCTTCTAGTCTTCTTTCAGTTTTGCCAACCAATGACCACATTCCTAAGGTATACAGTTCACAGAAATCCTTTTCAAGCAATGCGAGCCAGGCAGTTATACCTGGCAAGCAGAGACCTAGTTTTCCTGTCAATAGACTGTCATCTGAAGGCTGGCTCTTCCCCTTCTCCTACGAGGTGTCAGCTTTGGGAAAAGAGAGATGATGACATGCTCTTCCTAGCAGTGCAGAGTAGCTGCAACCTCGCAGTCATAGGTAGGTGACCTCACTTCCCTCAAGTTGTTCATAATATCTGACTCACCACAATCAATTCAAATTTACAATATTAATACATGAGGTTCAAGGCCAAATCTGAAATGCATGCAGTTCCACAATGGCTGTTGGGTTCATACCGGGGAGGTAAAAACACCGCACCTTAGCTTTCACTGGATGTTACTGCCCGTTCTTATGGACAACTCCTAGTGAAGGATGGATCTCAAATTGCCTCTCTCACCTGCACGTGTTCTCTCCACAGACACAGACAGAAAAAGATGATGCCGTGCCTTCCTAGAGCGATAAAAGCGAGGTCCTGCACCTTTCAATGCATTGGCTCCTTGGGAGAATCCTAGAAATGCACACAGTTCTGGGCTGGCACTGTTATTTGATTAGGGAGTTCTAAAGAAAATCTTTGGGCAGTTTAAAGAGAAAAAAAAAAAAAAAGCAGTATATTTCTCATGGAGAAAAATGCTTTGCCCATGATTGGCCACTCATGGCAGTAAACCCAACCTGCGCAGAACATAGCATAATGACCTTCATTTATTTATTTATTTTTCAGTCTGGAAAAACTTAATGCATATGCACTATGATTTTTTTGTTGTTGTTGTTGTCTATTTTCTTTGTGACACCTGTTTGCTCTTTGTATGCAGATCTTTTATCTGTTCTTAACACAAACTATCTGTTTTGTTTTCTGGTAAGAATAATTTTTCTTATATGTTGTAGAGATTAAACCAGATTTTTTTTTTTTTTAGTAACGATAAAAAAGTGTGTTTTACTTAATGGATGGCTGTGGACTGTGTGAACCATCTACATTGACCTGATTATGCCCACCTACCCCAGAGGAAACCTCTCCCCTCTTCTTTGGGGGCACTCATGATCATCTTGCTTTAAAGACGTGCTAGTGAAAATGCCTTTTTCTTTCTAGCCAAAAGGTACTTCTTACAGCTGAGGAGATATCTCAGTCAGTAAAGGACCTGGCTGCCAACATGAGAATGAGTTCAGATCCCCAGCACCCTTGTAAACCAGGGAACAGTGGCAAAAATCAGTAACCTCAGCACTGGGGTCTCAGAGGCCGAGGGAAGAGGTAGCTCTCCCATGCTTGCTATCCGATGGTGTTAGCGAATCATTGGCTTCTACTTATGAAGCCATTTCTATATACATACACACATTTCTGTATATGAAAAAATATATATCAGAAAGCAATAGAGTGAGACACTGGCTGTCCACCTCTGCATGGTCACCTGCTCACAAACACACACACACTCATATACATATATGTGTGTATATATACGTATAAACACACACACACAAAATAATAAAAATACACTTTTATTACTTACTAGGTACCAATTATCATAGCTCGGCCATATCCACAAAGCCGTACCTACAGAAGTAAACAACAGAAAGCATAACATGTAGGTTTCAAAGCATCGCTGATTCAAGGTACCAGCGTTTTATAAACTTTAGCGTGCGTGGGAGTCTCGCGGGATCTTGCTGACGCGCAGACCGAACCCTGGATTGATTGAGAGTGTGCAGAGCTAAGCAGCTCCCAGGGGCTGTCACTTCAGCTGGATCTCACAGCACATTCGAGCATGAAAAGGCAGTGTCACCCTGCTAATGTGGTACAGACCATGCAAATACCTTGTAACCACAGCGCTAAGCGTTCACCATTTCTCACTGTCTCTGCTGAGAGTCACCAAAAGGTCCCCTAATTCGAAGGAAGCGTGCACTGTGCCTTCTTGTCTAAAAACAACAGGTAGTGAATGAGCAGAGACAAAAGTTCGCTCTGCTCGGGGTCCGCAGCGCCTTGTTCAGCTCAGCCTGCCTTTCTTCATCCTCCATTAGCCTCATTAGTCTTGTTGGGTTGGTGCTCGTGGTTGATCTCAATCTCTGTCAAGACAATTGTTGCTGATTAACTATAATTACCAGTAATGGGGCCAGCTTTCCTTTAGACACTAATGCCCCCAGCTCATCCATGCATTGTTCTGTCATGAAAGGTCCAATCTGCTAGTCATTGCCTTGCTTATTCTTTAAACCAACAAGTTACTTCATGTGTGGGCTTTTAAATATTGACCACTCTACCCAAGCATTCAGTAAACAATGTAGGTTTCTTGTTCGCCCCTTCCCCCCTCTGTCTCTAGCCCCTCTGAGTTTTTCTCTTGTTCCGATTTGGGATGAGACAAGCAAGATTTTATCTACTTTTCCTTTTTTCCTTTTTTTGACACAAGACAGGGACACTGATGACATCACCTGTTAATAACGTCTTAAATAACAATCATTTTGCTAACCTGTCAACCCATAAATATCATGTTCAGTTTTTAATTTTTAAAAATTTGCTTTTAAAACAATTGTTGTCCATAAGATCCTAGACACACATTTCACTTCATTACTTTTTATGAATAGTCCTAATTAGTAAGCAGATAATACTGAATAAAGATGTTCTAAATTGATCATTTTTAAATTTTACTTTAAAAATTTTTTATTATGGTGAGTGAGTGTGTGTGTGTGTGTGTGTGTGTGTGTGTGTGTGTGTTTCAGGCATAGATGTAGAATTTAGAGGACACCCCTAAGGAGTTGGTTCTTTGCTTCCACCATGCGGGTCCTATAAGGTACGCTCAGGTAGTCAGGCTTGGTGTCAAGGGCATTTACTTACTGATCCATCTTTCTGGCCCCTGATGTTTACTATTTACTAAGGCTCTGGGCATGGACCTTTGCCAATATAAATTCAGTGAGTGCTGAAAAATACTTTTAAAAAAGTTAATATTTGTGAAAATGGCATGCCAACGCTCTTCATAAGGATACAATTGTTGTGAAAACCGTAGTAGTATCCAATAAAAAACAGATGAGCCCTGGGAGAAATCCAGGAAGATGTCGCCGTACCATATGAAGAGGTCCCTAGCACTTAGGACTGCAACAACAGGGATATTCAAGACAAGTACATTATGGATGTCCCTGGAAATGGTTTTCTGAGAAACAAACACAGAGGTTGCCTATTCAGTCATCTTCTAGTCTCTCTGCTGCTTTTTCACCAACAACAAGTTAGCAAAAGTCATAGATGCCATTAAATAAAAATGAAATAAATAAAATTAAAGTAGGTACTATATGTAATAATTGTAACAGTGAAAAAAGCTCATTAATTTAATATATGAGTTATATATAACCAATTATCTTCAAGAATATTCTCTTTTGATTAAACTTCAAAACACATGCCCTCAATTGTTTGGAATGCACTCAACACTATTCATTTGTTCCAAAGTGGGCCTAGGTCTGTTCTATTTGTTATTTGGAACCAAAAAGCAAGTCCACCCACCAGAAACTATGTGTAGGGCCCTCAAATCCTCTTGGCCTGCCAGCAACGCTACTCAGTTTTCCACCTTGTACTACATGGAATTATGACCGTTCTTCATTTATGAAAAGAGTTGGCATGCCAGAAATGTCTGAAGAAGAGCAATACGACTCTTCTGAGCCTACAGAAGTTTTACTCCTAGACACAGCCAAACCTGAGTCTCCATTCACCTATCAATACAGATTGGTTCCAAGACTGGACGCCACACACCGGTCACCCGATCCACAACCTGACATGTTGGGGTAACAACGAACAAGTTTCCAAACACCTGGTCAGCAAAGGCAAGATCAGATTCTACATCCACAAAACCAAACAAAAACCTGCCCATGACCTAACGCCAGACACCTAGGTCCCAGAAAACAACAACAAAAAAACCCAAAACCTCAGAACACAAATATCCAAGACATATGTCTCCCAGAAATTAGGACCCCATAGAAATGTTCTCTAAGAA
Source organism: Meriones unguiculatus (assembly GCF_030254825.1). Classification (NCBI taxonomy): domain Eukaryota; kingdom Metazoa; phylum Chordata; class Mammalia; order Rodentia; family Muridae; genus Meriones; species Meriones unguiculatus. The sequence continues at coordinate 77,651,995 of NC_083358.1, read as the reverse complement.
ATAAATAAATTAAAAAAGGAAAAACAGGAATTTAGCTAATATTCAAGACAATTATTTAAAAAAAAACAATTAAAAATATGTTCAAGAAACTAAAAAAAAAAAAAAAAATGAGATGACCATATCCGTACATGGGGATTGCAAAAACACAACAAAACAAAAGTTGAATGAAATAATGAAAACAATGAAGACATAAAAATAGAATCTAATAGGAATAAAATCTTTGAAGGAAAGCCAAAATGATGTAAAATGTGAAGTGAAAAACTCAGGTAGATATGTAAAAAGTTCAGAGGAGAGTCTCACCAATATATTGGGTCAAGTGGAAGAGGAAATAGAGAAGACAAAATAGAGAAAAATGGACCATTCGGTTAAAGAGAATGTTAAATGTTATTTTTAAAGAGGTACAGAACACACAGGAAAGCTGGGACACTATAGAAGATCAAACCTACGGCTTATAAGTAAAGAAGAAACCCAGATCTAAGGCACAGAAAGCATTTTCAGCAAAATCACAGAAAACTTTCCAAATTCTAAGAGAAAAAATGGCTATTAAGGTACAAGCCACATACTGAAAACTAATTAGACACAGGATGAGAAAGAAACTCCTCATGTCACATAACTGATTTTTAGAGTCAAAACATTTTATAGACATAAAGGGTAAATATCTTTGAGCTATGGGGCAGCCTTATAATTTTTCTCTGTATATTAGCATTTTATCTGTTTTATTAGTATTATTTTAGCCTATCATTTTGTAGACTTATTTTAGAACACTTTTAGAACAGCAAAGTTGAATGGATTTTGTTTTTTTGTTAGTTTTTTGTTTTTGAAAAAATACTGTCCTTTTTAGTTAGGGTCCTCTCTCTTGCTTAGTTTCTTTAGATGCACAGATTTTAGTGGGTTTGTCCTATGTTGTATGTCTATATGAGTGAGTATATACCATGTGTGTCTTTTTGCTTTTGGGACAACTCACTCAGGATGATCCTTTCCAGGTCCCACCATTTACCTGCAAATTTAATGATTTCCTTATTTTTCATTGCTGAGTAATACTCCATTGTATAGATGTACCACAGTTTCTGCATCCATTCTTCAGTTGAGGGGCATCTGGGTTGTTTCCAGCTTCTGGCTATTACAAATAAAGCTGCTACAAACATGGTTGAGCAAATGTCCTTTTTGTGTACTTGAGCCTCTTTTGGATATATGCCCATCCTGAAAGGCAAAGAGGATGGACATCAGAAGAAGAAGCAAACAGGAAACAACCTAGGAACCTTCTACAGAGAGCTTCTGAAAGCCAGAAGAAGAAAACAGGAAACAAACTAGGAACCTACCACAGAGGGCCTCTGAAAGCCTCTGCCCTGCAGACTATCAAAGCAGATGCTGAGCCTGATGGTCAACTGTTGGGCAGAGTGAATGGAATTTTATGTAAGAAGTGGGGAATAGTAAGAGCTGGAGAGGACAGGGTCTCCACAAGGAGAGCAACAAAACAAGGAAATTTGAACACAGGGAACTTCGCAGAGACTCATACTCCAACCAAGGACTATTCATGAAGATAACCTAGAACCCCTGCACAGATGTAGCCCATGGCAGGTCAGTGTCCAATTGGGTTACATAGTAATGGGAAGAGGGACTGCCTCTGACATAATCTGATTGGCCTGCTCTTTGATCACCTCCCCCTGTGGGGGGAGTAGCCTTACCAGGCCACAGTAGAGGACAATGCAGCCACTTTTGATGTGAACTGATAGACTAAGATCAGAAAGGAGAGGAGAACCTCCCCTATCAGTGGACTTGGGGAGTGGCATGCATGCAGAAAGGGGAGGGAGTGTGGGATCGGGAGGGGAGGAGGGAGGGACTTATGGGGGGATACAAAATGAATAAAGTATAATTAATAAAAAAAATTAAAAAAATACTGTCCTGTTCTGCAAAGTCACAGCTCACTTTCTTATCAGCATCCTCCCAGAGTGGTATGCTTTCTGTGGTCATATTCCCCATAATATTCCCAGAGAAAAGAGATCTTTCAGTGACATGGTTGGGTGATTTTAATGATTGTTTGAATCCTGAGGGCAATTTGTGATTAAAAGTACATGACATTATGAGAACAGAAAGACCTGTGTGAGCAGGTCAGAGATGGTCTTTTTGAGCACACAGCATTTTGGCTGGAGGAATACTATCAGTTACACAGTAAAAAGGAAGCAAAATGTGTCTAAGGCAAAAGAAAAGCACTAAGCGCCCTCATCCCCAAACCCCAAGTCAGTTTTAAGGAGGTAGAGCTGGCTCTTGTGGAGTGTGAGAGGTACATGTGTGTAGACGCTGTTGTGTTTTGGTTCAAACCGAGTAACTTCATGCAGTCTTAAGATTATGACAAAATCAAACATGAAAAAAAAATTACAACACAACACCACACACACACACACACACACACACACAACTCAAGCAGAGTTGATGTGGGGTTGAGGAGAAATGGAATTGAATAAATAGCTGGGTGGTATCTGCATAGAGCAGTTGAAAAATGAAAGAAACTGGTAGTTTGGTGGGGGGGTTAGAGAAGGTTTGGGTTGCTTGTGAGGGAAAGGGTAGAATCTGGGGTAAGAAGAGAGATCAGGAGTCCTCAGGTGTTCTTCTCTGAGGCATCAGCAGGTATTGAGCACATTTCAGATGTCTGTGGATGGGGCTTTAGGGATGACTTCCCTGTTGCCATCTTGTGCTGTTGTGTGTGACTCATGTGTCGTTCAGACAGGACGAGCATGGCAAAAGAAGCTGCTGGGGGAGGGCATCATTGCTGGATGGTAACTACTCCCCAAGGTGAAAACAAAGGCAGAACATCAACTTTGATCCCCTCAAGGGGCTGTTTATTTGACAATTTCCACTGCCATAAACATTTTTGATAGATGTGGTGGCTGATGAAAGTGTCTTCAACACATGGCTGCCGGCTGCAAGATCTTCAAATCAACAGTAATTGTAGGTTTTTATATGTAACAGTTTTATATTTTTCAGATTTTGGAACATATTTATCCCCTTACCTCAACTCCTCCCATTACCACCCTCTCAATCTTCTATCCGTCCTTGTCCTCCCCCTCCCCCTCCTCCTCCTCCTCCTCCTCCTCCTCCTCCTCATTCTCTTCTTTCTTCTTGTGTTTAGAGCCTGCCTGGTGTGCGGCCATCTTACCAGGGGTCACGGAATTAAGGAAACTTTACTTTTCCTTTCTTAGAAGCTATCAAATGACAATAGCTCCTCAGTTAGTGTGGGGTTTTATGACTACCTTCCCACCTCTATGCTGGGATTTTTGTCTGTGGCTGGAGGTTGTACAGGCCTTAGAAATGTCTCAAGTTTTCAGGTTTCACAACTGCTTTAAGTTCACATGAGCACATGCCCTGTTGTGTCTGGAAAAGCCTGTTTCTTTAATATTGTCCAAACCTCTACTCTAGCAATCTTCCTGTTCCCTCTTCTACAAAGATTCCTGAGCCTCAGAACGAGGGACATGATACGATTGTCCCATTTAAGGCAGAACATCTCTCGCTCTCTGCTCCTTGACTATTTGTGGAGGTGTCTGTGTACTAATCTCCATGCATTGCATGGAAGTTTCTCTGCTAAGGACTGAAAGATGCACTGATTAGCGGGCATCACGATAAGTCATGTGACGCTATTAGAAACGTGATGTCCACATGGCAGAATAATAATATCAGGTTTTCCCCTTAGAGCCCATGACCTTCCCAGCCATAGGTTCACACAGGGTGTAAGTATTTGGTTATGGTGGGCTTATATCCAAGAAACCAGGAGCCAACATAATTAAGATTACAGTGTTTAGTTTCCTCATCTGGAACACAATGTGACATATTTAAAATGCCGTCAGTGAACTTATCTGCATCAACTAGAACTTCAGAAAAATGGAGACCTGCAAACCAGCCTCTGATCCACTCTATCAAATGCTTAAACTTGAAGCCTTCTGTGTAATTAATATGTCTATTAAAATTTGAGAAATGCTATTGTAGATGGCCTACCTTCTAAATTCGATGCTCTTTGAGTTAAGCCTTTGTGCTGGGCATTATGTGAATGTGCTTTGATCCAGCAAGGCAATGTGCCTTAATGGAAGAGGCCAGCAAACTGGTGGTATATTCAAGGCAGCTCTGGAAACAAGGTGGAGTTTTAATATGAGGACTGATACTATTTAGTCAGGAAAAGGAGGCATTGTATTTTGCGTCTTCTTTGATTAAATTTGTTAACAATAAAAATATTTAAGTTAGTTTATTGGGCCATAATTAGGCTTTGAATTTCCACTTATCCTTGATGGCATGAGATGGTTAGTCAGTGGTAAATTATAAGTGCTAACTGTTTATCACTAGTCTAGTAAAGACCAGAACAGTTACTGATACTATTGCATATAATTAGTGAATCTCAACATATAATATTTAGATGATCAGTCCTAAAGTATATTCCAGTATTTATGTGAATATAATGATGGCAATTATATTTTCAAAAGAAATCTGGCATGTGGTTTTAGACAATAAACTGAAGGTACAGATTTTTGTTAAATGTACTCAAACCACATGCCAAAATCATGTGATTAAAAGAAAAAATATCTCAATGTTAACTTATTTTGTTATGTATTTTGATAGAGCAAATGAATGATTAAAAGGGGAAATTATAGTAAATTGTTTAACTTGTTTTTTTATGCTTAAGATATTTTATTATTTATGTATGAATACACATAATGGATTTTTGATAAAATCTATTCTGTTCCCCCAAGTCTTTCCTTGTCTTTCCGTCATTTTTCCTTCACAACTTCAAGTTTCATTTGCCCCTGTAGATATAGCATATAAAGTACTAACTTATTACTTTTAAGTATGTAAATTTTCTGTAAAGTTCAAGTTTAAGAATCTTTTAATTCTGCTTCTGGGATACCTCACTCAGGTTGATCTTTTCTAGTTTCTACCATTTGTTTGCAAATTTCATGATTTCCTTTTCCTTGTTTTTAATAGCTGAGTAGTATTCCATTGTGTAAATGTACCACAATTTCTGTATCCATTTCTCAATTGAGGGACATCTGGGTTGTTTCCAGGTTCTGGCTATTACGAATAAAGCTGCTACAAACATGGTTGAGCAAATGTCCTTATTGTGTACTTGAGCATATTTTGGGTGTATGCCTAGGAGTGGAATAGCTGGATCTTGAGGTAGCACTTATTCCTAATTGTCTGAGAAAGTGCCAGATTGATTTCCAAAGTGGGTGTACAATTTTATATTCCTACCAGCAATGGAGGAGGGTTCCCCTTTTTCTACATCCTCTCTAACATGTGTTGTCACTTGAGTTTTTGATCTTAGCCATTCTGATGGGTGTAAGGTGAAATCTCAGAGTTGTTTTGATTTGCATTTCTCTGATAACTAAGGATGTTGAACATTTCTTTAGTGTTTCTCTGCCATTCGTTATTCCTCTACCAAGAATTCTCTGTTTAGCTCTGTACCTCATTTTTTAATTGGATTCCTTGATTTGTTGCTGTTTAACTTCTTAAGTTCTTTATATATTCTGGATATTAACCCTCTGTCAGATATAGGTTTGGTGAAGATCCTTTTCCAATCTGTAGGCTGTCATTTTGTTCTGACAACAGTGTCCTTTGTTTTACAGAAACATTTCACTTTCATGATGTCCCATTTATTGATTGTTGATCTTAGAGCCTGGGCTGTTGGTGTTCTGTTTAGGAAGTTGTCTCCTGTGCCAATGAGTTCAAGGCTCATTCCCACTTTTTCTTCTAACAGTTTTAGTAGGTATCCTCTAAGTAGAAAGACACACATGTTATATGCTCACTTATAGGTGGATGTTAGACATATAATATAGGATAATCATACTAAAATCTGTACACCTAAAGAAGCTAAGCAAGAAGGAAGACCCTGGGTAAGATGCTCAATCTTCATTTTGAAAGGCAAATGGGATAGACAGCTGAAGAAGGTGAAAACAAGAAACAAGACAGGAGCCTACCACAGCAGGCCTCTGAAAGACTCTACCCAGCAGGTGCTGAGACTCATAGCCAAACTTTGGGCAGAGTGCAGGGAATCTTATGAAAGAAGGGGGAGATAGAAAGACCTAGAGTGGACAGGAGCTCCACAAAGAGACAAACAGAACCAAAATGTCTGGGCCCAGAGGTCTTTCCTGAGACTGATACTCCAACCAAGGACCATGCATAGAGATAACCTAGAACTCCTGCACAGATAACCTAGAACCCATGGATCAGCTCAGTCTCCAAATGGGCTTCCTAGTAAGGGAAACAGGGGCTGTCTCTGACATGAACTCAGTGGCTGGCTCTTTGATCACTTCCCCTTGAGGAAGGGTCAGCCTTACCAGGCCACAGAAGAAGACAAGTGAAATACAGTCCTGATGAGACCTGATAGACTAGGGTCAGATAGAAGAGGAGGAAGTCATCCCCTATCAGTGGACTGGGGAAGGGGCATGGGAGGAGAAGCGGGAGGGAAGGAAGGCGGGATTAGTGGGGATGAGGGTGGGGGCTACAGCTGGGATACAAAGTGAATAAACTGTAATAAATTAAGAATTATATTAAAAAAGAAAAAATAATTATATAAACAGAAGAAAAAAAGAATCTTGTAATTATTTTTTTGCACATTTATTATTATTATTAATTACACTTTATTCATTTTGTATCCCCCCATAACCCCCTCCCTCCTCCCCTCCCTATCCCACTCTTTCTTCCCTTTCTGCATGCATGCCCCTCCCCAAGTCCACTGATAAGGGAGGTCTTCCTCTCCTTCTTTCTATATTTATAAGTGGCATAGACATTGGAAGAGGGAGAAAACAAGGAACAGGATTGGAGCATACCACAAAGGGCCTCAGAAAGTCTCTACCCAGGAGGGTAATGAAGCAGATGCTGAGACTCGAAGTAAAACTTTGGGCAGAGTGCAGGGAATCATATGAAAGAAGGGGGAGATAGAAAGACCTGGAGGGAATAGGAGCTCCACAAGGAGGGCAACAGAACCAAAAATCTGGGCACAGGGATCTTTTCTGAGACTGGTACTCCAGCCAAAGACCATTCATGGATATAACCTTGCTCAGACGTAGCCCATGGCAACTCAGCATCCAAGTGGGTCTCCTAGTATGGAGAACAGGGACTGTCTCTGACATGAACTCAGTGGATGGCTCTTTGATTACCTCCCCCGAGGGGGGAGCAGCCTTGCCAGGCCACAGAGGAAGACAATGCAGCCAATCATGATGAGACCTGATAGGCTAGGGTCAGATGGATGGGGAGGAGAGCCTCCCCTATCAGTGGATTGGGGAATGGGCATGGGAGGAGAAGAGGGAAGGAGGGCAGGATTGGGAGGGGATAGCTGGGATACAAAGGTGTATAAATTGTAATAAATTAAAAAATCTTATAATTAGTTGATTCTAAGTGAAAAGGAATTCTCACATTCCAGAATGAATGAGTCGGGGATTTTAGAGTCTAGTCTCATCTTTAATTTAAAAAAAAATTAAATTTTTATCAGAATGTGAGCAGCCATTTCAGTGTTAAAAGTATAGCTCATAAATTTCTATTACATAAGTATTTTTATGACACTTGAGCAATATATAAGTATTAGATCATTCTCACATTGCTTCTTTTACTGAGGAAGAATTTTAATACAAGTTTATGGCTTTCTAATTTGTTATTGAATTTCCTTTTGGGCCTATGACTAGCCTATATAAATTATATGATCCTAAGGCATTGAGCATTTGTTAAAATAGAATAAGCAACAATTAATAGGATTATTCTGGCATCCTGTAAATAAATAATTTTCCTTGGATTTGTCCTAATTGTGTTGGTTATTTTTATATTCTATAGTCAAGAATCATTTGAGTAATGTTTTCTTGACTTTAAACATCTCCACAGCTGATTCTTGTACTGGCATGTTTTAGGTGTATTTTACTGAGGAAAGTTTACAGAGGTAGTCCTATTATTTGGTTCAATTCACGAAAGCAGGCGTAAAACCGGGTATTTATAATTCAGCACTGCATCTAAGGGTTCACAGGCGCTGTCTTTGTAAAGTTATTTCTTTCCAAATATATTTTTTTTTTTTGGTTTGATGAAATGATTGGAGACACTTTAATCAATTTTGATGTGTTCATACATGCTTACTACGCCTCTTCTTTATTAATGTACTAATAAGTCCTATAATCCTTGGAATGGATTGCAGGCTCAGGCTGCCTTTGTTTACACCTGGGTACTCCTTGGCAACCACCGACACAGATGAGTAAGACTCCACATGAATTGTGATTCTGGACAGCACGGCTAATAATGGCTTGTTATCACGTCAGTGTGTTCTGCTCTTTTCCTGTCTGTCTTAACATGACGACGTCTAGGCTGAATGCAGTTCTATCACCTCAAGGGATGGTGTATGCATGTAATACTGCTTTTTCAAATACTCGTTTGAAATATATGCACCAACCCCATGTCATAGGAAAGCAACTGTGAGTCTATATAAGAGAATAAAAGACAGATGGTAAGAATGGTGCAGCTGAGATTTGGTTTGGAACTAGTTTGAACACTTTTAAAGATTGATAGTCATTGTTACCCAGCCCATAACTAGGCAGAAGCATTAGAAGTGAACTCTTGGACAAGTAACTATCATGCTATTTTATAATGTGCTTTTAAATGCTATAAACTACTTCCCAAGGATGGCTAACTTACTCAGTTTTTAAAATAGAACTGGAGTTAAAATTTACAGTCTCATGGGTTTTATACAGTGGTCTTAATCAGCATTGAGAATATTGTAAATATATGGCTGTAACAACAAATCAGAGGAAGAGTCCTCTTTGCATTTTTCTTTCTTTTTTTTTTAGTTTTGATTTTTTAAAATTTTATTAATTTTTATATGAATTACAGTTTATTCACTTTGTATCCCTGCTGTAGTCCCCCCCCATTTCCTCCCAATCTCATTCTCCCTCCCTCATCTCCTCCCATGCCCCTCTCCAAGTCTACTGATAGAGGAAGACCTTGAAGATGCTTTATAATTTAGAATCAAATTTGGAGTAAATATTTCCTTTCTCATAATAATTTTTTGTTTTAGTTTTAAAACTAGAATTTTATTAGGAAGAATATAAGAACAAAAGCATTGCAATTTGATAAAGAATTGAAAATTTGAAGTTGTTTTTATTGAAATATATGTCAAAATTATCATTAAAATATCACCTATAACATTTTCTGAGTACTCAGTTTATAATACTAGGTGATGACCATACTTGTTATATACAAATTTTATGGCTATATAAAAATATGCTTGTGTGAAAAAAATTAATTGTAATATTCATAAGCGAATTTGACTATTCAGTTGAAATGTGCCTACAGATGTTCTGATGTCTAGGGAAACATTTGAAGAGTTGTATAAAGTCTTTGAATGAGATATTAGTAGAAAGCCTCAAATGCATCTTAAATACACAGTAACTTGAAGCTTGAATTTTAATGATTTGTGCATTATTTTGCCCTGACATTTAAATTAAATATTTTGTTGGATGCCTGTGAACATTTTATCTTAAAAAGCACACAAGTATAAAAAAAGTGTAAAAGCAACATGACTAGAAGTTTAATATCTGTAGGGGAATCTTTCGGGATGCTCCTCCCTTCCTTGTCAGTTCAGGTTTCCTGCATAAAATTTTGTTATTCCCGGGTACATACCATTCAGTTGGTTGTACTCAGTGTCTAAATACTTCAGGCAGACAAGATGTATTTGGTGTAGGAAATACATCAGAATTTTAGTCTTGAAACAAAATATATGAAGTATGTATTATTTTCATACTTTTTGTTTACTATTTTGTAAAAATATACATCTTTATCTCATGTATTACTTAATGTAGTACATACCTAAATGTGGGAAGTAGATATAGCATGTTTGCAAAGTGGCATTTTGGTTTACTTTATCTTTCTCATTTTATGTTGGGGTTCTTTAAAAAGAATGAATTTTATATTTCAATAAGTTATGAAACTAAGTGGACAGGACCTTAGAAACTTACCATCATATTGTTATTTGTAATTCTAAATTTTAAGACGTTAAAAATTTGAAATTAAGATATAATAACCTAGGCCCTAACTATTTTTCTATTTTCTGAAAGTCTCATATTAAGACAGGTTAAATATTTTTACATTTTTAGTTTGTGTCAAATGTTTACTTGAGTCTCAATATTGATTAAGACCACTGTACAAAATGTATGAGCTCATAATTTTTTAAATGCCATACTCATTTTAAATATTCATCAAGCTGGACATCTTTGGGGTGGTATCTAGCATTTTGTGTATCCTAAATTATCATAGTGATTAAATGCCATAGGGGTTTTCTGCTAATGTAATACTTGTGTTCAGTAGGGGCCTTTTAGGCATGTATACATACACATGTACAAACACACATACTATGCCATGAGTAGAGGTCAGAGGACAGCTTGTCCTATACTTTTGTTTTAAATATTCTGGGGATTGAACTCAAGTCCTCAGGCTTGGCAGCAGGTGCCATTCCCTCTGAGCCATCACTGGACCCAGGACAAATTTTTACACAGACTGTGACTGCAATATTATCATGGAACTGCCTGCTGGACTTGGTCATTTGAACTGGGCTGTGAAATGATTATCATGCTGTAAAACCATAATATTAAACAGCTGTTGAATAATACATATTGTAATTTCAATCTCCTAGTGTTTGCAAATGAAAACCTGAAGCAACTCTAGCTGTTACCAGAGTAGAGGCAGATGGGAGAGCATCAGGTAAACTCACTCCATTTTAAAATTGTTTTGATGAGCAGTTTATTTATATCACAGTACGATGTCATTATCATAAGACTCAAGATCAGAAGAATCAGGGAACTATTACGTTCAAGATGCTGCATGACCCAGTTTTAAGGATTCAATATATGCCCTGGCTAGTTTTCAGTGGTTTTCAAAAACTTGATCCACAGTTGTCAACATCCCATGGGTGGAGATGTTTTGGCATGCGGTAGACAGCGTATCTGGATTTTCCAACACATCAAGACAGGTTTTCCACATCAGTCCACATTCTTGTATCAAGTCACTTTCACAAACCGTTTTTTTAGTAAGATACTCCTAATAATCCTCCCAAGTCCTAAGAAATTTCCTCCGTAGTGTGACATATTTTTGTTTCTACCTTTACAGAATTAAAGAATGTATAATATACAGATGATATGACCTTGGATTAATAAGAACATTCAAGGTACCATGATAAATGGAATTATTTTATTCTGCATGCAATACCCAAGTGATACAGCACAGTCAAACCAACACAGAAAACTGATATAGGAAAAACTGATTCCAATAAATAAGTTCCTTTTATTTTTATTAGTATGCAAGAAACATTGATTTTAAATTAATTTAATCTATTTGATCAAAAACTACGCATGCATATCTTGGTTTGTTTGATACAGGAGCAGTGAATAGAGAAAGTGAACACCAACATTAGTCCCTGAAGTCTACAAAATAAAATTTGTTTTAACCTGGTGACCTAAACAACTTCACACTATGATTTGAGTGACAGTAATATTGGCTTGAACACTCCTAAGTACAGGTTAGGAAAATGATCTGTAATTAAAGGGTGGGAGAGTCATTCATAAATGTAAATATCTTTCATTATTTAGAACTGCTTGGCATGGAAACCATTCATAAAATAATCACTAGCTGCCCTTAATTGATGAGCAAGTGTATAATTTATACTATTTTCTTCTTCTAAACCTGTTAAACAAAGCACTTCTTTTCTTTCTATTAATGGCATTTGGTGCAAGATTTGGAACATTTGTGAAATATATTGAATGTAGTGGTTGGCATTTCAAACTGGATTTGATGTCTTGATGAGATGAAATAAAACCAAAGCAAAACGCCCTGCTTCAAGGTTTCTCACAACCAGTTGAAAGCCTATCCAACCTATGTGGGATTTTGAAAAAAAATATGGAAAATGAATATATATTTTCAACTTACCTATTAGTACTGTCTGTCTTGTCCTTCATCTTTCCAGCAGAAAAAAAATCATGATGTTTAGATTTCTTCGTTTCCAATTTTTGTCTATTTTTAACATCAAAATTCAAGTATGTAAAAGTAATTATTTGGTATAAATATACATTTAGTCTTTTTTTATCTTTTTATTTACAAAATTATCCTCCCTTTGTATTTATCTTTTTTGCTACCATTTTGAAAACAAGCTTTCACTGTGAGTTCGGCGATAGTTTTGGTGGGAAACGAATAAGTTAAGGCAGCCCGCGCCACTGTGGCTGCTTTTGCAGATGGGCGGCACTTGTCTCAGAAGATTAAGGTGTAACTCTCTACCACACTGAGGCTCACATCCAGGGTGTCGATTTCTTTACAAGATCGGAAGTTTAGGAAAAAAGTGTGTAGCCTGGTGTTAGGCTTGTTTGCTGTGAATATACTTATAATTTTTTTAAAGCAATTGAAAAGGAAAATTAAGCATCAATTGACACTTTAGAGCTAAAAACACCAACAATTTTGAGGATTAAGTAAAAGACATTGTTTTAAAATTTCTTTTCTTGCTCTCAAGTTTGGGTTGCTGTGACGAAATAGCATTTTAATACTTATTGTAGAAAAGGTGCCTGGGTTTAAGAGATGTTTCTATTTTTAAGCAGCTTGGCCGAGAGCATTTACCACACCCAGAGGAGGAAAGGTCAGTCCTGTTTTCTCCTCAGCCTGAAAGAATTGGGATAATGGCATTACTGTGGAGAAAACACCACCTGCCAGTTAAACACTTGGGAAACCTCTCCCATGAGTGTGGATTTAGCTAGTCAATTAGCAAATGAAGTTACTTAGTTTGCTTTGGTCTCTCTTCATTTCACTAGAAAGTCCACAGTCTTGAGTTAATTAGTGTCCACTTCCTATTTGATTTTTCCAAAGGAGACAGCGCTGATCACAGCAGCAGCTGTGTTATAAATTAGTATTTTCAGTTTATGAGTAGGAAGAATGGAACAATCAAAACACATGAAGACAAAAGCCAAAGATCAATTCGGGTTGAACAGTTACGTAAACTAGATAGGTAAAACCCTGTTCGTGGCATTGCTTTTAAGAGGCTGGATGTTTCCAGTTTTGACGATGTCACGTATCTGGTGCTTCCATACCGAAATGGAACACACATTCATTGACTACTAAAGTAAAATACTTTATCCATGAAATTTACTCATATTCCCCTATCAATGTTGTGTTTAAGCACAATTGGCATGTATTTTTCTACCAGACATAACAAAAGCAATATCCTCTTTTATCTTTAAAGAATGAAAACAAATAAGAAAAAAATAAGATTGATTTTTTTTTTTTCAAAGTGTTGGCTTACAAACCATCTCTACCATCGGCATTAGGAATAGTAACATTTTAAAGAGGCATCCAGATAGAGCGGATATCACAGCTAGTAAGGCATGGGGGACCACATGTAGAAGCAAGGCAAAGCACTGCCCTTCTACCACCTGACCGCTTGTACATAATCTTACGAAATAAACTTCAAGTGAAAGATGAAACGACCTCAGTATCTCGGTTTTAGAGCAATTGATAACGACACAAACCTGTGAAAGTTAGCAACTGACTGCTGTACACTGACCAGGGCCTCAGAAAGGAAGAGGGCAGCAGCCAATCCCAGATGGAGAGGGTGCTCTCGGGGGAAGAGCTGAGTGAGATACGTAGAAGGAGCAAATCTCCTGGAACGGTTTTGATTTGGATGAGGACACCCAGCATCCATCAGTTACTGTAGGCAATCAGGACTTCCGACTCTGGTATGGCGGAACACTAACAACCCTTTCTGATTTCTTGTGTTTTCTCCAAACTCATATGCAAGCCTGACCACCACTGTTGGTTTCAGAGGTGAGTCACGAGGGTACAGACACTAGGAACAGAATAAATGGCCCGATACGAACACCTACAGAGCAGCTCACTCCTCCTAGTATATGAGGATATAGGAAAAGAGGGAAGTGGGAGGGGACAAATAGCTTTTTAATAGACACCAGCTTGCTGGCTCCTTCATCTGGACTTTAAGGACTTCAGAACACTAAGGGGTAAATTTCTGTGGCTTAAAAGCAGCCTGACTAGACTAAGACTCCCCTCTTTCTTGTACTTGAGTTTTTGAGTTTAGAGATGCTTCCCCAGGCTCTATTCATGATAAAACACATACTGAATAATTACCCCTGTGCTCACATATAAGTATAGTTCTTACCCCCCTCAAAGGACCTTCTTTTGGCAGAAGACTTACACCATTATAGAAAGCTACAACTGGTCAAATGGCAGAGAGCAACTGACTATCCTGTGCCCAACTCTGATTCATCTACAACACAATCCCTACATCTAAGGCACAAGAAACATTAAAGAAGAGTGGGTAGCAAGAATGTGAGAATAAGTCTTCTTCAGAGACAAATTCCCTGTTAGGTTTTCAAGTCCTAATTAGTCATACTTTTAAACACACACACACACACACACACACACACCAGCAACAGTGAATAAACTCAAAGGTTATATTATCTTTATATATGCACATATATAATATATATGTAAGAATAATAACTTTAAAAAGAAGAGGCCATGCATTTGGGAGGGAATGGAGGGCCAAGGAAAGAGGAAAGGGTGGAAATAATTTAAATACAGCATTCATTTATAATGTTCTTAAAATTTTTAAATAAGAAATCCACTTCTTCTAGAGGAAGAATCAAAATCACTGCTTTGGTCTTGCCAGAAATTAAGTATATATGGCTATGACTTATCTCATCTGTAAAACAGACATAAAATATGTCACTTCAATAGAAAAAAATATGCAATAAAGCCCAGGTGATTATGAAAGATCTATTCTGCTTGATACCTATGAGTCACCCTACACGATAACTACAATTCATCCTGCATAATAACTATGATTCAGGGTCAAGTTATTTTCTTTCTTAATTACTGAAACAAAATACCTGAAAGTGGGTAACTTTATAAATAAGAGAGAGAGAGTTATTATTCCTCAATGTTCTGGAGGACCGAAGTTCAGGCACCATATGTATTGATTGGCTTCGTTCTTGGCAGTATCATGAAATGGTATAATTTTAATTGCTTCACATAAGACCCACAGCAAATATCAAAGTTGTGTTGAGTTATAAGTCTCTTAACATTTTCCAACGGGAAATCTCAACATCTGGCCCCTGGGGGACATCCTCCGCCCAAATGTATGCCACAGCAGTGGGTGTTCAACATGCGTGGGAAATGTGATCTCTTTTAGATGTAGTAAATCATAGGAAAATTTACTTTCATTATTTGAAACACTCCATTGTATAGATCCAAATATTCATTTGGATTCTAAAATTTGTCCAGTATTATATCAGGCAAAAAGTATTTTATATGGAGAGTATACTGTATATCTTTATTTTTGAGAAAATCAAAACATAAAAATAATATTTAATAAATTGTAAATTAGTTTGTGCATCAGTAGTAAAATGTATCTTAAGTCAATCTTATTCCTTTCTTGAGAAAACTGGTCTTCAAAAATCCTCCTGTTTCCTTAGGACAGGGTCAAGCCAGTTTACTGAGAATCATGGTTGGTGTTGGGAAGGGAAAAGGGTGAGTCAGGAGCTTGAATGCAACATATCAGTACAGTTGTTATGGTTCCTGGGCTTCTCTTTTCTTGGTCTAGAGTTAGAGAGGTTTTTTTTTTTCCTCCTTTACTTACTGCTGTTGGATTGTGTTTCTTTATTCCTCACCTCCACAGTATGTTGAAAGGTATTGCTTCATAATCACACAATGTTAAACTATATTCTTACCTTCTCCATCCTCTAATATATCACTGAACAATATCAAATGAGAAAAAGAAAAGTATTAGTCATCAGCCACTACAGAATGGGAGGTCATGACTGTATTTATTTTATACACGTTTTAAGAAAGTTTAGGGAAACAGAAGGGCAACACAGAATTGCAATTGACTTATGTGCACAGATGTCACAATCTAAATGCCTGCATAAGGCTGACACCTTCCAGACAGGGCCAAATGGCCTCGAATTACCCCTGAGGGGCAGACCCTAGAAGGAAGAGGACAGAGCCTAGTTAGACCTAGGAGCTGTCCCTCACAGGCTATTCCAGGTCACACCAGTTCCCATCCTCACCCCTTGTGCAGGCAGGCGATTACCTACCTACCTGAGCGAGTTCCACCCACACAGCATGCCAGAGGCTTGTTTTCTGGAAATGTGGGACACACGGGTAGCTGAGGGTAGGGGTGAGGCAAAGAGCTGACAGCAGAAGGATTAAGTGGAAGTCTGAACTCTGACTAGTGAGTCCTGTCTTGCTCTTTCACAGGTATCAGCTAAGCATGAAGCCCATGGAGAGAAGATAAATACAGACTCTTTGCCAGAGCAGTGGAACACCTCTGTGACAAGTCCCGACAAATGGATGCCGGGAGTGCAGTGAAGGGCTCATTAGCAAACAGTGGACAGAGGAACAGGAGTCAATGACTTCTACTCACTCCTACAGAATTCTAAGAAACCACAGTTATTTTACTTACTAAATTTTATCTATCTATCTATCTATCTATCTATCTATCTATCTATCTATTATTACAATTCATTCACTTTGTATCCCTGTTGCAGCCCCCTCCCTTGACTTCTCCCAGTCCCACTTACTCTCCTTCTTCTCCCACTATGCCCTTTCCCTCCTCCCCTTCTATCTGACCCTACCCTGTCAGGTCAAGTCTCATCAAGGCAGGCTTTATCATCTTCCTCTGTGGCCTGTTAAGGCTGCACCCCCCTCAGGGGGAGGTGATAAAAGAGCCAGCCACTGAGCTCATGTCAGAGACAGCCCCTGCACCACTTACTAGGGAACCTTCTAGGAAACTGAGCAGCCTGTGGGCTTCCTTTAAACAGTGGGTCTAGGTCCTCGCCATACATGGTCCTTGGTTGGAGTATTGGTCTCTGCAGCCCCCTCTGGGCCCAGGTTTTTTTTTGCCTCTGTTATTCTCCTTGTGGAATTCCTGTCCCCTCCAAACTAACTTTTAAATGAATGTAAGCAACAGTAGTGTACTATATCATTTAAATTCATATATCCCATTGCACTTTGCTAACTCCTAATTATAAACAGAGTTGAAGCCTCCAGGTACTTAAGGAAAACTTCCTAAATAAGAACTAGTAAAGTACATAAAGAATAAAAGTAAGAAAGTGAGAGGGGTATGTGTGTTATGGACAGAAACATTTAAAAATAATACAAAAACTAAATGACTAAAAATGAATCCACTGATAAAAAAATAAAGCTGTACTAAGAGAATACAAACCAGAGAAATAGAATTTAAAAGGTAAAGCCCTTTCCACTAAATCTTAGAAATTAAAAATTTAATATAAAAATAAGAAATAAATAAAAATTCTTTATGATAAGGTCAATGATATAAAGGATATGATGTGAGAAGTAGAACAAAAAATTCCAAGCATTTTTCAGAAAACAAGCCATGAAAGAATTGCAGGAGAATCTGAGGACACAAAGCGGTAAGAGCATCTATTACCTGACACCTGTGAGTAGTTGTCATGAAATCCCCAAAAGGGATGTGACATACGTGAGAAAATGGGAAAGCAAGTATACAGACTGGAGACCCACACAAATTAAGCAAAAGGGGCAAAGGAAAATTATCATATGTATAAAGAAGGACAGAATAGTTGTGTGTGTGTGTGTGTGTGTATGCGCCTGTGTGTGGGGGGATGAGACAGAGAGAGAGAGAAAGAAATAGACAGAGAGAGAAGAATCAGCCTGAGGCTTCATGCATACTATACAAACATTCTTCAGCTGTGTCCCAGACTAATTCACCTTTGAAAGTGGAACAAAGTTTATTTCCTAGCATATGGCAACATGGGGGGGAAAAAGAGCAAGAAGGTGCTAAGTGGTGAAAAGTTCTAAAACTTTAACTATGTAGACCAATAAATCAAGTCATAAATTAATGAAAACACACACACACACTCACTCACTCACGTACACCCTGTATGCCCTGTTATACCTCCTGTCTGCCTGCATATCTTGGAAATTACAGAACAGCATAAATAAATGCAGAGAGTGTGGGATTGTGCAGGGTCACCACCCAGGAGTGTGGTGACCAATGGAGGGAAAAGGCTGTGTAGTCTCCACTGGTGGTTTCCCACAGTTCTTCCGTCCTGTATGCAAAGATCACCCTACACATAGCATAATGTTGGCTTTTCTTTCTCCTTGAAGCTCATCTGCCCTGGAGACTGAATTTGAGCACTGACCATGTTGATTTGGGACCTAGGGCCCAACACTTTGAAGGATAGAGCATTGATTTTTGTCTTGTGGAAAGTTTCCTTTAGGGATCGAGTGAATATGGCATAAAAGAACCCAAATCCACGGCAAGAGAAAGACATCAAGAACAAGAACAAGGACACCTTTGGCTAGCACTTCAGCTGATCTTACCAGGAGACCAGTCACTTGGATAGCCATTGCTGAGATTCTTTGGGAATTTCCATCTATCCAGAGCCCCAGTAGACACTGTGGGAAGTGAAAGAATTATGTGGTCAGCTTCAAGAACATATTTCAAAAGGATTGGTTATGTAGCAATAAGTAATCAGAGCAAGGATCTAAAAGCCTAAAGAAGTGTGCTTGGTGCTACCATTTTTCTTGAATTTATAATCATTTCAATAAGATAAACATTTAAAATTGATAAATATCATGATGAAGAAACATAATATTAAATTTGAAAATATCTAGGTAAATATGCGCTGAAATGTAGGAAGCCACAGCTACTATGAATTTTAGACACTTAAAAATATAGCCTCAAAATAATTAAGCCCCAAACTGGTAAAATTATAAGGAGAAACAGCACATTCCATAGTCAGATCTAGCAGTTAAAAAACAATTTTAGTGAGTATATGCCATGTGTGTTTTTCAGCTTCTGGGATACCTCACCCAGGATGATCTTTTCTAGATCCCACCATTTGCCTGCAGATTTCATGATTTCTTTGTTTTAATTGCTGAGCAGTATTCTATTGTGTAAATGTACCATAATATCTGTATCCATTCCTCAATTGAGGTGCACCTGGGTTGTTTCCAGTTTCTGGCGATTACAAATAAAGTTGCTACAAACACGGCTGAGCAAATGTCCTTATTGTGTACTTGAGCCTCTTTTGGATATATGCCTAGGAGTGGTACAGCTGGGTCTTGAGGTATCACTATTCCTATTTGTCTGAGAAAGCACCAGATTGATTTCCAGAGTAGTTGTACCAGTTTACATTCCCACCAGCAGAGAAGGGTTCCCCTTTCTCCACACCCTCTCCAGCATGTGTTGTCACTTGAATTTTTGATCTTAGCCATTCTGATGGGTGTAAGGTGAAATCTCAGGGTCGTTTTGATTTGCATTTCCCTGATGACTGAGGATGTTGAGCATATTACATTAGGCATTTCTCTGCCATTCGATATTTCTCTAATGAAAATTCTCTCTACCCCAGTTGTTCTGTGCCAATGAGTTCAAGGGTATTCCCCACTTTTTCTTGTAACAGGTGTGTCCATTTTTATATTGAGATCTTTGATCCACTTGGATTTTAGTCTTGTGCAGGCTGATAAGTATGGATCTATTTGCATTTTTCTACATGTAGACATCTAGTTAATTCAGCATACATTTTTTCCATTGTATGGTTTTGGCATCTTTGTTAAAAATCAGGTGACCATAAGTGTATGGATTTATTTCTGGGTCTTCTATTCGATTCCATTGATCCATCATTCTGTTTTTATGCCAGTACCGTGCAGTTTTTTTTAGTAACTGTTGCTCTATAGCACAGCTTGAGATCAGGGATGGAGATACCTCCAGAAGATCTTTTATTGTAGAGGATTGTTCTAGCGATCCTAGGTTTCTTGTTATTCCATATAAAGCTGAGATATCAGACATATAATATAGGATAATCATGCTAAAATCTGTACACCTAAGGAAGCTAAGTAAGAAGAAGGACCCTGGGTAAGATGCTCAATCTGCATTCAGAAAGGCAAATGAGACAGACACTGGAAGAGGGAGACAACAGGGAACAGGACAGGAGCCTATCACACACAGCCTCTGAAAGACTTCACCCAGCAGGGTATCAAAACATATGCTGAGATGCATAATCAACCTTTGGGCAGAGTGCAAGGTATCTTAGGAAAGAAGGGGGAGATAGAAAGACCTGGAAGGAACAGGATCTCCACAAGAAGAGCAACAGAACCGAAAAATCTGGGCAAGGTGTCTTTTCTGAGACAGTTACTCCAAACAAGGACCATGCATGGAGATAACTTAGAACCCATTTACAGAAGTAGCCCAAGGCAGCTCAGTATCCAAGGGGGGGTCCCCAATAATAGGACCAGGGACTATCTCTGACATGAACTCATGGACTGTTTCTTTGATCACCTCCCCCTGAGGTGGGAGCATCCTTGCCAGGCCACAGAGGAAGACAAAGAAGCGAGTCCTGCTGAGACCTGATAGACTATGGTCAGATGGAAAAGGAGGAAGATCTCCCCTATCACTGGACTGGAGGAGGGGCATAGGAGAAGAAGAGTGAGGAAGCGTGGAATTGGGAGGGGGGTGAGAGAGGGGGCTACAGCTGGGATACAAAATGAATAAACTAATTAATGAAAAAAGATTTCATTAAAAAAAACAATTTTAGAATTGTGTAAGTTAACACCATACAAAGTAACAACTTTTATCTTGGGGTTTTTAGTCACACACACACACACACACACACACACACACACACACACACACTTTATATCTAGAGTCTGGATGTAACAAAAATGTGCTGTCTTTCTGAGTCTGGCTTATTTTGGGGAATATAATTGTCTGCAGTTGAATGCATTTTTCTAAAAACACGATGATTGTATTTACAGCTGAAAGAATCTACTCCATGTGTTACCACACTTTCTTCATTCATTTATTGATGAATATCAAGTACAGTTTCACCTCTTACCTATTTTGAATGGTACAGCAGTAAATAAGAATATAGACGTATCTCTCTAAGATGTTGACTTATTTGGACATACATGGTGTGTGTGGGGGAATAGCATTTTACTGGGTCAGATGGTAGTTTTATTTTTAGTGCTTTTGGTTTTTAAACCCTCACAATGATTTCCACATTGGCCAATACAGTTTACATTCGTGACACTGTTGTCTAAGCATCCTCTTTCAACACATTCTCATCAGCACTCGTTTTCTTGATAATGGCCATTCAGTTAGGGTGAGATGAATGAAATCTCAAGGTGTCCTTCCTGTGCATTTCTCTGACAGGCAAGAGTGCTGAACACTATCTCAAACATTTTTTAAATATTTATTTATTTATTATTTATTACAATTTATTCACTTTGTATCCCAGTTGTAGTCCCCTCCCTAATTTCAGACAGTTATTGGCCAGTAGTATTTCTCTGATTGAGAATTATCCACTCAATTCATTGGTCCATGCTTTAGTTGAATGATTTAGTTTTGTTTTATTTGATTTTGTACTTCTCTCTATATTCTAGATAGTAATCTGTTTGATCTATGGTTGACAATCTTGTTCTCCCCTTTTGTAGGTTCTCTTCAAATATTTATTGTTTATTTTACTGTGATTTTTGTCCTTAAGTCTGTTTGTGTATGTGTTACATTTATTGATTTATGTATGTTTATAGTGTGCCAAAACTTTTGTTGGGGTGATGTAACATATACCTCTACTCACTCCAGATAGGGAACTCACAACAGAATGAAGTATGAATACCACCAAAATCCAACTTGGTGAACCAATGAGTTTTATTGGGGTTACAGACAGTAATACAGGTAAGAGGTTACTCACAGGATCAGAAATGCTTCAAAGAAAGCTGCATCACCAAAGCCGACCACATCATGTGTGACAGCTCATAATTCTGGGAACCTGGAGCTGAGCCTACAGATAATTCAACATGTTGGAGACTGTCCTTCCCAGGTGCCTCAGTTTGTCTAAACCTCTTCCAGGCAACTTGACTGGTTTCTGCTTCTTCTCGGCATCTGGTCTTGTCTCAGTCTTTGCAGCTCAGCTCAGCCTGTCTGAGAGTGAATCTCAGCTTTTATTGCTTACTATAGCAGGGAGGGGCCTGCTCAGTTTCAGAAACTTCCTGAAACCATTCCTAGTCTTTTACTTTCTTTCTTAAAGAGCTTCTCTGAAGAATGTAATATTCACTATTGAAAACTATTACACAACAGTTGATTGTTTTGATTTGCTTCAGAAAATACCAGCATCCTAGAGTGTATGTGGTCGTATTCCTTCCCTTTCTGTCTCACATAAAGGTTTAAAGAGTGTGATTTTAGATCTTCCTAAAAGTCTGGTAGACACCATCAGTGAAACTTCAAGTGTCTAGACTCTCCTTGGGGGAAAATTAGAAGTTCTATCTTGTTTGTTATAGATCTGTTTAAGTTGTTTATACATTATATTTAATTTTGGTAAGTTATGTGTCTCTAGGAATTTATCCATCAAATTGGCCTTGAGAAAAATCTTTGGGGGCATTTTCTTGATTAATGATTGATGAGGGAGGCCCAGCCTGTGATGAAGGGTCAGTCGAAGAAAGGCGTGTCACCTTTGAGCTGTTGGTTCTGAGGTGCCTAAAGAAGCAGGCTGAGTAAGCCATGCAAAATGAGCCAGTAAGCCTCTGTTGCAGTTCCAGTCTCCATGGTCCTGCCTTCTTTTCCTGACTGCTGTGTTTTCTAGAGTGTTTTCATTGTTTGTTTTGCATACAAAATTTCAAAGTATTCAGCAGTCTTGTAGATTTCACTGCAATCTGTTTTTATCATTCACTCTTTCATCTCTAATTTTTAAAACTTGAAACTTTTCTTTCCTTTGGTGAGTATGTCAATGAACCAACTTTTTCTTTTATTGATTTTCTGTGGTCTTTTTAGTACCTATTTCATTAGTTTTTTTTTTTTTTTTTCTATCACTGCTTTTGTTTCTGGCTTATTCTCATTTCTTTAGGATTTTGAATTGCATTACTAAGGTATTCATTTATTATAGATCTTGTTTTTTAATGTAAGTACTCATAGGTGTAAAATTCCTAAAATTGCCTTTCTCCCACATGTTCTGTGCATACTGCTTTCTTTTTCATTAGATTCTAGGACTTTTTTAATTTCCTCTGTGACTTCTTTCATGACTCACTTTTCATTCAGAAGTGTACTGTTTATTCTCTGGTGAGCTGTGCACTTTTCCTTAATATTAATTAATAGTTTCATTCCACTAAAAAAAGTTGTTTTGATCCTTTTTCTGTTTGTTAGCTTTAGCACCATAGTATCTTAGAAATGATTCCATAGACTACTGAGAAGATATGTATTTTTAATTTGTTAGATAGAAGACTCAGTAGGTATTTGTTAGCTCACTTATCATACAATACATTTTAACTCTAAAGCTTGTTGGGTTTGGTTTGGATCACCTATGTACTGGTTAGTGGTTTTTTTTTTTTTTGGTTTTTTTTTTTTCACTTTTGCACAAGCCAGAGTTATCTGAGAAAAGAAACTTCAACTGACAAAATGTCTTTATCAGATTGGCCTGTAGGCAACTCTGTAGGCCATTTTCTTGATTCATGACTAATATGGAAGGGCCCAGTTCATGGTGAAAGGGGATGGCTATATAAGTCATTCATGGGCAATTGGGCCTGGGTTACATATGAAAGAAGGATGAGCAAGTCACAGGAACAGACAAGAAAAAGTGTTTCTCCACAGCCTTTGCTTCAGGTCCTGACTTCGTATTCTTGCTTTAAGTTCCTCCCTTGGCATCCTTGAATGACTTGTCATCAGGACATGCAAGCCAACTAAGCTCTGTCCTCCCTACGTTGCTTTTGCTTGTGGTCATTATCACAGAAATAAAAAAAGGAAAATAAGACGATGTAAAAAAAAAAAAGTAGAATTAAAAGTATAATATTGAAGTCACATACACTCGTTGTCTCGGTACTTGCCAGAATTTAAAATCTCTCTCTAGACAGCTAAAAGTATCAGGATGAAAGTTTGTGTAGATATTCATGATGTAATGGTCAGGAAGGATATGAAATTGTAGTTGAAACAATTAGATTTCAGGGAAACCTCAATTGGTGCCATGGTGGACGTCCCCTTCATGTCTACAAGACGCTTCCAAGCTTAAAATATGATTAGGATGTTCACGAGACTAATGCGGCAATGGCAAGTAGAACTATTACACCCTCTTGGTGTGAATGTAAACTGATACCACTAAACTGGACAAAGTTCTGGCTGTCAGTTATAAGTTTAAATGTACGCCTATTTATAAATCTGAAAGTACACTCCAGAGAAGATTTCTTTTAAATGAAACCATACCTAGTTTTTAAAAATGGAAAACTGTTGAGAACAGTCCCCAAAGAGAATGGATGAGCACACTGTGTTATGATCAGACAATGAATGTTTTTGAGCAATAAAAGATCAACCTCTTGACAGCACAGAAGAAAATAGATAAAACTCCAAAACAGTATCTAAAAGATCTAAGTATTGCATAGATATTCAAGATACAGAACAAACTGAAGAAAGCGGTGATTGGTAAATCAGAATAGTAGTCACCTCAGAGATTGTGTGAAATAGAGGTGTGGCAATGTGGGCAGCTGTGCAAGAGATGTTTTGGAACAGCAGCACCTCTGACTTTAGAGGGATTTTCGTGACTCAGCTGTGTACTCTCCTCAAGCACAATTATCATTTTTGAGTTGAATTTTGATATGAATACTTTATAGATAGTGAGTTCTCTCTAGATATGGCAAAGAATGTGTGAGAAATTCTAGGAGTCGGGGACCCGACTGAGATCCATAGATATGCAATGAGGAGTCAGTAGGTGCCTGGGTGACATCCAACATGAAAGACTAGTTGATGGATTACTCAGCACAATATGATTCAAATTCAGTTATACATTTGATGAACATTTTCTTGATGAACTGGGGAAGACAGTTTGAAGGCAATTTTCATACATAGCTGCATAAAAGGCAGAGCTCACAGCTATTAAATCATCTCTTAACTATTCATGTTTTGACATCATTAGAACATGTTTAGAAGTTCCCCCAGTAGTAAGTAATCAAAAGCCGTGAACACTGTCCATAAAGGTGCTTTAGGAAAAAATTAAACACATGGTGTTAAGAACAGTTTGGTAATTTTAGGGTAGGCTATTAATCTTAGGGTTGCCTTTGATTTACATAAAAGTTGAAATGATAGCAAAATATTCTAACATGTTTATCATATAGTTCCTCATTGCATCACCACGGTAAATCTGTTACAATTACCAAGCAATATGCTAAAAATCCATGCTTTATTCAGAGTTTTTGGTTGTATGTAATTTTTGGAATGAAATATTATGAAGTCTTGATAAAATGCTTGTGATAAAATATGAAGGGAAAAAAAGGCTTGTTTCTTCTTTACTTTGTTTACACACTTCACATAAATAACCACTTTCATAGTTGAAATGAAATAAAATGGTAACATTTTGTTTAAATTATTTAGTTGCAATGACTTTAATACTAAAATTGATATTTTAACTTCGATCTAACTATCCCAATAATTATGAGCAACGTATTCCCAAGGAAAATAAGGATGGAAAACAATGTCCTCGAAACCTAGAATTATTAATATGAAGTATAGAAAATGAAAGTCACCTGGAGGAGAGCGTGTGCAGTGTGTCACAGTGTTAGAAAACAGGGTGCAGACCGACCCTTGATGACACCCATCAAAATGTAGGAGGAAACTGGAAACAGACAGCGTGGTGTGGAGGAAGGGCTGTGCTCTTGCTTGTGGTGTGATCTGAAGACTGTGCCTAAAATGGGATGCGTAGGTCCCAGGATCACAACTGCCGTGCTGGTGATTTATATCAACTCAAGTCATTCTGTAATGTACTCCCTTCATAAAAATCATCCTGAGCCAGCTGGGTGATGTTAGCTAGGAATTAATCATAAACATCTGTTTGGTTTATAGGCACACTGCCCTTTCCTCCAGGTACTTTTTTTTTTTTTTGGTTTGAGGAATTTGGTCACTTTTAACATATTATTTTAGTTTTCTTTATTTTCTAATAAAGGTAAAGAAAAATGTCACTTTTTGGCTTGGATTGCTATCACAAGTCTTGTTTCTCTTTGAAACAAAGTCTTTTCTTAATAATTGAAAAGAAACTCTAATACTTTCTATTTAACTTAGTGGTCCTTTTTATCTTACAAAATAATGGTCCAGAATAGTATTTTACTGGAGGGACACTGGTGGGTTTTCAAGCTTTCCTCCGGGAGTTCATTTGAAATGATGTTCAGTTTCTGAACAGGAGCAAACCCCTTTACCTTCTCATCTCCCAGCTTGGACTCTGCCTCACTTTTGTTCTTGCCTTCATTCCTTTTTTCTCTTTCTGCCCCCTACTCCTTTGAGTCTATCTACTTATATTTAAAGTTTTTTACATCCCCCCTTTGTGTGTGTGTGTGTGTGTGTGTGTGTGCACATGCAGACACAGCTGTCATAATGTCTGTGTGGAAGTCAGAGGGCAACTTGCAAGAATTAGTTAGCTCCTACTGCAGTCGGAGAGTGGTCCTCAAACTTCCTGTGACCCTTTAATGTGTTCCCTCTGGTTGTGGTGGCCCCTGATCATATAATTATTTCATAACTGTAGTTTTAATACTGTAATGAATCTTAATGTAAATATCGGAAATGCAATCTCTGTGAATGGGGTTCATACTTCCATAGGGGTCATGACCCATGGTTGGGAACACTGTCCCAGTGTGTTCCAGAGCTAGAGCACAGGTACCTGGTCTTAGCAGCAAACTAAGTGATCTCATAGGCCCCCTTCTTTCTTCTTACGCACAATCCCCTCATAGTTGTTATTCAGCATCCCATCCACCATTTTGCATTCCACATATAAGAGAATGTGGTTCTTATCTTTCTGTGTCTGACTTATTCCCCTAACAGTGTCTTCCAGTTCCACGTATCCGACTATACACATTACAGACTACTGGATAATGTACCACCGTGTATTCATATGTATATGCAGTCATTCTCTGAATGGAATATCTAGATGAATCCATCTTTCACTCATGTAAATGATACAGCATTGGTTATGGGTGCTTGAATCTCCATTTTGACATGTTGGATTTATGTCCTTTGGAAAGACACCCAGGAGCAGCATAGCCGTGCTAAATAATCATGGTGGTTCTAGTCTTTTGAGAATCTTTTCATGGTTTGCTCTGATGGTCATTCCTGTATGTATTCCCATAACCACATACAAGAACCCTGCCTCTCCTTACTATTTTCAGCATTACTCTGTTGACTTTTTGATCATAGCTATCTTATTGGAAGATGGAATCTCACTGTGATTTTGATTTTGATAGTGACGTTGAGGAATTTATTTAAACATTCTTAAAACTATATCCTACCCTTTTACTCAGTTCCATTATGTCCTTTACTTTTTCCAAGAAATAATCAAGGTCCCCACAGAAACTTATTTCCATTAGAAAATTCCACATGGTTCACCTTTCACAAATGTGTAGCAGCTATGAAGAACTCTGCGGCTGTTTTGCTTTTGTGTGTATCATTTTAACAAGGTGGCTACATTTTCAACGAATTGGGGAAAGTATATTTTGTCAATAAAATATTCTGCAGAAACATTGTAAATGTGAGGTCCAGTGTTACAATGAGCTCTTTGCAGAGAGTAGATCTTTTTCTATTAGGATACTCTATTTAAACTAATACCTTCATTTTATTTCGTTTTTGATAAAAATTATCTTATATCAGGAAATATGATTATTAAAAGATAAACCAGTCACAACCTAGTGTGTGTGTGTGTGTGTGTGTGTGTGTGTGTGTGTGTGTGAAGCTAGATTCTCCAAAATGGTGTCAGTGGGAGAAACAGAATGCTAAAATTTGTTTAATAAAAAACTAATTTCTTTGGTTCTACCACTTGATTATAGATGCTGGAGAAATAAACTTTTTCCAGGTTAGTTTTACATTTTCTGACTGCAAATTATTTTAAAGATGAAAAGGACAAAGATCCATATTTGATAATGGGAAAGAGATATGCAATTATCATGATTCCTGTCTTTTCCGGGGTTAGAAAAAAAAAAAAAGAATGGTTTGGCAATAGAAAAACCACACAAACAGGCCCTGTGCTTCTGAAAACAGGCTATTGCTCTTATTATTTATCATTAGTCCAGCACTGGGAATGGAAACTAAGGCTGCTCATATGCTAAGCCAGCCTAGATCTCAAAATCATATTCCATAGCCTTGGAAATACTGAAATGATTTATATATTTGAGTAGAAATTAAAAAAAAAAAAACAAGTTTTATTTTTGAGGCTTTTATAGCTATATACAATGAAATATCCACCCTCATTTCTCCTTTTGACTATCTTCATATGCTTCTAAGAGTCCCTCTTCCACCTCCATCTTTCCTGATAACCCTCTGAGTCCTATGAGTGCTGTCCAGATGTGCCTGGGTGTAGACCATCCATCACAGCAGGAGAGGCTGACCAGTGGTTACACCATCAGCGTCAGTGAAGAATGATTCGTCATCCTTCTGTCAGCTGCCAGTAGATCCTCAGTAAGGCCTAGAACCTCAAGAGCACTCCCATCTATGACGGAATTTTGGCTGGCTCAGTGCTGTGCAGATTTTGCACAGGAACCCACAGCTGCTGAGCGTTCATGGGTGCCCTCGCCATGCCCTGTCCAGAAGACAGCATTTTGCACCATTCCTCTGCATTCCCTGTCTTTTTTTCTCTTTTCCACAGTGTTCTGTGAACTCTAGTGGAGGACTGGACAGCGTAGGGAGATACAGTGCTAATAAAGATGGCAGGTTCTTAGAATAAGAAAATGAGCCTCTGTAAAGAAATAATTAAAGATCAAAATAGAACACATGACCCGGAAGTCAAGTGATAGTACAACTTGTCATCTCCAGCAGTCTTAATGTGGATCCCTAAGTTGAGAATGGAGGTATCAAAGCCTGGAAAGTTGATGGACTTTGTGTTTTAATCCATACAACAATATGTGAGAGAGACAGAGTAGAAGCTGATGAGTGCTCATGTTCCGTGCAACCACGAACCTTACTGATCAGTTTTCTAGTGCATATAAATTCTTTTCCTTACTAAGGATTATTCAAGTAAAGCGAGCCTTCTACATTTTTATTTCTATTTCCTAGCTCTTGGTCAATAAGAAATTGTGTCTTCACCCTTGGAAAGTTCAAGCATTTGTCAAGAAAGCTTTATAAAACAGATCAAGCCTTCTAGACAAATAGACAGATCTCCTATACACACACAAGTTAAGGAATGGGTACACTGTCATGAAGCTGGTAAAACATTAAAATCCAGCCACAGAGAGAGATGGAAGAAAAAGATCACACATCATAGTATTACTTGTTTTCAATCTGAACTCTACTTGAAGGGTTTCAGTGTTAGATCAGGTTCATCAAGTTGCAAATTTCAAATCCAATGCAGAAAAAGATAAATGTGTGTTAGTGATGCAAAGGCCCAGAACAACAACTCTTAGTGAGTTTAGAGAAGCTGGGAAGTTGCCACATGGGATGAAGACTTGACAAGTACCCGTGGCTCCAAGTCTAGAGTCTCAGTGACTGTCTCTCGGGAGTATGATTAGTAACTTCAGGAATTTTTCTTGACAGAGGAAAAAGAAAAAAACACTGAGGCCAGAATGGTCCACTGTTAGCCGGATTCCTCCATATTGTCTTCCTGCATTATAAAATCTTTAGTTACTTTTTCTGTCATTTGGGGACTATATGAAATTTCTACTAATGGTAGATTATTATTGCTTTCATTAATTATAAGTTAAAGCACCATTTCATCCTTTTAAGTCATGAACAGAAATTATCTTAGAAAAGACATACGCCTATTCATATTACGTAGTAATGAGTATCAATGAGGTTGTGTTGATAGTTTTTAATACAAAAAAATAATTAGACCTTCCTACTTTCTAAAGTTAGAGATTTGTCTTGTAGCACACCCTCTTCTATGTGATTTTGCCTCAGCATCTCCTTCAACTGCTGTTGTTAATGAAAGATACAGGTACCGAAGGATTTTGTCATCCCATCAAAGCAGAGAGCAGAGAGATAGATGGCTGCAGATCCTAAAGGGAAAAACAGTTCATTGCACAAATTGAGTTTATGTACTGCAGAAAGACTGCACTAACCACGAGGGGGTTCAAACCAAATGTCCAAAGGAGCCTCAAAATGTCGAACCTGATACTTCAGCCCTGAACCATTCCAGTTTGTGTTTGTCCAGTGTGATTCTTACACTGACCCCTGGATATTAGAAGGACCCGATGCCCTTGTGGAAACCTCTCCACGCGCTTCCATTAAAAAATGAGTTTGTTCAGCTCTGACTTCAATTGTGATAGTAAATAGTATACCCTACGTTTAGAAGTGAGTATGATCTCGGGGTGGGAGTAGGAATCGCCTCCAGTGACTTTCCGGTTTGAGAAAGGAGTGTGAATATCACACAACTCGCTGCCTCACGGAGCCCAAGGTTTTAAAACTCCCTCATGCATAACTTAGGGGCATGGTTCATTTTACTGGTGTTCCCCCCCCTTTTTTTTTTTAACAAATTCTCCGGAGTCTATTTCATAGGATTTTTCATTTGTTTTCTCTTTAAAAGTCATTTCTTCCAGGAGAAATCCTCAAACGCGTGAAAAATTTGTATTCAATTCGCCCTGCAAGCTTTGTGTGGAACAACACTTCAGAGGCCACTCGGAAGCTTTAGACCCTGAAAATGGTGTGGTCCGCTTGCTTAACTAGATTGGCTACACGGGGCCTGTTCCACCTGTGCTCCGCCGTCTGCGCTGATTGCCTTTTAGCTTCTGAGTGCAATTCAAGGTGATCATTTTAATCTCTCAGGCCCTGTATGGCTTGGGACCCAGTTATCTGATAAATTGCTTCTTTCCCTGGGCATGACAATTAATATCAGCCCGAGTGCTGCCAGAAGCAGTTCCTGTTCTTAAGCTGAGCGACTGAAGGCAGGAGAATGAGTGTATATACAGAGCGGCGGAAGCGAGGGAGAGCCGCATCGTCGGCTGTTGGCACTTCCTACCCCTTTTCAGGTGAACACGCACACAGTATATGTGTGCGCGTGTACGTGTATACACATAATGGATTTTCCCCTGGCTTGTCCGCTTAGCACTCAAAGTTTTCTATCATCTATTTTTTTTTTACATTATTTCACATTGTTTCAGCCCCGCGTTTTTGATTTTCCTCTTTAAAGTGACGAACATACTGCTTTGAGAATACATATTTAAAATTTTGCTGGGTGACATATTTTTAAGCTGAAAGCTTTCTCCACTACATATTTTCTAAGAAACATAAGTCATAGTTGGAACGAATGAAAAGGTATAGTATTCCTTTAATGTTAAGTCTGAAGACACCCACAAATTCAGGAGTTAGCAGCTGTTTCATGACTAGGAGGACAGCTATAAAATACACGTACAAGACAAAAAAAATTGCTATCCAAGAATATCTGCCAAACAAATTTGAAATGACATTTGACAATATTAACATCACTCTTTAGGATCCATACTTTAGTACATATTTCTCTCTCAACTATGACATTGATGGCCATTATTCTACTCTATGCAGAAATTAGTCATCTTGACTCAGATCCAATTTCTTTAGCACAGTTAAAAAATCAGTATTGTGAGAAAAAAATCAGCTCATACAATTAGAGTAAGATTTTTCTGTCTCAGAAGACTAGGCATTTGAAAAACCCAGGATCTAAGAGCTGACTATGAGGAAGACTTCAAGTTGCTTCTTTTATGGAAAAAGCATGATAATCGTTCTGAGGCACCATGCCATTTTATTTGAATTTCAGATATGTGACAGCTAGACAAAAGAAACACCAGAGCATTGACCGAAGCATACAGAAACAAGGCACCAGGATCCATCCATTTAAAATTTGGCAGATGGAAGCCTCTTCCACTGGTCTCCTATATATCCACTCATGTCATGGTGACTGATTCTACTGTTTCTCAGCTTTTGCATGGGCTCTAACCAAACCTTCCAGTTGGGAAGAGTATTAGTCACTTTTCTATTGCTGTGATAAGACACCATGGCCAAGGAAACTAATGCAAGAAGGAGTTTATTTGGGTTTATGGTGCCAGAGAGTTAGAGTCCATGATGGTGGAAAGGAGGTAACAGGCAGCAGGAACCGAATGCTGACAGAAGCTGAAGCCTCACATCTTGAACCAGAAGCCTGAAGCAGAGAGATTCAACTGGGAATAGCACCAGCATTTGAATTCAAATACCACTTATATCCAGTGATACATTCCCTTACCTTACAGACTCCCAGAGCGTTGCTATTGCACCGTATGGCAAAGCTACTGAAGGAAGGAGGAGCCTATTGTTTCACAGTCTGATTCACATTCGTCGTGGTGGGGAAAAGGTGGCAACAAGAGTGACTTCAGTGGAGGCCACAAGAGCATGGAGTGGCTGATTGCACTGTGTCTGCAGTCAAGAAGTAGAAAGAGTTAAACGCTGGCGCTCTAGGCTCACTTTCTCCTTTTTAATTCTGGGGACCTCAGCCCATGGAACTGTGCCCACTCATGGTGCCTCTTCCCACTGTGGGAGCACCAAAGTCTGTTTTCTAGATGCTTCCAAATTCCATTAAATTGACACCCATTAATATCTCTACAGTTTCGATAATGGTCATCTTTTGTGTGAAAGGACAGCAAGAAGTTGAGCTCCGTTCTTCTCTGACTTTGGTTGGTAGGTAGAACTCACCCCGTGTCCCCTGCACACTCTCTTTATGGGTTAATTTCTATTTAAAAATTCAGTTGTTGGCTTCTCACATACAGATACCTACATCTTTCAAATTTAGTTTTCCCTTGAGTGTATGTGTTTTGTAAAAAGAGCCACCTTATCACTCCAGATTTGTTAGTCTGTCAAAGTTTAGAGCTGACGTTTACCTTTCTGGTGTTTCCAAGGAAATGGGAAGCGAGGCCCAAAGTGGACGATGGGGGTGAGTTCCTGTGTGTATGTTCCCTATCATATTAACGTCTTTTAGTGGGTGTGATGCCAAACATTACAGTATGCTACTCAATGGATTCCTAGCGGAGGGTGGGTCTACTCTGACTATATTGTTACTGATTTCTGGTTCTACTGGATCTGGATAATTTTAATTTTCTCATTTGTGAAGTTGGGATACTAGGAATATCTATCCGGTGAGATCAGGAGGACTTCATTAGTAAATCTCTAAGAGGATTACAAGAGTTATTGAAGCATATTGAATACTCATTAAGTCTTGTTTTGCCCACCTTGTTTTCTGCTCCCTATTCCTCTTTATCTGATTCTCCTCTCTCCCCTCTGCCTTATTACATTAGTACTGAATTAGACATAAAATAGTATTCTAATTGGCAGTCTCTTGGATCATAACCCTTTAATAAATCTCATGAACAATATTAATATGTCTATAGGATAACTACTAAAATACAGAAAACAATTAATTGTTTTCTTTCCCAACAATGTTATTCAGCATCAGTGACATTTAGTACTAAAGATTGGAACTGACTTAATTAAAAAAAATAATATATGACCTCTAAATGTTACATATTTATACCCAATCAGATAAGTGAAAAGTGTGTTTGAAACATTAACAGAGAAATATATGTTTTATATTAATACAGCATTGCAGTGAGGTTACGAGTCCCTAGAAATTGAAAAGGAGACATGACATTTATCAGAGAAGGGTCAGGATGAGGATAGATCAGAGCAATAGATCTGAATTAGGATAGGTAATGCTGAGCGTAAAGGGTATTCTAGAAGCAGGAAACAGGCCCAAGTTCATGGGCAGTTGAGGAATCCAGACTGAAAAAGAACAAAAGAAACTTTCTAAAAAAATCTAATTAATCTATTTTTTAAATTTATTACAATTTATTCAGTTTGTATCCCAGCTGTATCCTCCTCCCTCTTCCCCTCCCAGTCCCACCCTCCTTCCCTTTTCTCCTTCCATGCCCCTCCTGCAGTCCACTGATAGGGGAGGTCCTCCACCCCTTCCATCTGACTCTAGTCTATCAGGTCTCTATATGACCGTAGTTTATGGGTTAAGAGAAATAAAAAATTGCCAGGTCTAGGCAGTCTTTGACTACCAATGATTTGAATATTATGCCTAAAACTCTAAGCTAAAAGTCAAGTCTAAATTAGTTTATTTTGAGTTTTAAAAAGTATTTTTTTCTTTTTATTATTATCATTTATTACAATTTATTCAATTTGTATCCTGCCTGTGGCCCCCTCCCTCATCTCCTCCCAATTCCACCCTCCTTCCCTCATCTCCTTCCATGCCCTCTCCAAGTTCACTGATAGAGGACATCCTTCCATCTGACCCTAGCCTCTTAGGTCTCATCAGGAGTGGATGGATTGTCTTCCTCTGTGGCCTGGTAAGGCTACACCCTATCACCCAGTGGGAGGTGATCAGAGAGTCTCCCACTGAGTTCATGCCAGAGAAAGCTCTCCTTACTTACCCTTCTAGGATACTGAGTCTATGGGCTACATCTGAGCAGGGGTTTTAGGTCCTCTCCATGTATTGTCCTTGGTTGGGGTATCACTCTCTTCAGGGCCCCCAAGGCTCAGTTTTTTTTTTTTTTTTTTTTTTTTTTTGTTTTGGTTTGGTTTGTTTGTTTGGATCTGTTGGTCTCCTTACACCCACCAGAATGGCTAAGATCAAAAACTCAAGTGACAACACATGCTGGAGAGGATGTGGAGAAAGGGGAATCCTCTTCCACTGCTGGTGAGAATGTAAACTTGTACAACCACTTTGGAAATCAATCTGGTGCTTTCTCAGAAAGTGCTACTTCAAGATACAGCTATACCACTTCTAGACATATATCCAAAATATCCTCAAGTATACAACAAGGACATTTGTTCAACCATGTTTATAGCAGCTTTATTCATAATAGCCAGAAGCTGGAAACAACCCAGATGTCTCTCAACTGAGGAATGGATACAGAAATTGTGGTACATTTACATAATGGAATACTGCTCAGCAATTAAAAACAAAGAAATCATGAAATTTGCAGGCAAATGGTGGGACCTAGAAAAGAGCATCCTCGATAAGGTATCCCAGAAGCAGAAACACACACACAGTATATACTCCCTTATAAGTGGATATTAGACATATAATATAGGATAATCATACTAAAATCTGTGCAGCAAAAGAATTATGTCTGGTTTTATGTTGAGATCTTTGATCTACTTGAACTTTAGTTTTGTTCAGGGTTATGAGTATAGATCTATTTGCATTCTTCTACACGTATCAATTATCCAGTTAGCCTAGCACCATTTGTTGAAGATGCTGTCTTTTTTCCATTGTATGGTTTTGGCATCTTTGTAAAAAATCAGGTTCCATAGTGTGTGGGTTTGTTTCTGGGTCTTCCATTGATCCACCATTCTGTATCTATGCCAGTACCATGCAGTTTTTATTACCATTGCTCTATAGTACAGCTTGAGATCAGGGATGGAGATACCTCCAGAAGATCTTTTATTGTAGAGGACTGTTTTAGCAATTCTGGGTTTCTTGTTATTCTATATGAAGTTGAAAATTTTTCTGTTAAGGTCTATAAAGAATTGTCTTGGTAATCTGATGGGAATTGCATTGAATCTGTCTATTCTTTTTGGTAAAATGGCCATTTTTACTATGTTAATCCTACCAAGCCATGTGCATGGGAGCTCTTTCCATCTTCTGATATCTTCTTTTATTTCTTTCTTCAGAGACTTGAAGTTGTTTTTCTGTTTTCTTGTTTTTTCATACCAATCTGGACCCAGGGGTCTGTTCTGAGACTGATACTCCAACCAAGGACTATTCATGGAAATAACCTAGAACATATGTAGTCCATGGCAGCTCAGTGTCCAAGTGAGTTACCTAGTAAGGGGAACAGGAGCTGTCTCTGACATGAATTCTATGGATGGCTCTTTGATCACTTCCCCCTTAGGGGGTAGGAGCAGCCTTACCAGGTCACAGAGGAAGTCCTGATGAGACATGAAAGGCTAGGGTCAGATGGAAGGGGAAAAGGACCTCCCCTATCAGTGGACTGGGGGAGGGGCATGGAAGGAGAAGAGGGAGGGAGGGCAGGATTGGGAGGGGACAGAGAGGCAGCTACAGCTGGGATATAAAGTGAATAATTTGTAATAAATAAAAAAAATTTAAAAAAGAAAAAAAAAGGTCCCCATAGCTTTTCAGAGTCTCAATACTTCCTAAAAAGTCCAAGGTTTCTTTTGAGACTCAAGGCAATCTCTTAATTGTAATCTCATGTAATCAAATAGCAGATTACACACTTCCACCATACTCTGACATAGAATATACATTACTATTCCCAAAGGAAGGAAAGGGGTCACAGTGAGAAAATACTAGACCAATGAAAGAGTATGTCTCAGCATCAAACTCCAAATTCTATGTCTTTACATCTGATGTCAAAGCACTTTTCTGATCTCCCACTCCTTCATGTTTTATTGACTGTAGCCTTTGTCTCTCTCTTGGGATGGTACAATGCCTGATAAAAAACATTCCTTGGCAGGTATCCCATGGCTCTGGCATCTCCAACATTTTAGGGTCTCCAATGCAATCCAGATTTCACCTTCACATATTCATACAAAAGTCTCTCTGAGACTCTACCTAGCTATGTCCCTGCTACTTGTCTGGCCTCAGTGGTTTCCTACCAAAGCAGGAGATTCTACAACTTCTTTCCTGTATCCTTTTTTATTCTAAATCCAGAACAATGTGGCTGAAACTGCCAAGTTCTTCTGCTTGCCAGGACTGGAAACTGGCCCCCTCCTTGAATTACATTTACAAAAGGTTCCCATTGTTGTTTAGGCCTCGGAAATCCCTCCAGACTTTTCCTTTCACAGGTTGTGGGATTAGCTGTGGGAGGTCTTGCCCTGAGGTTACCACTTCCTTTATTTCATTTAGCACCAGGCTTTTCTTTAAACTTTTTATCTCCTTAAGCACAAGACATGGGTCCAACATTACATTTATGGTACTCTGTTTCTCCTCAAACTGTACGTTTTGCATCTCTTTTGCCCTGCTTGCTCTTTTTTCCTTGTAGATCTGCATAAGTGTGATCGCTAAGAAAAGTGATAACTGGACACTGTCAATACCAGGTTGTCTTGAAATCCCCTCTGCTGGTGACATTAGTCTCAAACATTTTACTTTATTGTCCAGCGGGTTTTTAGGACAAAGGAAGTCAGAAAGAAACTATACTCTTTGCCCCCCCCAAGAAAAAATCGCAAGAATGGTCTGTAGGCTACTTAATAACAAAACCTCTTAAGTTGGGCCTGTATGAGTCACTGTTATCACTACATCTTCCATGTTCCTATTAGGATAGCCCATTGAACTATGTGTAAAGACTTCAACTGCTTTTCTAGTCCAAAGTTCCAAAGTCTTCCATACTTCTTCAGCAAACAGCATGGTCAAGCCTATTGCAGTAATACCTTGCTCTTGTTACCAACTTCTATCTTACAGCTCTAATGTTGAAAAGAGACACCATGGCCAATGTTTCGTATAAAAGAAAGCATTCAATTGGAGGTTTGCTCACAGTTTTAGGGGGAAGCAAATATACATGAAGCTGAAATAATTCATTCTGATCTGCATGTACCAGGCAGAAAGAGAGAAAGAGAGGCTAGGCCTAGTGGCATGGGCTTTTGAAACCTCAACATCTGCCTCCAGTGACACACCTCTTACAACAAGACCATACCTCCTAATCCTTCTTAAACATTTCCACCAACTGGATAACAGACACTCAAACATGTGAGCCTGTGGGGCCATTTCCATTTAAACCCCTACAGTATTTATCATGGGAATATGAAAAAAAGAATGATTCCTTCTAGAGGAGATATATAGAACAAAGACACCTGAGAATAATCAGGATGTGTGCCAGCCTCACCCATCTCTATGTAAGCGCATGAAACATGCTAGGTGAGTTTGTAGGAAAAAGGAAAATGGAGATCAGAACCAGCCAAAAGACTCTGGAAGCAATTCTAGGAATAACTGAGAAAACAATGGCAGTGTCCAAAGCAGAGGGTTCTCTTAGGTGCAGAGTGGATATTTGGATGGTAGCAAGAAGGTGGGGAGGGTGTGTGGATGAGGCCATGTGATGAGCAAGGTAAAGCAAAGGTCTAGAACACAAATGAGAAAATGATATAGAAACTCCAGAATTAGGCTGCAAACCAGCCCCATAAAGCCAGCTTGTTTTTAGCCTGGTTATTGAACGGTTTTGTTTTAGATTATGAAATCTGAATTATCAAGACACATCAAGAAAACAATGCTTTTTCCTGAGTTTAGGGAAGGCTTTCCATATTTCCATGGTGTTCGGAGATGGATTAGTTACTTTTTCGTCGTTGTGATAAAACCCTATGACCAGAGCCATGTGTGACGGGTTTGATTCTAGAAGGATGATTCCCTACACTACAGTGGCAGACATGGAGGCAAGAACAGGATGATGAGAACTCACACTCTGAACCTCAAGTGTGAAGCAGGGAGAGCAACTATAAATGCAGTGAGATTTTAAACTCTTTAAGTCTACCTGCAGTGGCATACTTCCTCCAAAAAATGCCACACCTTCTAAACGTCATCAAACAGCATTATCACCTGGTAATGTAAGGGTTTAAACGAATAAGCCTGTGGAGGATACTGTCCTTTAAAATCATCATAAGGGATGTAAACACAAGGAGAGAACAGGGAAAGAAAAAAAAATTCAAATTTCAAAATGAATGAAACTTTCTTAGGGCAACCTTTGGGCAGAGTGCAGGGAATCTTATGAACGAAGTGGGAAACAGTAAGATCTGGAGAGGACAGGAACTCCACAAGGAGAGCAACAGAACCAAAAAATCTGAGCACAGGGGTCTTTCCTGAGACTGATACCCCAACCAAGGACTATGCGTGGAGATAACCTAAGACCCCTGCACAGATGTAGCCCATGGCAGTTCAGTATCCAAGTGGGTTCCATTGAAATAGGAACAGGGACTGTCTCTGACATGAACTGATTGGCCTGCTCTTTAATTACCTCCCCCTGAGGAGAAAGCAGCATTACCAGGCCACAGAAGAGGACAATGCAGCCACTCCTGATAAGACCTAATTGACTAGGATCAGAAGGAAGGAAAAGAAGACCTCCCCTATCAGTGGACTTGGGGAGGGGCATGCATGCAGAGGGTGGAGGAAAGGAGGGATTGGGACAGGAGGAGGGAGGGAACCACAGGGGGGATACAACGTGAATAAAGTGTAATTAATAAAGAATTTTTAAAAAATGAATGAAACTGACATTTTTTGTTAAATATTATGAACTGATCATACATACAGATACATATACACATATGATGTCCTAAATACTATATATAATATATGTATATATATATTTGTATGTGAACAACCATAAATGACATTTTAATTAAATAGTATGAACTGATATACACACATGGACATATATACAAATACATGGTGTCTTAATTATTATGTATGTATTTTGTAGATGTATGTGTGTGTAAACAAATATCTGACATTTTTATTAAATATTATGAGCCGATACATACACAAATGTGATGTCCTTAATATTATATTTATATAATTGTGTGTATATATTCGTGTATGTGTATGTTCATTTAGTTCTCATAACTAAATGAGATATAAATACCATCTTTATTTTTATACATTTGGAATCAGAGACACAGTTGCCCAAAATCACACTGCAATTAAATTGCTAAAATAGAATAGAAACCTCTTAACTATGGAATATGGTATAATTATACCCAATGTTTCTTTTTGTGCATGAAAAAGCCATAAAATAATTTCATTTAGAATGGGTTTAGAATGAATTACAAGCTTCAGATTCTATTTTCAACTGTATTTTACTTATTCTACATTTTGCTCTATTAAGCAATCATTAAGTGATGTAAGATGTTCAGTGATTTCAACAGCGTACAATGGGGAACACTGACAGGATAATCAGGTTTAATTTTCAACCAAAAACTGTACTATGTTTCTTTTAAAGACATTGAAGTTTGTTTTTCAACTCATGGTGTAGATAACGTTAACATAGGTAACAACATCACATTTAATTTGAGAAGAACAAAATAAGACCCTCTCAGAGACATGAGTAAGAATATTGTGTGATTCATTTCCGGATTGGTTTTGAGAGAGAAAGTTTTAGCCGCATCTCCCATATCTGATGCAAATTGACAGAAAGGCCACATTCTATCTCCTGTATTTCCGGTTAGCATTAGTCACTGAAAAGAGAGAAGTGGGAGGTGCTTATTACAAACCATTGTTCTGTCAGTTCCTTAACCGAGGAGGGCTGTCTAGAATCAAGACAACTGCTGGGCTCTGTTTGCAATCTTGATGCATCTCAATGAACTTGGGAGGCGGAGAGTGCAGGCTCCTCCCAGACCTGCTTGTGACTGAGACAGAAAGACTGCTTCTGGAAGCCTCCATTCTCTCCAGAGCGCGAAAGTGTCTCAGTTCTCAGCTGTTAGTGAAAACTTGGGGGCAGAGGCTGGCTTGCTTAACCTTGAAATGACATTTCACCTTTTTTTTTTTTTTTTTTCTCCTGTAATGCTGGTTTCCCGAACGTGGAATAGTTTTTGAAACATTGTTTGATAAATGTAAATGAATCAGACCACACAAATCAGATTTCCTTTAAAACGGACCATAGACTGTGCGTGAGGATGCGTGCACGTGCGTGTGCGCGTGAGTGCATGCCTGTGTGACTGGCTCCAAATCATTTGGGATTTTATTGACTCCAGAGCATTGGAAAGTCGAATTGGGCTTTGGAGGCCGCTGGAATGCAGCTGTTGTTCCATGAGGGCAACTGATCCTCCAAGAATATAATTCCAGTTCTTCCTAATCTTAAAAAAATCATTTTGCAGTCAGTTAATAATAGGTTATTATATAAGACAACAAAGCGAGCATTTTTTTTTCCTTGAAAAAATTTTTAAACAAAATCCTGCGCTAACTTTATCCGGTGATCAACATAATTGGCTTCTCTTCATGTTTTGTTACATTCTGCTTCTCAATTAAAATTAACTTGCTTTTGCAGAACGGTTTGGAGTCAAGGGTGATGAGATCCATGGGGAAGTGTGCAGGTGGAGAACCAGAAGTTTATACCCTTGAGAAGGCCTGCGGTTTTAATCATGGAGATCTGACCCAGGATGACTGATGAAAACATCCTGTCTTTCGCTGGTGACTGGCAGATGGTGGGGCTGTTTAAACTCACTGGGACATCTTTTTCCTGTATGTTTCAAACATGTGCTTGCATGAATGTAGGTATATGATTATGAATTTAGGTGGGTAATAAAAGCCCAATTTCCAACTGATGTACAAGGTATAATTTTTCCATTCATTAGATTATCCTACCAATGCCTCTCACCTAATTATAAAATCTTAAGCTTATCTTCCTTTATTCAGTGTAGTGACACATATATGTATAAAACACACACACACACACACACACACACACACACACAGTTTCCTCTAAAGCCTGTCAGTGTTCATTAGTCTTAGCTTGCTAATAAAACAGTAAACTTTCTCGCACCTCACATGCCTACATATATGCAGAAGGAATGTCTGTATGAACATTTATGTATTTCTGAGGACATATGGGATCAGATTAATATAAGACACATAATTTTAAATTCTAGCTGGCATTTAGTCTGTTCTAATATGATTTGTAGGGTGTTTGTGTGTGCAGCTTATGATAGAAGAGACACAGGCAAGCCGAGAGCATTCAGAACACCCTTTCTATATTCTCCCACACTATGGAATCTGTATTTATAAAATTCATTTTTAGTTTGAGAAGGCAGCAGATCCTATCCTTATTTTCCTGTTGAGTTTTTTTTTTTAATTTCAGTTTATTTACTTCACATCCCAAGGGTGCCCCCTCCCTCCTCTCTGCCTAGTCTCCCCTTCCCTTCCTTTCCCTTTTCTCCCAGAAAAGGAGAGCTCCCCCATATCAACCCTCCCAAGCACATCAAGTCACATCAGAACTGAACATTTCCTCATTCTCTGAGGTCAGGCAAGGTAGCACTGCTGGAAAAAGTGATCCCCAAACAATAGAATCCATGTCAGAAACAGCCCCCCCCACTTTCCAGGCACCCCAAATGAAGACCAAGCTGACCATTGGCTATGTGTGTGCAGGGTGCCTAGGTCCAGACCATGCATGCTTCTTAGTTGATGTCTCAGTTTCTGAAAGCCCCCATTGGTCTGGGTTAGTTGTCTCTGTTGGTCTTCTTGTGAGGTTCCTGCCCCTCCAGGTCCTATCTTCTTTCCCCCAACACTTCTGCAGGACCCCTGGAGCTCCTCCCCATGCTTGGCTGCAAGTCCCAGCATCTGTCTCGATCAGCTGCTGGCTGGGGTCTCCCAGATGACAGTCAAGTGAGGCCTCTGTCTGCAAGAATAGCAGAGCATCATTAGCAGTGTCAGGGGCTGGCTCTCTCCTGTGAGGTGGGTCTCAGGTTGGGCCAGTTACTGGTTGGCCATTCCCTCAATCTTTGTTCCCTCTTTATCCCTGCACTTCTTGTAGGCAGGGTAATTTTTGGATCAATGATTTTGTAGGTGGGTTGTTGTTCTTCTCCTTCCACTAATCCTGCCTGGCTAGCATGTGGTCACCTCAGTCTTCATGTCCCCCCCCCACCATAAGAGTCTCAGCTAGAGTCACACCCATGTCCTCCTGGAAGCTTATCCTTTCAAAGGTGTCCAGGTTGAGAAAGAGATGTACCACCTCAGTTTCTCTTCTTGTTCCCAGCCCTCTCACTTCCTAACCCCATTCTCCCCACATCTGATCCTCATCCTTGTTTCCCTCCCCATTCCATCTCCTGCCCAGTTTCCTCTTTTCATCCACTTCTGCTCTCTATTTTATTTCCCCTTCTGAGTGACATTCCAGCACCCTCCCTTTGGCCATCCTTGTTACTTGGCTTCTTTGGGTCTGTGATTTGTAGTATGGTTATCCTGGACTATAGATCTAATATCTGCTTATAAGTGAGTACATGCCGTGTTCACTTTTCTGGTTCTGGGTTACCTCACTCAGGATGGTCTTTTCTAGTTCCATCCATTTGCCTGAAAATTTCATTATTTCTTTATTTTTTAATAGCTGAGTAATATTCCATTGTGTAAATGTACTGAAATGTCTGTATGAGGGATTTGTAGGTTGTTTCCAGTTTCTGGCTATTACAAATAAAGCTGCTCTGAACATAGCTGAACAAACACCCTTGTTGTATGGTGGAACATCTTTTGGGTATATGCCCAGGAGTGGTATATCTGGGTTTTGAGGTAGAACTATTCCCTAATTTCTGAGAAAGTGCCAGTTTAATTTCCAGAGAGTTTGTACAAGTTTACACTCCCACCAGCAAAGGAGGAGGGTTCCCTTTTCTCCACATCACCTTCAGCATATGTTGTTGCTTGAGTTTTTGATCTTGGCCATTCTGACTGATATCAGATGAAATCTTATGGTTGTTTTGATTTACATTTCTCTGATGGCTAAGGACATTGAGCATTTCTTTAAGTGCTTCTCAGCCATTCGAGATTCCTTTGTTGTGTATTCTCAATTTAGCTCTGTACCCCATTTTAATTGGATTATTTGATTTAGTGATGATTAATTTCTTACATTCTTTGTACATTTTAGATATTAGCTTTCTGTCTGATGTAGAGTTTGTGGAGGTATTTTTCAATCTATCTGTTGTTGTTTTGTTAAATTGATAGTGTCCTTTGACTTACAGTAGCTTCTCAGTTTCAAGAGATCCCATTTATTAATTGTTAATATTGGAGCCTGTGCTGTTGGTGTTCTGCTCAGGAAGTTGTCTCCTGTGCCAATGAGTTCCAGACTTTTCCACACTTTGTCTTCTACTAGATTCAGTCTCTGGTTCTATGTCAAGGTCTTTCATCCCTTGGAATTAAGTTTTGTGCAGGTTGATAAATTTGGATCCATTTGTTTTTCTACATGCAGACATCCAGTTAGAACAGCACCATTTGTTGAAGATGCTTTTTTACCCATTGTATGGTTTTGGCTTCTTTGTCCAAAATCAAGTGCCCATAGGAGTGTGGGTTAATATTTGGGTCTTCAGTTTGGCTATGTTGACCAACCTGTCTGTTTCTATGTCAATTTTATGTAGTTGTTATTACTATTGCACTGTAGTACAGCTCAAGATCAGGGATGTTGGTACCACCAGAAGTTCTTCTATTATACAGAATTGTTTTGGCTATCTTGGGTCTTTTATTCTTCCATATGAAGTTAATGGTGCTCTTTCCAGGTCTGTAAATAGTTGTGTTGGAATTTTGATGGGAATTTCATTGATTTTGTAGAGAGCTTTTGACAGGATGGCCAGTTTTACTCTGTTAATCCTACCAATTCACAAGCAGTAGATCTTTCAGTCTTCTTCAATTTCTTCAAAGACTTGAAGTTCTTGTCATATAGGTCTTTTTACTTTTTTTTTTTTTTTAGAGTTACACCAAGACATTTCATATTATTTGTGACTATTGTGAAGGGTGTTATTTCTGACTCTTTTGAGTTAATTTTGTATTCAGATTCTTTGCTGAAGGTGTTTATCAGCTATAGGAGTTCTATGGAATTCTCTGGCTGAATCTTGAGGGTCATTTATGTATACTATATCATCTGTGAATAGTGATACTTGGACGTCTCTTTCAGTTTGTATCTCTTTGATCTCTTTTACTTGTCTTATTGCTCTAGCTAGAACCTTAAGTACTGTATTAAAGAAATACAGTGAGAGTGGGCAGCCTTGTCTTGTCTCTGATTTTACTGGGAACACATTAAGTTTCTCTCCATTTTACTTGAAGTTGGCTTTTGGCTTGCTGTATACTGCCTTTATTGTGTTTAGGTTATATGCCTGGAATCCATTATCTCCTGAAGACTTTAATTATGAAGGG
Organism: Meriones unguiculatus; assembly: GCF_030254825.1. NCBI lineage: Eukaryota > Metazoa > Chordata > Mammalia > Rodentia > Muridae > Meriones > Meriones unguiculatus. Next base: position 77,607,233 of record NC_083358.1, on the reverse strand, counting down.
ATGTTGGATTTTGTCAAAGGTCCTTTCAGCATCTAAGGAGATGATCATGTGTTGTTTTTTTTTTTTTTTCTTTCAGTTTGCTTATATGGTAGATTATGTGGAGGAGTTTTCATATGCTTCAACGTCCCTGCGTTCCTGGGATGAAGCCTGCTTGATCATGGTGGATGATATTGTTGATGTGTTCCTGAATTCAGTTTGCAAGTGTTTTATTGAGTATTTTTATATCAATGTTTATAAGGGAGATTGGTTTGAAATTCCCTTTATTTGTTGAGTCATTGCATGGTTTAAGTATTAGGGTGACTGTGGCCTCATAGCATGAGTTTGCTAATGTTCCTTCTGTTTCTATTTTGTGAAATAGTTTGAGGAGTATTGGTATTTCTTCTTTGAAAGTCTGGTAGAATTCTGTGTTAAAACCATCTGGCCCAGAGCTCTTCTTGATCTGCAGGCTTTTGATGTCTGCTTCTATTCCCTTAGTGGTTATAAGTTTATTTAAATTGTTCACCTGCTCTCGATCTTACTTTGGTAAGTAGAATATATCAAGAAAATCATCCATTTCATTTACATTTTCCAATTATGTGGCAAAAAGTTTTTGAAGTACAATCTAATGATTCTTTGGATTTCCTCAGTGTCTGTTGTAATAACCCCTTTTCATGTCTGATTTTATTAATTTGAATCCCCTCCCTATCATACAGAGGACCTAGACCCTTTGTTCAAATGAAGCCCATAGGCTGCTCAGTTCCAAGTGGGTTTCCTAGCAAGGGGTACAGGGGCTGTCTCTGACATGAACTCAGTGGCTGGTTCTTTGATCACCTCCCCTTAAGGGGGGAGCATCCTTGCCAGGCCACAGAGGAAGATAATACAGACAGTCCTGATGAGACCTGATAGGCAAGGGTCAGCTAGAAGGGAAGGAAGTCTTCTATCAGGGGAGTAGGGAAAGAGGATAGGGGGACAAGAGGGAGTGTGAGCACGACTGGGAGGAGACAAGGGAGGGTAGTTAGGACTGGGAGGAGATGAGAGGGTGAGCTATCGGGGGATACAAAATTAAATAAATTGTAATAAATAAATAAAATTAAATTTAAAAATAAAAGAAACTCCTCTAGGTCTTTGTAATTAATAAGACAGTTTATATCAATTCAATTCAAACTATATTATCAGAAACATCACTAAAATAATACGTTAATATAGATGATATTAATATATCTTTTATTTTACTTGTTATAAAATAACAAGTTAGCATTGGTTAATTCATTATTGCAATTAGTCTTTGTGGAAGAAAATATTTGAATATGGTTCTTAAATCATGTCAATATTTTTGGTCATTTGTGAAGAAAATTAAATGACTTATCTTAGAACCAAACAAGTAAAAAGTTGTCTTGAAACAAATTAGCATGATTACTATGAAACACAATGTTGTTTTGGCTTTATTTCTGGATGTACAAATACACACACACACACACACAGAAGTGTACACACACACACATATATATATATATACATATATATGAAATCTCTGATTTTTTTTTTCTTTATACACCAGCAACTTGTCATCTCTCCCTAGACTCAATATAGCCGCTGGCTGCAGGGCACATGTCATCATAAGGACGTGCTCTGGATTTGCTAATGACTAGAATAATCACCTTATAGTAACATGCTTCTGTTTTACTCCTACCTACGGGTCCCCTTCATCTCGTATGTACATAGCCTGCTGATTGACTACATAAACAGGTATTAACCCATCACAGTCTGAACACCAGTTGAGTGGTGTTACCACCGGGAAACATGTTACGTGTTTCAGACTCTATGGCATGTCAAAAGAAGCACTAATTAATGCTCTTCAATTCAAAACAGATCAGGTATTACTTTCAATAGTTTCATTCTATTCTTGACTTCCTACATTTTCTTCCATGCAATTCCTAATCGACCAAAACTGCACCTTTCTGCTTCATACGGCGTTTCCACTCAACTTTATGGAATGTCTTTTTGATTGGGTAAAAACTACTGAGAGTCAGCTATTTGATAGAAAGGCAAATATCTGGTGTAGTTTCTTTTATTTTCAGTGAAGGCCAGTTTGGTCATGTCTAAACTGAGCAGTGACTTAATCAAGTTCTCAACTTCTGCTGGTTTCTGCGTGGTGCTGAAAGCCAAAGGGCAAATTAGACCAAGGGCATGGACTCTGTAAGCAAGAGTGTATTTTTTTAAAAATATATTTTTGTTGTTATCATTTTTATTTTCATTTATTTAGGAGTGTATTTTTAATACATTTTCACTGAAAGAAATTACATCACCACTTTCCTTCCTTTAGTACCAAATGCTTTCAAATAATCTTTCCTCTGCCCATACATACACGTCTTAAAACTGGAATGTGCTTTGAAATTACTGATAACGTAATCACAATAAACTCAGAACACTATGCAGGAGAGAAGCCTCAGTTACAACCTCCCTCAGGCCCTAATGGAAAAGATGCAGAATCCCAAAAGCCGGTGAGTTTGCCTGGGACTACATTATTATCAATTTATTCTCTCTTCTCAAGGAATCTGGATTGCTTTAACTTCTTGTACCAGGTCTTTCCACATCACAGTTGTCCACAGGCAAGGCCAGTAATCCCAAAGCATTGGCCAATATCTATTCCCCATCTGGTTGTAAAAGTCTTTTTATTCCTTGGAGATAGACCAGAACCAGGGGTCCAACTTACTGGGTTAGGTGGTCCAAGTACCTCTTCAGCTGTGTGGTGTCTATGAGATACAGCCGATTAATTGTGTGGTTTGTTTATTTTGCAATGGACCTCATCACAGCAATATGTGCCCTCTTGGCCACACAGTTTAATTACCATCAGGACCTCCTCCCAGGGCTCAGAGCAGAGTCTCTTCTCAGCTCACAGCTTGAGTGGAATGCAGAGTTTGGGACACAGCCTCGCTGCAGCATGAGTCACCAGGATCAGATTTTGTGTCTCTCCTCCCTGGTTTGATTTGAGCTGCCGGTTGGGTGGACTGACTCTCAGTTGGCTTCACCATTTTAATGAGGAGCAAACATTGTTTTGGAGTGGTGCAGCTGAGGAGCCGGGCACTGGTGGAAGATGTTGTTTTTGGCAGAAAGAGTGGTACGATCAGACATAACAGCTGGTAAGAGGACACTTACTGTGAGAAAAAAAAAGTTTCTACTAGCTAGAAACCCCTCGTTTGCTGAAATTTCAATGGAACATTGTGAATATTTCCGAATGTGTAATTGCTACTCCTTAGGATCCTAAAAGTGAGGAAGAGCAGCTGTAACTTTGCAAATTAAATGTGTGTGTATAGAATGTAGTAGAAAAATTCAGAGGGTTTTTTTTTTTTGGTTGCTGTTGGTTTTTTTTTTTTTAATCTGAGAAGATTAAGAGTGAGATAGTATCTGAAATTATATTTGAATGATGAGTCAAATTTGAAATCTTAGACGTAGGTTGGATAATCTCAGTTGGAATGCCCAGCCCAAACCAAGGCAGGGACAGCATAGAAGGGTCTAGTTCCCAGCTTTCTCTAGAGTCCAAAGGTGGACAATAGGAAGTCAAAAGGCAGGTACTGTAGGCATCTAGAGGACCCACAAAGCTCCTTGAGAAATAGGTTGTTCTTTAGACCAAGAGAAGTTTCATTTTTTCTAAAACAAAACAAACAGATTTAGTAAGCTCAATCCTGTGAAAGGAAACACTTTTTAGTGATCCATTAGCCCTGTTACGTATTCACACTCTGCACATATACAACTAGGCACACACTGCAGTAAACATTATTTCAAGTCAACCCCCGAAGTGGAGGTAAGAGTATAAAGGGAGTGCTGGGAAATTTTTAATTTCTCTTGTATTTGATATGGTGAGGCAGACAGCTGATGAGAGACACAAAAATATACTTCTGTATGCTTTCCGCTGCTCAATACAGGGTTTTAGTTTCTCTGTTTGTATAAGCTTATATGTGGGCATATTTGCAGTATAGATGCATATATATATTTAGAAGGAACACACAAACGTAGAAGGAAGCATCATATATGATGTAGTCAGGATAACAAATCATTTCAAGTTTGAGGTTCAGATGGTAGAGAAATGGTTAAACTTTGAAAATATTTTAAGTTTTTAAGATAGATGGCTTCAAGAACTTCCAAAATACCTAGTTATTCATATACTGAAGTTATGTCATTGAAAAAACACTTATTTCTTCATCAGTCAAAGATGGAGCTAACACTGGTATTCATCAATACATCCACCTAAAGAATTTTGGTAATTCTGGATTTCTCTGTGCAGGCTATTATCTTCTCACCAGTCCGGGAGAGGGGCAGTTCACAGCCTCCCCTTAAACTGAAAAAAAAAATAATTAAAACATAAAATACTCAGATTTTTAAATCAGTGTCACAAAATCACTCAATGATCTTTAGCAAAGCAGAAATTAGTAAAGTATTTAATAATTTATTTTTAAGCCATGTATTTTTTAAAGCTAAAAGTGGGTTGTGCAACACTATAGCTCCCATTAGAGCATATCATTATTATTTAGGAACTCATACATATCACTGCAGTTCAGATACAGCACATTCCATTTAATCACATTTTCCTTAGCTGCTCACTTGGCTAAAGTGCATTTGACTCCTTCTTGCAGAGTGTGAAGATTTAATAAACTATCTTTTAGAGAAAGGTTACTTAACATCATTTAAACATTCTTTTTCTTTATCATGGATGCATACCTCGTGAGAATTCTTCAAAGCATCTTTCATTCTAGTGTTGGAATACTATGACTCATGAAAAGGCATTATTTAAAATTTAAAATTTAAGGTTATTTGTGAAAAAAGCCTATGGGTACTACAGTTGTGACTGAACACAAAAAAGAAATCCTCAAAGATACGCAGCAGAAAGCATGATTGGCATTCATCATGTTCTCTGTTTCTAGGTCAGTCTTAAGATATTGAGAGTTGAACAGATGTAATAATCACTGACAACAATACCAGAATTTTTTCTTTTTTAGAATTTTAAATAGTATTTAAACTATCATTTGACAGTTTCACTTAGAACTTCTTTAGGCTCTGCACAAAAATTTTATTTATTTTTAAAATTCATGTAAAACACAGAAAAAATCAGAACTGTAAGAGCAGAAAATGACTCCAATATAAACATGCCAGGATAATTTCTAACTGTAAATTTCTTTGGATTATTTCCCAATCATGCTCAACTAACAGGGAACACAGGAAGTATCCAGAGATGCTGGCATCCTGAGAGGAGGCCCCGGAGATGTTGCAAAACACAGCAAAATGCACAGAACACGTCCATCAAGAAATTATTTCCGCCCCACTCTCCATGATGCTGCAATTTAGAAACCAGAGACAGCCAAAGCAGAAATGATCATCTCTCCTCTGACTACAGCGGGTTTGCGCTCCTGAAACTGGGTGGTGGCTGAAGTTCTTACTCTGTTCTTGTGGTTAAATACTCTGATGATGCAACTTAGAGACGAGGTTTGTTTCAGTTCACAGTACAAGGGCACAGTATGTCATGGCAGGGCCGTGACTGGTCACATATCATCCACAATCAGGAATCAGAGAGTGATGCATGCCAGTTCCTGCTGAGTTCACTCTCCCCATTTTACACAGTCCAGGGAACGCCACCCAGGGAATGGTCCCGTCCACAGTTTTGATTGCTCTTCTCACGTTAATTAACCTAATCAAGATAATCATTCACAGACATTCTCAAAGGCTCACTTTAATCTAGATAATCTCTTACAGATGTGCCCAGAGGCTTAGCTTGTGGATGATTCTAGCTTCTGTCAAATTGGTAATTAACACTAATATCACAGTGGGAAGACATTTATGTGTTTTCCTATACTGGCCCGGACAATCAAGAGGACAAAACTATCTCAACAAGGTGCAAGAAACAGTCCATTGAAGAGGTGCTGCTACCTGGAAGCCAAAGAGGACGTCCCTGCTTCTGGTGTGGTGAGAGAAGGAGCTGTAGGCAGAATTACTCACACAGCAATCGTGTGATTGTAAAGGTTCCATATATACTTAACATCTTTGATGCTCCCAAATAATAACCTGAGGCAAAGAGAAATAAAGAAAAAAAATGTAGTAAATTTCAGCTAACACAACCAAACTTAATGGATCAAACTAATAATAATGTTAATGTAAGTAAAAAATGAATTCACAAAAGGAATATGGATAGACATAATGAAGAGAGGTGTGACTGTTCATAAGAAGGATCAAGGCACTGGTTAATTTTATGAACTGATGTGTTAAATCAGAATGTTCATTTATTATAAAATGATGGAAGTGAAATATTGGAGGACTGGCTCCTAGGAAATAGATGTAGCCATATTAATGAGGATACCAACAATAGTTTTACATTGGGTGATGCATACCCATTGATAAAAAGAGCAAAAAAAATATAAATAGCCAGTTTACCAGGGAAATAGAAGGGTTTTGGTTTTCTTTGTAGTGAATAACATAGCCTTCATACACAAAACACCAATGAAAGCCCTTCCGAGAGGTATATAAAAGCGTATATGTGGTGGAGGATTGTAAAATGATGGAAAGACTGGGGAGATGAAAACGATGAAATGCTCATGAAAATACAGATGCCTTTGTAACAAGAAAGGTTGTTTCCAAGCAGGTGATGAAAAATTCAATTACTGCAAAGTGCAGGTTATTTCCAAGCAGATGTGGTTCTGAATTTTGAGCACATGATGACCTGGCAAACAAAGCACCACTATCGTGTTCTCTAACTAAAGAGCAGTCAGTCTGAGAAATAGACCCAAACAAACCCACCAGCAAACCCAGAAACCAATCATATTTAGAAACTTAGAAACATACACTTATTTAATTGTAATTTTGGCGAGGTTTTGTTGTTGTTTGGTTTGAGAAAGGGCTTTGCTGTGTAGCACTGTCTGGCCTGGCACCCAGACCAGAGAAAAGGAAACTAGGAATTATAAAAAAAGAGAAAGAGAAATATTTGAATAAAAATGAAAATAGGTTTGAAAGATCATCGGTTCAAACATGAGTTTGTAACACAGAAAGAAAACTAACCGGAGATTAAAGCATGGAAATAAGCAAGCGAGCAAAAAGCATGAAAAAAAATACCAACTTCTCAATGAAGAATCAAGATTCATACACAAAAACGAAACTGTTAGCAAGGAGTGCTATTCTGAGTGTTTTGAAGGGACTTCCAAAATTCTATTAAAATTATACATTGTAGTGTTAAATAAGACAAAAAAAATCTGATTTTCTCAATTATTTAACACAAACCACTTCAGATTAAGAGAGAGATTGGGCAAAAACTCACATAAATACTTCTGCAAAAGTAAACATCTAATGAGCAGAAAGATTAACTAGAAAGACTGAATTTATTCTTTTGCCCTTTTCTCCTTCTCCCTCTCTACCTAGTTTCTTTGATACAGTGTCCTGTGATGCAGGCCAGGATGCAGGCCAGGCTTTTTTTTTTTTTTTTCCCCAAGTTCCCAGTTCTCCTGCCCTAGCCTTTAGAGTGCTGGCATTCCAGGAGTGTTCCACCATGCCCTGCTTAATCTGTTCCTATAAAGAGGATTGAAAGATAAATATGAATCCCCTCAGTCCTTTCTGTTACACTTCCCAGGGACAAAAAAATAAAGGTCCATTCACCCCTGAGAAAAGGCACCAATATAGACCATTTACCCTGGAAAAGACACTGATACAGATTATTTATGCTAGAAACGATACTGATATGGACCAAAGGTACAATATGATCTGGCTAGGCCAGTCATTGAATGAGTTAATTTGTCTTATTTACTGGATCATGTAAAACACAAAGCGAAAATGCATCACACTTTCTGTATCCATTCCTCCACTGAGAGACATCTAGGTTGTTTCTAGGTTCCGGCTATTACAAATAAAGGTGCTGAGCAAATGTCTTTTTTGAATGGTGGGGCATCTTTTGGGTGTAGACCCAAGAGTGGTGTAGCTGGATCTTGAGGTAGCACTATTCCTAATTTTCTGAAAAAGCACCAGATTGATTTCTAAGGTGGTTGGGAGGCCTGCAGAGACTGATGCTCCAACCAAGGACCATGCATGGAGAGGATGTAGACCTCTTTTCAGAGCCCATAGGCAGCTTGGTCTTGATGTGTGTACCCTAGTAAGGGGAGCAGGGGCTGTCTATGTCATGGACTCAGTGGCAGGCTCTTTGATCCACTCTCCCTGGGTAGGTGGGGGGGGGGGAGGTGCAGCCTTACCAGGCCACAGAGAAAGAGGATCCATGTATTCCTTATGAGACCGCAAAGCCTAGGATCAGATAGTAGGGAAGGAGGACCTCCCTTATCAGTGGACTAGGGGAGGAACATAGAGGGAGGGAAGAGAGAAAGAGGGTAGGTGGGGCTGGGAAGAGATGAGAGAGGAGCTACAGCTAGCTGGGATACAAAGAGAATAAATTGAAATTAATAATAACAGTAAGTCATAAAAACATGAAATTGTGTAAGTTTGGGGAGAAATATCAGTTGAAGTATTTTAGCAAAGACTAAAATGTGGCAAGAGATGCTTGGGGATTTATGGAGAAGTTGCTGGAGAACTTGCCTCTCTGAAACATTTTTTTCCATTCTTAGGACAGGGCAGAATCTCTGACTGAGAAACACCTAGTCCTGTGACATGATTGACTGCCTAATTTTAGGAAACCTGAAAGCTTCTTATATTCGGTGACTCCTCAGAAGTCCCCTGATAGGTATTTTTTTCTTCTCATAGTAAATTTGTAATTTAAATTGTGAGAATAGATTTCATCCCTACCTTGGAGCTTGATACAGAAATGATAATACAGAAAAATATTTTAGTTATTCAAACATAGTCTATAAATACATTACATTTTTTCTCTGTAGCACTTTTGGAAAAATTGTGCTGCTGCCTTAATCTGCATTAATCCCTTCATTATCTTCCAGCTCCTTCAGTATCTTTATGGTGAGTTTGGGCTTTCTGATGCACTCCCATCTCTGTATTTCTGTCTGGGATCTTGAGCTATAAGAAGATACAGAAAATGCTTTTTATTTTTTATTTTGTGTGTATTCTTACACAAGAGCTATCTTCTTGGCCATGATCCTTTTGCAATAAGTTTTGTTTTGAGTGAGTGACTCTTATCCTTCAAAAGTTGCATAAAATTATTTCATTATTACATTTGATACATTTTATTATGATTCCTACACTAAAATGATAATTTTACCTATCTTTCTCCTTTGACTTTACATAGATTACTATTCATTTTACACATATATAAGAAGGTTAAGATCACAATATGGGATTGAAAAAAGATTTCTATCAAAAATGTATATAAGTTACAAAAAGACAAATAACTAGGAATAGAGTCTGTTCTGTAAATGTCCTGCCACAGTCAGTAGATGGTAAAATGACAGAAAGTGTCATGTACAGAGAAAAACCCAATTGTGGTGGCTCATCTATACACTTGACAACTGGTATTTTGAAAGATAGAAAACTGTTAAATTTTTATCATAGGATGAACAAATAGCTAATGTGCAAGTCATCACTGATTCAAGAATCAACTCACATTTAGAATAACCAAGATTATTTTTCATTAAGTATCAAAACATCAAAGTTATCCTTAAAAATCCAAGTACCAGCTGGGTGCGGTGGTGCACACCTGTAATCCCAGCACTCTGGGAAGCAGAGGCAGGAGGACCACTATGAGTTCGAGGCCAGATACAGAGAGAAACCCTGTCTCAAAAACAAAACAAAACAAAACCAAAAATCCAAGTACCTAGGGTTCAACAAATATTCCCAACAGAGAATAAGGTAAAGTCTTTTGCAATTTTGATCCATCCACTTTGAAGGTGCTTCTGGTAATTGGTTTATATTTAAGGTTTGTGTTATATAAAAATCAGAAATATCAAGCCTCATCGTATTGGAAATGCTGCTTACCCACATTTGATCATTACACACTAAAAATGAACTAGTACTAGCATACTGTACCCCACCCTCACATAAGTGAAGAGTGAAGTGGTCATTCCCACCCAGGGGTCTAGAAGGTTGGTGTGAAGAGGGCTCGGAGCTGGTTAGTCAATGTGTATAAACCTATAGCCTGCTAGGATGAGGAGATGTTTGATTGCACAGTTGGGGGCCACAGGGAACAATGATGTATTGTGTGTTTCAAAACTGGCAGAAGAAGGTATTTTGCATATCAGAACTGTCAATTTATTGGATTAAAATGAACTCACTTAACCACTCAATTCTGTTTTCTTCTGAGCACTTTGCATCAAATGTAATAAAAATTTCCATGGGAATCAATTAGCATAATTTATGGTAATATTTATTAAATAAAATTTAGATTTTCCTTTGCATGATGAGCATCAAAAGGAATACTGTCTACGTTTCACATATGTCATTCTACTTTTAACTCTGTGTGCAAATTTCATTTAATCATTTTATTCATTTGATAAGTAGTTAAGTTTATTCCAAGATTTTTTTTATCCTGCAACCTTGATGTTATTTTTGAGAGTGTCCATGCACTTCTTTTTATTGATATTTTAATCTTAGCCTGTGGAGATGCTCAGTGCGTCAAGCTCTTATTGTGTAATCATGAAGACCCAAGTTTAGATCGCCGTGCACAGCAGTGGGTATCTGTCATTCCAGCACCTGGGAGGCAGAAACAAAATTTTTTTCTAAGGCTTGCTGACCAGCCAGTCTATACAAATTAGTAGCCTAAGGTTTAATAAGAAACTTTGTGCCCCAAAAATAATGTAAGAGAAACATATACTGTTGTCAAACTTTGGTTTTTATGTGCACAAATAAACTCCTGCATATATACTTTTATCCGTATATACACAGACACATAACCATGCACAAACACACACACACAGAGTTTTATATCTCACCATGAAAGAAACATAGTTCCACAATAAAAGCTAGCATTTCAGTTGTTAAATAGAAAACTTACTAGAAATACTAGAGAAAATCACATTTTGAATGGAAATTAATATAATATCTATGCTGAAGAGATCATAGGACAATCAGCCAATTTCTAGAACATAATTTTAAGAACAGAAAGAAATCACTCAACAATTCTAGCACTGAAGGACCTAATATAGCAACTTACCTTACTAAACTTAGCAGCCACGTTTTAACAGTTTGTTTCCAGAGACCTACCTATGCTTCCTGCCTCCAACCTCATAAATGGGTGTTCCAAATTTGACACAGTGTTGAGAATCAATACTGTCCATCATGAATGTCTGCCTTGTTGGTGGGAAAGTATCCGGTAGGCCAGAGGAGAAGTCATTATTGTTGAGCAATGACTGCATCTCCAGTATGTTTTTCAAATACGTCTTATGTGTGGAAAGTAGCCCTGTGAGAATATAACTAACGTTAAGGTGATAATTACCCAGCTTCAGAGAAGATAAATTCGGCAATGTCAGTGTGAAAGGAGGAAATTTTACTGATGATATGAATCAGTAACTGATGCCTCTGTGTGCAGAGAGGAACCAAATTAGACTATTAAAATATTTCCTCAGAGTCTAAGTGATTATACTTCCCTTCCCTCACCTGTTCATCAGAATGCGTACGCTGACACATGCAGCTACTGGAAGGATTCCAATCGCTTTTCAATTTGGGAGCACATTATGATTTCTGTTAAATAGGGACATGGATAATTGGGAATACTTTGGATTAATGTCTAATTTATTTTATTTGCTTTTCTTCTTATAACTGGACAACTCCTTGTGGTTTCATAATTTTTGAATCATCACCCATGAGCCTAAGGTCTTTAGAATGAGCTTCCCGAGGCCTTGTTATTAGTTAGCAAATTTAAAGAACCCGATGCATCAGCCAAATCTCCTTATGCAAACCAAGTGAAATATGGGAATGAAGTGATCTAATGTAACAAAGGAGCAAAATGAAATGATTTCTCACAGTTCCCTTTGTTTGTCTATTCTTAACCACCATCCTCTGGAACTGTAAATGAAAAGTCGGGATGATTTATTTCAGAAACTAAATAAATAGAGCGCACCGTTGCCTTTTCAGTTCATTGTGTACCTTCACTTCTGGTGTCTTTCCTCTCTCTGCAAAAGCTATTTCAACAAGACCATGTAAATGTCTCTAATTGTGAAAGAAAATGTTAATATAACATTTGCACAGTTCAACAGCTTCAAAGCTGTTTCATTGACTATGCTTAAAAGGGAACTTAAACACAGAGACCTCCAGTCCACAGAAATGCCAGTTTAGTGGGACATTTGGTGACAGAGCCTTAAAAACTGCAACAAAGAGGGAGGGAATCAAACAGCCCCGTCTTCTAGCCTAATTCAAGTCGTTTAGAAGCCCCATGCTTAAGCCAAGGATTATTAGTGATACTATCTACGTCAGCTTGGCTGTTCAGGGAGAAACAGCTCTCTATTAGAGAAAAAGAGGGGGGGAGGGGGAGAAAAAGAAAAGAAAATAGTTTAAAGCTCAGTAATTCAGGCTTGCATAAATCTTTAATGGGTTCTGTCTTCTTATGATTGGCTATGTGTTCTATTCTCTGCCCAAGGGAGACACTATGTGTCTTAGAGCAGAATAATGGTAACTCCATCTTGTGTGTTATATGATATCTGCCAGTAATCCTGAGGATTTGGGCTTTGTCTGCCATAAACAAAAGGCCACCCATCCATAATGTGTCTGAGCTATTCCAGACTCTTCAACTTAGCAGGTGATACAACAAGATGGACGTGAGCAACTAAGCCCATTTGTACCTGCAGGCAATCTTGCCTCCAAGATAACTTAGAAAATGTAAAAACAACAACAACAAAAGCATATTTCTCTTCCTGCAAGAACAAAGTGTGACCCGGCATCCTGGATTTGGATCCATTTCCTATGGTTTTTCTCTGGCGTCAGGATGAAGTGTCAAACAGTATATGTTGTTTTGTGAGCTGATGAAGAAGATTTCATGTTGTGGATTAATTTATTGGAGATATATTAATTTCAAACCCTTATATAAAACAGATAATTAAAGTAGGGGGTATTTATGATTTACATGTTAAGGTTTCACAAAAGATGAGTAAAATTATGTAGAAAATTCTAATTTATTATTATTCCACCTCCAGGCATTGTAGACTGAGTTAGGCTCTGGGCGGTTAATCTTCCTAAATTGGCGGATTTATTTACTCAGACAAATGTATACCTATTACCTCTGTAGGACTTACTCACCTGTGAGAACTTAAGGAAGCCTAGCTTTTAGAGGACTTCAGGAACGAACTATGGAGTTTTGATCTAAAAGAGCATCGGCTGTATTTTTTAGCATGCCTGATACAGCAGTTCTGAAAAAGTTTAAGCTATCAATTCCATCCTGATAGAAAAAGTATGCCTTTAAGTCATGACTCACTCAACAGCAGTGCCAACAACGTGAGAAAATTCCCAGGTTGGCTGGGTGAAGCAAATCATTTCACAAGCTACATCTTGTAAAGAAGGAAAGTATTTCGAACTGAGTATTCAAGTGAAGACAAAACCCATGTGAGACTACCACAAAGCCAGCACAAGAGTTCATTAACTATAAATATCTGCCTTGTCGGATGCCATTTACAGGTGAAAGGGTAAATTATAATTTTGAGTTAATGAATTTAAACAACAGATGAGACATCCGTCAGTAATTAGGCCTAATTCTATTGTTATAAATTTGTGACATTCTATATTACACTTCGACAATTTCATTCAATTTAAAAAACACAACAACAACAACAAAAGCAAGCAAATCTGATGAGAGAGCGAGCACTGGCTGAAAGGTATACCATGTGACTACTTTTAGTATGGATTGCAAATATCCTTTTCACAATATGTGACCATGCAGGGCTGATATCTCTGAATAATGTTTTTCTAATGGTCAAAATTATATTTATGATTTATTATTGGTCTACAAATCATAAACTAACAAGAAGATTGGCTTATTAGTTATTCAGTAGATCAAGTGTTGCTTTGCCATGTTCCTTTTAGCATATGCAAATTTTATAAAAACACGTTTTTAAAACACCATGAAATAAATCCTGGAACTCTCTTCTTAAAGAGATACATTTAGAATTTATCATGTTTCTAAGTTTTTGACTACTTTCTCTTAACTTTAATGAATTAAAATCATGAAATGAGTATTCTCTATGCTTATTCATATTTTAAACTATTGAAATATTATATCCCAAATTATTTTCTTACATTGTTTATTTGAAGTAGATTGGCTTCAGTTTTACTCTGTACGAGATAAACTAAATCTTACAGTATTTTTATTACTTAAAACTTATTTTAAATTTAAATGTATTTTGATCATATTCTTCTTCCCCAAGTCTTTCCAGATTCTCTCTCCCACCCACCCAAATTTATGGTCTTTCTCAACAAACAAAAATCCAGTACAATAACAAAATTCTCCAAGACCAAGATAACAAAGTAAAAAAAATTCATAAAAAACAAACAAAACCAAAACTCTCACCAAACTGTAACTAAATAACAGCATGTTAAAACAAAACTAAACAAATGGCAGGATCCAGTATATGTTGGCCAACTAGTTTTCTGTGGAGATCTTAGAAAGTTGAGGGGAGGGATTTGATGGTGACAGCTCATTTAAGCTTAAGTCTTTCAAAGTCTCTCACTGTTCATGTAATGTCTGGCTCTGAGGGTCTGTAGTTGTGCTATCTTCTGCAGGAGGAAGTTCCCTGACGATGGTTGGACAAGGCACTGATCTATGAGTATAGCAGAATATCATCAGGAGTATTTTATCACTACATTTTTTTTTTTATCTTTTTTTTACTAGTATCACTTGGTTTTACCCTAGGTCCCCGGCATATCTGGTATTAGATTCTTGGTCACCCAAGCAGTGCCCAGTATGGGTTCCATCCTGTAGAGTGGGCCTTAAGTCAAATAAGTTATTGGTTGGTTACTCCAACAAGCTTGTGCCACCATTGTGCTAACATATCTTTCAGGTTATGTAACTGTTAGTGAGTCATGGCCATGTTAAGTGAGCCAAGGACATTTAGATAAAGAGTTTGTGGCTAGATTCCTTTTTACATTTATGTTTTGATAGCGTGGAGAGTACCATTCAGTATCAAACACACTGGAAGGCAGGGATGAAGGCTCTCTGTAGGCACCAGCTTGACATTTCCATGTTCAATGAGTTGTGTAGGTATGCCCTTCAGCAATGGAGCCTTGGCCTTGCTTCCAGTTTTCAGAGAACAACCAATGGGCTTAGCAGCAGCCTTGGTTGTTTGGGTGTTCCCGTAAGACCCATTTGGCCAACAACTTAATTGATGTAACCTAATCCCAGTACTGGAAGCTTTGCTTGGTGACAACAGATGTCCAGGCAGGACTCTGTCTCCCCTGCTATTTGATGTTTTCATTTGGATCATCTTCATTTTTGTGTACACTTTAGGAAGTTTCTAATGTATTAGGTTTTTATTCTACCCCTCAAATGGCCCTTAATTTTAGCTCTATATTCTAGTATTCCCTCCTATAACCTCTTTTCCCTTCCCCTTTACTGCTTGATCCTGCCATTCTAGTCCTACCCATATCCATCCACATCTATCCATTCCATTTTACTTTCCTAATGAGATTTATCTGTTCCCTCTAGTCCTTTAATCTCTATCTGCCCTATGTCGTTCTGTGGGTTGTAGCTTGGTTACTATTTGTTTAATTGCCAATGTCTTAGTGAGTGTTCTATTGCTGTGAAGAGACACCATGAACATGGTAGCTCTTATAAAAGAGAACATTTAATTGGGGTTTGTTTACAGTTTCAGAGTTTTAATGTATTATCCTCATGTCAGGGAACACAGCGGCACACAGGGAGACATGGTAGCTGAGAGTTATATATCTGGATCTGAAGGCAGTAGGAAGAAATAAAGAGAGAAAGAGAGAGTCACTGGAGTTGGTTTGGGCTTCTGAAACCTGAAACCCAACCTCCAGTGATATACTTCCTCCAGCAAGGCCATATCACCTAATCCTTTCAAATAGTGCCACTCCCTGATAACCAAGGATTCAAATCTATGAGCCTAGGTGAGCCATTCTTATTCAAGCTATATAGCCTGTGATTCAAATATATAGCCTCATTTTATAATGCTTATGATTATAAACCCATCTCCATAAATGTGTAAATATAGTCTGCTGGGTTAATTTAGCATTACTTTTGTGTATATGATTTCAAGACTGACCACTTGGTATTTAATAACCAGTTAGGGGGCTTATCCCTGGGGAAGATTATACTTTCCTTTCTCACAGCGTCTTAGTTGCCTGAAGTTCTTTGTTCAGGAGGGGGACCCCATGAGATTTCCTCCCTTTCATGTTAGCAAGTCAATTGATGTTGTCCTTGTTCTGGTCTTGTGTAGGCTCCCATACTATTAGCTGTCATAGATGTAGCTTCCCTGGCATGTCCAGAAGATACAAGCTCACAGCCAATTTCCTCCTTTTCTCACTTTAACAATCTTCTTACTCCCTCTTCCTGAGCCTTCTGTGTAGGAATTGAATTGTATCAGTTCAGGCAGAGCAACCATGGTCAGTTGTTCTCTGCATTTTGACTATTTGTAAGTTTCTCCAATGGTCTCTGCTGCAAAGAGAAGTTTCTTTGATGAGGGGCAAGAACTATACTTATATCCAGTATAGGAATAAATATTTAAAAATAAGTTAGGAATTGTGCTGGTTTAGGACATTAGAAGTCTTAAGTTCTCTATGGAGACCATGTACTTCAAATTCCACATTTCAGGGAGTGAAACTAGAGGCCATGAGGATTAAGAAAACAAATGTCCAAAATCATGTAGTTGATGTCTCTTAAACTCCAATCTGTTGACTCTTGCCATGCCTTCAAGTTACCAATTCTAATTTCTTGACTACAAACTATTTTCATATATTTGAAGCAACTGTCTTGTTTTCATGTGTTCTTTTCTTCTCTGAAGCTATTTATATGTCTTTAATTACTTTCAGTGAAAAAACCCTTTGGGCCTTTTCCCACTACATCTCATCAATGTTCTACCTTAAACCTACACTCCATATGTGGTCTGACCAGTGCGAGATACAAAGAAAATCACTTCAGTCTACTGTTTAGTACTCTGGTTCTGCTAACTTCATTTAAGATTAAATTAGGGTTCTTTTGGCAGCCACATCACACTATTGGCTTACAATGAACTATTCAACTTGTCATTATGAAAGCTTTCAGGTTTTTGTGAGATGAGCCACCACTGAAAACAGAGACACAGAAGGTCAAGGGTGTCCACTGTTTTATTTAATTAACTGCTGGCAGAGCTTGACTGTGTCTGAGGGACGTACCAACAGGAGAGCAAGTTATAGCCTCTGAACTCTGTCTCCACTGTGTTTACTTCGGCATATTTGCCTGCAGCGTATTTCATGTCATACATCTTAGCTCCCTCCAACATATGCATTCTGAACATATCGTTTTCTCTTCTATGTGTGTGTGTCTGCACTGATGAAGATAAAAGCATCGGTGAGGCAGGCCAAAGAGAAATAAAAGGGGTCTTCCCAGAGACCATCTCAAGTTGGATTAATGAGCACTGTGTTGTGCTGAGTTTCCTTGGAGACGAAGCCAACTCTAAGCTTTGCTCTTTGGACATGTCCGTGTATCCTGTCTACACATGGGGTTGGTTGGACCCAGTCAATTCTCTATAGAACTGCAGATACAGCACCCTGTGATCCACCTTTTTGAAGCAATCACAGGAAACACCTGGCAATGATGATGATCTGGAGTTTTGGTGAACCATTTAGGGATCATTTTTTTTGTTTTCAAAAAAGTTGTAAAGGACTTTATTTTTAGTTTCATACTTTTCCCCCGTGGGCGACATTAGGAAGTAAGTTTCAACCCGGTGATATGTTTTTAAGTTAACTATGTGTTTTCAATAATTCTAACTTGCTATACAAAAAGAAAAGTTGAGTAACATGGTTCAAAAAAAAAAAAAAACAGTAGAAGTTAAAATTTCAATTCACAGAAATGATCAATTATGTAATATTTTTGAAACTTAAATTTATCTGTATTTTAGCATTTTTGTGCTATAGTATACACAGTAGCATATCAAATTTTTTTAAGTCTTTTTTT